>NW_026947514.1:8738200-9195700 GCF_034190915.1 Cavia porcellus | reverse complement strand
GACCATGTTTTTTTTCTCTCTGCCCCTCCTATTGTACACAGACCCTGGGTGAACGTGACAAGAGAGTCTCAGTGGATGTCTTAGGTAGGGCTTTTGATTCCAAATAATATAATCTAAACCCATGTTTTTTAAGTTCCCAGGACCAGAGCCCAGGAAGGGAAGTGATGCATGTAGCATCTAGTCCTTGGGACTCTTCCTCTCTGTGTCCTTCTAGTACACCCTCAGACCAGCTTCCCCTCTCAGACAGGAAGCACAAGATGCACTACAGACTCCTGGTGAAGCACAGGGCATCTTCCTGTCTTAAGACAGAGCTCCTTACTCATTAGCTCTGTTCCACTAGCAGGCCTGTTGACCTCCGTGAACCTCAGTTAATTGAACCTGGGAGCATGAGGATGTGAGGAGGTGGGATCTGGAAGATGGTAGATCCTGCCAGAACCTATCAATCAAGAGCAGAGTGCCATGCCTAAGAGAGTCCTGTTTTTGCTAATGAGACCTGGGTGTTCACTATAAGATGCAGTCGCCGATTCACCGTGAACTAACAAGCATGCTTGCTAAGAGGGCCTTTATCAGGCACGAGGCAGAGCTCTGGCAACATGTGTGTAGCATCGTATCATTGTGAATGTAAAATATTTTAGCCATGGTTATTAATCCTGCTGTCTTTTTCCAACCTGATGTCCCCTCTCTCCCACATTCCTCTGTCACAGGTGACACTGTAATGTTTATGAGTATCCTTTTCTAACTGGCTAAAAAGAGATAGCGCTGGAAACATGTATATTTGTCTTTAGTTTTTAAAATATATTTATGTCTTTCGGAGTTATCTTCATATATAGTTGAGCTGTTTCCAGCAGCAAAAGCTCCCAGAAAAATTGTCACTCATTTAACCGACTCACCTGACTCGCTCTGACTCAAGTGCAAGACCAGGGACTGATTTCTATGTGAAGATTATCTATGGATCCTGGCACCAGGAATACGTAGCTAATGCAGGAGAAATACATCTGACTGCACAAGAAAGAAGCTTGTCTGGGAAATTTCTGATTCTCCTAATCTAATGTGTAATAGTTGGTTGGTTTTAAATACACACAGTAACTTGTGTTTTCCTTTTAAAAGAATGGATGTAATGAGAAGACTCACATACTGTGTTACAAAACTGAGTCTTGCACTATCAATGATACCTTAAAGACCTAAGAGAGATTTGTGGAGCTTTACAAAACACAAATAAGATAGAAAAGATTTAGTCAAGGCATAGGTGGGTAGCTGATGTTCCCCAATGATAAATGATTCTTTCCTCTGATTACTGATCATTTGTATGTCTTCCTTGATGAAGTGTTTTTCCAAGTCTTTTGGTCATTTAAAAAATTGATGTGTCTATTTTTTTGTTGTTGTTGAGATGTATTAGATCTTTATATATCCTGGTTACAGGACTTCTATCAGATAAATATAGAATGAATATTTTCTTCTGGTCCATGTATTTTGTGTATTCATTTTCTAGTGTTGTCTTTTGATGAGTAAAAATTATAAATTTCATGATGTGCAATGTCTCAACATGTTTTTCTACAATAAGCAGTTTTTGTGTTCTATCGAGGAAACCTTTCTTTTTTTATTTTAAGTTTGAGTGGAAATTCCTTGTGTTTTCTTATAGAAATTTAATAGGTTTATCTTTGATCTTGGTCTTCAGCCCATCTCAAATTAATTTTGTATATGGTATAAGTTATTTAGGTTCAGTTTTTTTTTTCTTCTGTGGAGATGCTTAATTATTTGGGCATTACTTGTTTAAAAGACTTTGCTTTCTCCAGTAAGCTAGATTGGTACTTTTGCCCAAAGCAACTAGCTCATCAGGGGAATGAGTTTATTTCTGTATTGTCTGTTCTAGTCTAAGAATCTCTTTGTCTCTTTGTATATTAAGAGCACAACATCTTGTTCATTGTAACTTCAAAGTGAGTCTTAAAATTTAGCAGTGTAAGTCTTCAGATGTTCTTTTTAAAAATTGCTTTGGCTATCATAGGTACTTTGATTTCCATGGGCATTTCACAATCAACTCATCAGTTTCAGCCCAAAAGGGTAACTGAGATTTGATAGAAAATTTGCCGAATACTATTATGGCTTATACTTAGATGCCTCCTAAAACTTCATGAGCTCATGCGTGGGCTTTTCAGGGGTAGCTGATTCTAGGCTGATTCTTCTGCCTGGCCTTTTGCTACTGCTTGTTCCTTTGCTGTTTTGCTGTCTTCTGCCTCCCATGAGCTGATTTTGCTCTGTGATGTCTTTCTGCCATGTCTTCCCACCTTGGAGCCAGCCAGCTGTGGCCTGAAACTTCTATAAACTGTGAGCCAAAATAAATTTTTTCTCCTTTAACTTTGGGTGTTGAATATTTTGTCTTAGCAACAAGAAAGTAACAAAGAAATGTTTTTACTCCAGGAGTGGGCTTATTGCTGTGACTTAACCTGGCTATGTGAATTAGAAGCCTTTGGAACAGGCTTCCAGGAAGAATTTGGAAAGGTCTGGAGATTGTGGCTGAAGAAGCAGCCCTGAAATGCCTTAAATGCACTTGATAGGTGGTTCTGGTCAGAGTCCAGAAGACCAGGATGCTGACAGAATTGCTGCTAGTGAAGACCAGGCTCAGGAGTTTTCTGCTGGGAAGAATGATTTCACTGGCTGTTGGACTTCAGACCATATATGCTATGCTTTGGGAGAAAGTTTGTCTGCATTTTGCTGGTGTCCAGAGACTTTGCCTGAGGTTAAGGTCAGCAAGTTAATTAATGTTGCAGAAGAAATTTCAAGACAGTCTAATGTTGAGATGGGGGCATGGCTACTGTTTGGGCTTTTAGACTGCTATGTCAAGAATCAAGAGCAAAGAAGATTTTTCAATATACTTTGATGGTCATATGCTTTTCCTCTTTTATTCTGCTCATATGATGAACTGCAATGGTTGAGTTTTCAACTGTTAAATCAACCTTGCATTTCTGGGATAGACCTCACCATCTATACTGCGGACTTTGGAAATTTCCCATCCTGCCATGTTATTCACAGTTTCTCTCTGTCTCTCTCTCTGTCTCTGTCTCTGTCTCTCTCTTCTCTTCCCTTCTCTTCCTCTCTACAACTATCTCTTTGCTTTTTTCTCTGTGAGTAAAACACAAAGACCAAATTCAGTTGAAGAGCTCACTGTGTTTTACTATGTTCCTATGTGTAGTTTTTCCATTAGACCTAGAACACCACCTCAAGTGAATTTACACTTAATATTGACGGTAAAAGTCTTTTGAAACATTATTCAATGTGAATCACCTTACTGTTAGCAGGAAGTTATCAGGTCTGGAGACAGACGGCTAGGAACTATATGAAGGAACCACATGAAAGGGAGACATGATAAAAACACTTTTACTTTCATTTTCTTAATCATTAGCTATAGATAAACTCCAAACCAATTGATGATTTCAAGTTCTGGCTCAATAGAATTTAACCTTCTCTGAGTATGCAGATAAAACACAGTCCAGACCATAGGTAAGGGTTTGGGGAAAAAAATCTGAAGATCTTGAAACCAACTAAAGGAAAACATTGCATCTAGAGAGCAAACAAGAGCCATCTTCTTTCTGAAGTTGGTCAGAACAGCCCATTTTCCTCACCAAAGTACAAAGAGCCCAGAGGAAGGGAACGTGTTAAATATGTAAACGGAGCCTGAGCCTCCATTTGGCGCAACTGCCATCTTGGCTCAGACCACCATTGTGCTCTCGCTCACTTTGAAAATCTATTGCTTTGCAATAAACCATGCCCATAATCCATGCAGCTGTCTGTGTGCTTTGTCTGAAGTCTTTTGTTGAAGATACGAGAACTGAGGAGGGTCCAACACTGAAAGATCAGAATTTTTAAACTCATGATAAGAAAAGGAAGGTTCAGAAACACCAAGGATTTGGCCCAAAATCAATGGCCCATTAAGGGGTAGAATGGGAGGCTGACTGCAGGTTTTCTGGCCCCAAATCTCACCTCCATTTCTGGGTGACTTCTTGGTGTCCAAAAAAGGGGAATGTCCTTGATGAGAAGTGACAGATGGGCTTTGTGTGCGTGAACATTGTGTGCGTGAACACTCACAGACAATGGAACTCCCATTGACTTTCATGGAGGAGAGAGTCATGGGTAAGACCTGGGGCAGCCAAGCCAACATCAAGCCAGAAAACCTCCTGAAGCTGAGTTCACACAACTCTTTAATGCTGGGGCTATCTCAGAACTTCAGAACCCAGAGTTGTATGAAAGAGCCCTTAGAACTCAAAGCACTCGTGTAGACTCTTCAGAACTAGGAACAAAGTTATCAATGCAAAGATGGTCTTAGCATGGCCAGTTAGTGACTTCCAAGGCTGGAATTCTGGGCTGAGATGGTGAGGATGAAGGCTGAAGTCAACCAGGATGTGGACAATTGCACTGTGGCTATGAGTCTCCTCGGGAATCAACCAAGGAGCTGGGTAAGCCAACCACAGCAGACTCCAGCACAATACCTGCAGACCTACTACAGTATGATATGCATGCTAGGGAGCAAGAATCTAAAGCCAGTCTCCCCTGGCTGCGGGTCCTTGAGACTGACTGTAGACACCTCAGCAATTTTAATGTGTAGCTGGTCTGCACTGATGGATAAATCTGTGCCTTTGACCCTTTCCAGTAGAAATGGCCCCTTCTCAGTGTAGAGAAAGATGCTGGCTCAGGGACTGGGGGGTAAAAGGCCAGTCCTTGGATCTTGTTAGAATTAGGCTTGACTCACCTCTTTGTGCTGGTTCTCACTTTGATTTCTTTAGTCTCAATGAGACTGAAGCAAAAACCCTTTCCTCTTATTTTTTAGTGGCTACAATGCTTAAGACCTTACCTTGCCAGGGGCTGAGAGGTAGATATTTCCATTGTCTGAACAAGACTCAGAGTGGCTGCCTGCTTGGTCATTTGGGACAGATGACAGAGGAGAATGCGCAGGCTTTAAAGCTGTCTCTGCATACCTCAAGGGCTCCTGCCTCAGATACAGAAGCGTGCTGACTTGTAGTGAAATAAAAAGCCTTCTCCCAGAGCCACCCAATCTTGACTCTGATCTCGCTGTGGAAGTTTCCTCATTATTCTATAGTAGAAGTGAAAAAGCAAAGGAGCATTCCCCTGAACAGTCTTTTAGGAGAAAATTTACAGATATTATGCAATCTTGTTTCTCCTGGCAACATGAAGCCCATCTTCTGGGAAAATTATGTGCAGTTTTGTGTTATATATTTATGAACAACAGAAAATATCACCAGTCTGCTCATCCCATCTGCTTCCCAGGAGAGGGAAGGATCCGTGTACTGTGGTGTCAGAGGGCCTTCCAGCCCCGGGGGCTCTACCTGAAGGTCTTGTGTCATCTGGGGCCCTGCCTTAGGGAGTGGAGGCCACCCATTCTTTTAGGGGAGCTCTCTCAGGAATTCAGCCTGTGGACTCTTCTCTTCCTGACGTGCAGCATGTGGCAGCCACAATGTGCTCCTGAAATAGCCTTTAGGAACGAGCCTACCTGGTCCCCCGAGAACAATGAGGCACAGACAGGTAGGTTTCTGATGCTCTGCCTCAGGTGGCTAACGGGCAGAGGTGGGATGCTAAGCTCGGGGTGGGAAGTGGATGCTCAAAGGAAGGGAAGGTAAACTGAGGCCCTGGTGTTTGGAGGGAAGTAGGAGGGGAGAGAAGGGTAGGGGAACAAGAGCAAAGGGAAAGGACAAGGGACAGAAGGGTGAAGGGGACAGAGAGGAGGGCGGAAGAGAGGGAAGGAAGAGGAGAGTAAGGTGGGCAGAGACTGCACAGCTAGCACCAAACCGGAACATGGCCCGCGATCGTGCCAGTCTGTGACCTAGACAGGGACCCCAGTAACATACACTCCCCAGGCACTCTCTGGGGGTTCTATCTGCACTACCTCATTTCATTTCCAAACTGGCCTGTACCCCAGATGGTGTCACCTTTTTACAGAAGAGGAAACCCAGGTGAAAAGGGACAAAGTGATTTGTCTAAAACTAGTGCAACCACCAAAGGGTCGGGCTCTTGGAATCGGCTCCGGGCCCAGTGGGGGTCCTGGGCTGCATCTGGACCAGTGGACTGGCCTGATCATTTGAGAGACTTGTCAGAGAGAGCATAGCAAGTTCTGTTCCAGAATTACGCACCAGCAGCCCAGAAGGAGGCCTGACGGTGGGCGTGACTAACATGCGTCTGGGTGATCCTACCATCAGCGGAGTCTGAGAAGCAGGCAGCTATGTATCCCTGAAGCCTGATGCAAAGGGGACCACCTGGGACAACCCCTAGGAGTCCTGGGGGAGTCACAGTCCTGCCTTGGATGCTTTCAGGAGCGAGGCTGAGGGTTTCACAGCAAATGACCGGGACCTTAACATCCAACGGTAAGCATCTGGGGAAATCCACGCTGGCACATCAAAGCAGAAGCCCACACAGCTGTCACTCGGCTTGCCGAGACAGACTCACCGACACAAAGCACATTTTCATAATTGCTAATAAATATGTATCTGGGAGCAATGTGGAGGGCAGGAGGCCACGAGTATAAATTATAATCTTCAATTCTCTGTTTATGAGGGATGTCTCAGTGTCCATGCAAGGAGGCCACCTAGAATACTCAGGTCCAATGAGACCAAAATATGGGCATTATCCATTCTGGGAGGACAAGGGACACAGGAACTGTGAATGAAGAGTAAGACCATCAGGGGAGCTGGGGGCTTAGCTCAGTGACATAAGCACCTGCCTGGCAAGTGCGAGATCATGTGTTTGATCCCCAGAACTACCAGAGAGAGAGAGAGAGACAGAGAGAGAGACAGAGAGACAGAGAGACAGAGAGACAGAGAGACAGAGAATGACCATCAAAAGGCAATGGGATTAAGGAAAACGTTCTCCTCAAACAGATATGCAGGCTACCTGGTCTCTAATTTCCTGGTCTCTAATCGATATACCAAATATCAACAGTGGTTGCATCAGATCTGGGTGGTGAGATCTGAAAGTTATCTTCCTTTTTAAAAAACTGTATAGAGGGTTTTTTTTTCTAAACTGCAGTTCTTTTTCAGCTGAGACCACATACATCTGACTTACAAGAGGTGGGAGAGCTGGACTGAACTGCTATGCCAGGGTCCCCATTTGTGGAGGCATTCTGGGGTGGCTCTCTACACTCTCTGAAGATCAGACACCATGCCAGCTGAAGGCCTCTCATCTCAGTGAACAAGGAGGTGAGGGGCCCCCCAAATAGCACTGTTGGCCTTGGGCAGCTCCTTCCGGAAGACAAGGTGAGTGCAAGGCTCAGGACTTCCAGGAGGCTCTTTGTTGTCAAATCCCAGGAGCAGGGACAATAGGAGGCCTTCTGACCCAGCCCCCTACCAACCTGAAGTTTTTCAATTTCTTTAAAAAATGAAAAAATAGTATAAAACCTTGACAACTGAGCTATGTGACTTGGAGACTTGGTTCAGCTGGGTCTCCGTATCCTTATTTTTTAAAAGAACAAAAACATCTTAGGAAGTCTTTCTGCCCTCCCCACCCCCATCCTGTAGCAGCAGTGGGATTCCCAAGTCCCCTCCCCTACAGGGTTCAGGTCCCTTACCCTGACTTGACTGTCCTTGAGACATCCTCTCCCCACCACCCGCTGAAGCTTGGCCCCTTCATTTGGAGGTTAAGAACCATTTTCAGCTGCCCGGGGGGAGGCAGGGAAACCAGCCGCCCAGGAGTCGCTTTGTGGCTTCTTAGACCTACAATGTGGCTAAGTCTGCGCACCTTTCTGGCCTGCACTTCCTGTAGCACTCAGATGAGATGGAATCCCTAGGGATGGAATTCTGGGGCCACCACTGACGTCCTGGAGAGAAATGCACAGTGGGCACTCTCCACCGGTCTTGCGTTGCAGCGGGGCTCTCTTCCCAGATGGTTAGTTAGTTTCGATCTTCTTAAGACTCGTGGCTCAGAGCTAGTGTGGTGGCTACGGTTACTCACATCATAAGAGGCCAACATGGGATTTGCTACTTAGCAGTTTTGGGTCAAACTGTGACTGCCTTATTACTCCCAACCCTACGCATGCTGCAACAGCAGGCTGGCTCTCCAGTGCCAGGTGTCCAGGCTTTCCGAGCAGCTTTCCTGGGGCACAAGCAAGAGGCATCCTCTTGGCCACATTCTCTAGGCCAGCTGGATTGTGAGCAAAAGTGACACGGCCAAGGAAAGCCACGCATGTTGTCACCCAGTGAACTAGCAGACTCCACAGCTCCCACGCCACAGCCTGGGGTGGGTGAGGTGCCAGCAGCCAGGAATCTGGGGCGGACTTGGTTCTGCTGGGGCCTCAGGAGAGTCAATCCGCTGTTTTCCTGTCCTGTTCAAAGAGGGAAAGTACAATTCCATACAGCTGTCTGTCCCGTAGAGGGCAGCGAGGTGCTGGGTACAGCACATGGCTCAGGGCCCGTGCCAAGTGCTGCTACTGCCCTGGAGGCTGGGCAATCCCATGAGATGCTGGGGAGAGGGGCCTGCTAGAAGCCTGTCCCTCCCAGGTCCCCTCACCACAGCCTCAAGCCCAGGGAAGCTGTGATCTTACTCAGTGGGTGTTCATGTTCCCTGCTAAACAAGACCCACAATCACTCACCACACACTGGGGCTTTGGGGACGGTAGAGCCTGCGTGTCTGGTGGCCAGCAGCTGGGCAGCTGCACTGCTTTCCAGGCTGCCGAGAAGGACCCCTGGAAGGACCACTGCGAAGCTGTCCAGAAGGCCAGAAAGGCAGCTCTTCCCTTCCATCGGTTGTAAAGGTTTACACTCAGAGTCACCAGGGATCTACACTCCAAACCAAACAGCATTCTGCTTAAGAGTCAATTCTTTTTAAAAGGTAAGATGAAAATGTACATGAGCAAAGAAGAAGCAAGAGACAGCAGCAGGGTTTTTTCCATTGCACCTTTATTGTTGACTCTGTTCACCGTCCAGAATTTCATACAGACTTTGGGGAACCACACAGCCCAGTGCAGGACTCCCTCCCCGACATCCCAGCTGATTGCCAACATGCCCCGTGTCCTCACCTATGTGGCATTCTGCCAGGCTCCCAGGGGTCCCCAGGGCTGGCTACTGCTATGGGGAAGGAGAGGCAGGCGTTCAGAGCTGTGTCTGTCCACGATCTCGCCCTGTTCCCTCCCACTTCCTGCCCTTTCTAAGTCATTTGCATCCAGGGCCTGGGGAGGGGGTGCTGAGGAATCAGGTCAGGGTACAGCCCTGACTCCACAAGGAGCTGCGTGGCCTTGGGAACCTCTCTGAGCCATTTCCTTCCATGGCACCAGGAGACTCGTTCTCAGGGCTACCGTGAGGATGTGTGGTTTGCATATAAAGTGCCTGGCACACATGGGATGCCCTAAATCCACCTCAGCTTCAGTCTCTCTGGGGTGAAAGGGGAAACATCTGCTGAGTCCCTGCCAGAGCCAGGTGCTTGGGGGCGTTTGCTTTATAAAAGAGCCTGGTCCCTTATCAGAGCTCAAGAAATGGCTCTCTGGTGGTGGAATTTCAGGGAGAGGGGAGACGCTTCCTCACAGTTGTGTGAATCCAAGTCCCTGCTGCAGCCCACTGGCGGGCAGAATACTGACCTGTTTAAGGCCTCTGCAGCCCCACAAGGGCCCTTTCAGGGCAAATCTGAGTTTATTCAACCACCTCTACCAGGGAGGAAGCAGCTTCATGTGGGGGAACCCGGAGCTTTAAACCCAGCCATCGCTTAGGATGATCAGGGAGTCCCCTTCCAGGGTCCTGACAAGTCCTGGTCACAGGGGTCCTCACGGCCTGGACTGCTGTAGGCTTCATGACATTCACACCCCACGCACCTGCAAAGAGGACCCCGGGCATCTTGCTGAAGAAGGAATTATGCACCTAAGGCTGAGTGTCCTCCTGTCCTTCCCATCCCTCGAGGTCAATGAAATCAAAATCTGAGACACAAATGGCTACGGAATGAAATAATAATTCTGCTGGCAAGATGCTGAGTGTCCGCTCAGGACTCCATCTGCAAAGCCTGCCCCTCTTCTTCCTCAACAATTGTCCATTTGAAAGTTTTTTTGTTTTTTTGTTTTAAAGCTGATCTACCACTCAGCCCTTATTCATGCATAGTTCTCAGTAAAGATAGTGTGTCTAAGATCTACATGCCCACGACTGTTTAATATCTCTGACAGAACAACAAAAAGCCGCTCAACAAACAATCTTAAAACATGCCCCAACCAAGCCCATGGCTGGTATTACACAAAAATGTCCTGCAGACCAGAGACAGAAGGAGCAGATAGAGAAACGGAGAGGAGGGGAAAGGAGGAGAGAGGTAGGGAGGGATAATGAGGGAGGGAAAAAGGGATGGGAGGGGAGAAGAGAGATGAACAAACATAAAAGCACAAAAGCAAAGGCTTTCAGATGAGATGAGAGGACTTTAGCATGACACAAAAGAACTGCAGTTGAAAAAGGGGCGAAGCCATTGAAACCAAGGAAAGCACGGTGGATTTGGAAGCGGCTCTCCAAATATTTGGTTCATGCTAAAAAATAGAGCACATTTATTAAAAATATATATTTATAAACCTTGATATGAACAGATACACACATCAAGCCAATGAAAAAACAAAAATAAGTTATCTCCCCAGTATCAAACAGTTAGACACTGCGACAGGCGGACGGATGTCTGTCTAAGAATGGCCCCTGTGACCTCCTATGAAACGGCTCAGCCAGTAAAGACGCAGTGCTGGCCCGGGAGACGCCCCGCCCAGCTATGTCCCCCCGGGCATCCTCTCAAACATGGGGAATACCAGGTGTTGTCACCGACCTGGGACACTGAGTTTCTGCAGCCCGTCCACTCGCCTTTGGTACCCAGGGCCGCACTTCTGAGCGCTCTTCCGGAGCTCCTGCCAGAGCCGCTGAGTTCCCTGTGGCACGAAGGAGTTTTGTTGGATTCATTGTGCTTTAGTGTCTGCTCCTAGCAGCAGGACCGGTTGTCTTGTGACCTCTTATGGAGTTCAAAGGTGCATGGATGCAGCGGTGTGTGCAGGCTGAGCCTGCTGGTTCTCCCAGCATCTGGTCACTGATCTGAGGACACAGAGGTCTCCCATCGCGTGGTCCTCCCGAGCCTCCGAGGACAGGCCGGGCCGCTCACAGTGTGGTGTAGATGTAGACGAAGATGATGACAATCAGGTTTAGGATGGTCCCAATGATCCCCAGCATGGCCAGGACACTCTCCTCCTTGCTCTCTTTTTCTTGGCCTCCTCTGTCTTCATCATTTCCACTCGTGATTACCATCTTGGTTGCAAATGTCTTTATCTTCCTCACCAGGCTAACCTGTAAGTGGGAAGAGGCAGCACAAAAGATTATCGCTTTCCAGCACGCTCTCTACAGCCAGGCGGAATCGCTGGGGGTGGTGATTTCAGGCTGCAGGGCTGGACCACAGGCCGGGGCAACAAAGCACACATCCACTGGTGCCCTCCTGGGGTCCATCGCTCTATAAAGAAGCAGAACATGGTTCGGGGATGAAGGTCCTAATGTGGGCATGAGGTTGTGAGCCTGGATGACCAATGTGGGCTCCAGGCCTTTGTAGAGATTGTTTCCCCTTTTCCCTGGAAACGGAAACCAAGACCACTGCCCAGCAGTCAAGAGCAAACGCCTGAGCTCAGCCAGGGTGGAGAGAAAGTCACGCTTTCCCATACCAGGTCCCACCCGAGAAGGGTGCCGTCTGTGTGGTCACCACAGTCCCACCTGGTCCAAAGCTCTGGCTGCAGGAGGAGCAGGGTGGACAGGACCCAGCAGCCAGGACCCAGGAGAGGCTGGGAAGAATTCCACCTGCAGTGTGAGGAGGCAGCACCATGGTGACCCTCGCTGCCTCTACCAGGAATACAGACTGTGCCGCCATCCTGGAAAGCTCCTTGGCATTCCCCGGAGGAATGGCACACACCCTGAGTCTGGGCACACCTGTGAAGGGAAGCCCTGCTTCTGTACGCCTGGGTGCCAGGACAGGAACACTCTTCCCTGCCGTGTCTGCCAGAGCAGAGCCCTGAATGCCAGCCCTGTGTGCCTCAGGGGGAGAACAGATGCTCTTAGGTGGCAAAGCCCACAATGGGCCAGGCATGACGAGATGGGGGGCTGGGGTTGCCCACAGTGACACACAGCAGCAGGGTATATGCATCGTGATTTGACTCCTAAAGGCTCAAAACTGGCAGAACCACCTAGGCTACCATTTTAGAGGTGTGTACTTTTGATTTTTATAGAAAGCAGAGAAATGATTGGCACGTAACCCAGGAGAGCAGCTTCCTCCAGCAAGAGCACAGTGGGATGCTCTGGGAAGGGGTCCAAGACACTGGTCACTGTCCCTCTGCTAAGCTGGATGCTCAGCACTTGATTCTGTGTTTCATTGCTCTCTAAGCCATAGGCATCTATTTAGCTAAATTGCTGCCTGTACATTTTACAATAAACAAAATTACTTTTTAATTAGCACGGCCATCCAGAGTATGGCGGGCAGCTGAAACTTTCTACCCCGCCAATTTCTAACCCGCACCACGGGTAAAAAGACCCAGCGTGTAGGTCCTTCCTGGGAAACAGCAGGGTTGTTCCCTCTCAGAGAGCTGCAGCTCTGCAGTCGGGAGGCACTTTATGGTTTGGGGCTGTGATGGACAGTTCTATGTGTCAACTGGACTGGGCCACGGGCTGCCCAGACAAGGGTTGAACATTATTCTGGGTGTGTCTGGGAAGGTATTTCTGGAGGAGACCAGCATTGGAATTGGCAGATTGAGAAACACAGATGCCCCTCCTCTACGCGTGTGGGCCTTCGTGGAAGATCTGAAGTAAGCCAAAGGTAGACATTCCTGAAAGTTAGAGGCTTCCTCAAAGCCTGACTGCCTTCAAGCTGGGACACTGTTTTACACTTAAGATAAAAGATATCCCCCTGTGAGTCCTGTGATCAAAGGTGGGGTTTTTGCAAAGGTAATTAAATTGTGGGTATTAACCTCATGGAAGACCCTTTGATGAGTTCACACCTGAGCTGCTGCAGGAGGTGGCCTGGCTGGAGGAAAGAGGTCACTCAGGGCCTGTCTTTGAAGGGCACACTTTTTCTCTGGCTGTCTTCCTATCTTCATGTTCTCTGTGCTGCCATGAGGTGAGCAGCTGTGTCCTGCTATGGCTTTTCAACCTTGGATCAAGGTGACCATGGACCGAAACCTCTGAACCATGAGCCAAAATAAGCCTTTTCTCCTTTAAGCTGAGTATGTCAGGCATTTTTGTCCTAGTAACAGAAAGGTGACAAATACACATCAGCTTTTTCCTGTTTGGGTCCGAAACTCTCAGATTGCAATCAGTTCTTTCTGGGTCTTAGCCTGCAAGTCTTAGAACTGGAAGTGACTGCACCCGTGGGTCCCCTGGGCCTCCATGCTGACTGATGCAGCCTCATAATATTTGCACACACGTGTGTGCATGTGTGTGCACAAGTACACATAGAGCTTCTTACTGGTTCTGTTTCACTGGAGAGCCCTGACTAATGTGGGGGTCAGGGAGGTCTGAGGGAACATCTCCCAGGGAGGATCAAGAACCCAGGAAGGAGGAAGGTGCACGTTCCTCTCACTGTGGACGTGAACCCCTGAAAGGACTGGGCCTTGCCTCATTGATCAGCTCAGGACACACAACACAGTGTCCGTGGGGAGACATCTGTACGGAGGATGGCGTGCCCGCACAGACTGCCAGAGCAAACGCAGCAGGGGTGTGCACACAGGTGAGCGATGCACGGCCTCCAGGGAGGCTTTGGTTCCTTCACGCTTTGGTTTGCTAGACAGGCTTTGAGTGGCTTCCTATTCCCAGAGCTCAGCTAGAGAACGCTTCGGTGTGCTTTTCTTTCTCTTTTTTCTTCCCCTAGTATAATTTTAATAATGTATAATGAACACAGAGAAAGGTGTGCAGAGTTTAAGCGTACAGTGTGATACATCTGTTTAACTAGCATTAAGATAAAAAATCAGAACTGCTACACCCAGTGGCCACCATCTGGTCTCTGTCCCTTGCTCTGCTCCTGAAAACCACTATGTGATTTCTATCATCACGAGTTAATTTTGCCAGGTTTTAAATTTTACATACAGTCATACAGTATGTTCTCTTATACACTGACTTTTTTCCATCCACATTACTTTTTGAGATCCACAGACTGTGCAGCACTGAGAATTTTACTCCCATTTACAGGAAGAATTCTGCACAGCCACACTGTGTTGACCCATCCCATTGTGACAGGCATTTGGGAAGCTTCACGCCTGGAGCTACCATGTGTAATGCTGCTGTGAGTGTTCTCGTATGAGTTTTCTGGTGAACTTACAGATACATTTCCCCAAAATGCTACATGAAAACTCAACATATCGTCAAGTTGAAAGAACTGTACCGTGAGCATCCCTGCACCAGGCATCTAAACTTTGCCACTGACACACTGCTGGGCTGTCCCACCTTCACCACACATGTACCCATCCCTTGCCCATGCAACTTTTGGGGTGCCTTTGCATGTAAACTGCAGACACTTTGACACTTCCCCTGAAGTGTTGCAGCATGGATATTTCAACTGAAGTCCAACAGCTCTTTCTTTTGATGGAAAATATATATTTGTACAGTTTCCAATTGTCAACAGATCCCTAGAGAGGATGGGCCACGGCTTAGGCATTTAACTTAGTGTACTGACGAACAGCTTTTCAACACAGTGGTGTTGGTTTGGTAAGTGTTGGACGGACAGCTGGCTTTTCAGAAAGCTCAAAGGTATGAGGATCTTAGAAAACCATCCCCTCTTTGGCTCTGGATAGAGATCTTCCCAAACACCAGGCATCTCTTCCGAGGTCCCTGTTTCTTGTCTGTCTTTTTAGACAGACTGTGAGTCCTGAAAGGGAGAGCTTTTGAATTCCTGCCCCCCAAGAACAGTGCTAGCACAGACTAGGTGCCCAGCAGAGAACACAGATCTGGTATCTCTGCAGGGCAGGGAATAGATGGCCAAGGTCAGTCTTAAGAGATGTGATTAGTGCTGTGCTTATAACCAGAGAGCCATCATTGCAGTCACTCAAGCACAACAAAGTGCCTGTCATGGAGGCTGCTTGGTTTCAAGGCTTAATTTAGCTCTTTCCCGAGTTACCCTGAGATAGCTCTGACTCAGGAGGAAGTGAAGGGGATAATGAGGCTGGCTGTGTTTACATTCGGAGGGCTTCACAGCACACCGGAAGAGGCCCTATCCAACCCACGGGAGACAGGGACTCCGGAGACTCATTTCCAAGTTCCTCTGGTCACCAGCCCGATTTCCCCCATAGACACCACGTCAGGAGTGGAGCTGGAGTCCCGGGGGACTGGTCAAGGGCATCATGGGAGGACGCATTTAAAACACAGTCTTCTCCGGACACAGCTGTTGGCCAGCGTGCAGAAGGCACGCAGTGATGCAAGAGACAGAGAAGCTAGTAGATCGGGCTGGAAACCAGGGCAGTAGCAGAGAGAATGGGAAAACAAACAAAACAAAACAAAACAAAGCACGAACCAGATCTAGGCAACGTCTGACATAAAGCTTGTTACAGGGGTAAAACTTCATTTATTTACTCTCTTGCTCACTCATCCCTTCCTGCTGAGGATGAGTGCGGAGGTAGCTGGGTGGTAACTGCACACAGAAAAGGCATGGGAGGGGGGTGAAAACGTTCTAAATTTAGTTTTCTCGATGAGGGTTTATAACTCTGTAATATACTAACATAATCAAGTTGTACTCTTCAAGTAGTTGAATTTTTGGTCTGTAAATATCTCTCAATAACAATGTTAATATTTAAAAGATAGCATTTGCAATAGTATCCAAAATATAAAGTGCCTGGAAACAAATCTAACAAAAATGTGCAACATTTTTACAAGGACTATTATAAAGACATAAAACAATACAATGGAGTATAAAGCTATAAAGAATGATCACATTGAGATATTTATAAATAAATGGACACAGCTTGAGACCATACTCATAAGCAAAATAAATCAAACTCACATGTATAAATACCATATAGTCTCCCTAGTGTAAGAAATGGTAAGAGTACATAAAAGTATGTGATAATCATGATTCCCCATTACATTGCTTTGAAGCCTTATGATGCTTTCATTCATTAGTTAGAATAGTTTTATTCTAGGTTGTTTGATTTTATTGTCTGTGATGGTATGAACAGCTATTTTGAAGAAAACAAGATGTTGTAATAGCTAGTGCTGATTTCATATCATCTTGTTTTGAAGTCCCATCAAGCTTTTGTTCTGTCTCCATCGGTCTTATCATGTTGTATCTTACTGGATTTTATTATATGTAATAGTATAAACAAAATTTTTTATAGACAAAGAGATAATATAGTAACTATTGTTCACTTTGTTAGTTGGTTCTGAATACCCTGTAATACTTTCATTCTCTTAGACGGTTTTACACTGTCTTGTTATGTTTGATACTATAGTGTAAGACAGTATATTCAAATATTTCAAGGAAAGAGACACTATGGTAACTACTGTTATGTCGAGTTGTCTTGTGGTGAAACACTTATGTTGCTCAAATTTTTCTGTTCTGACTATATTGCTATGTCTTCTTTTATCTTAATCTTTTAAAAAATAAATAAAAGCCTTAAAAGAGCCACAAAAAAAAAAAAAAAACACAAAACGAGACCTACATAAAAGGAAAGTTACACCATCTTCATGGAATGCAAGACCCAATACTCTAAAGGCTTCCGTTCTTAAAGAGATTCATTCATTCATAGATTCATTAAAGTTCCAGGCAAAATTTCTACACGATTTTTGGTTCTATTTAACAAGCAGTTTCTAAAATGTATTTAAAAATGCAAAAGAATAACAAAAGCCAAGGTATTGCCTAAACAATAAGACAGTAAGAACTATTTTACAAGCCTTAGACAAATAGGCCAAGAAAGGTCAGCAGAACTACACACGCATGGGCACTGTTGATCAACAGGGCGATGCGGGTCTTTGATACACAGTTCTGGAGTGATTGAACATCTACATCATAAATAAGTGAAAGCAAATCAGTGTCTCAGCAGTCCCAGGTGGATTATAGATAACCACGAAAGAGATAACCTGAAGACTTTTTGTAAGACAACCAAACTGAATATATTCTTAACCTTTAGGTAAAGAAGAATATCTTAATAAGACATTAAAGTTCATACCATAAGGGAAGCTAGTAATAAATTCAATGACATTAAGCTTACTATCTCTTTATCAACACTATCAAAAGAAGTAAAACATTAACCCACAAACTGAAATATATATCATATGTATGTGTCTCATTTATCTGAATATTGCCTATGATATATACTGTGTGTATCTACAATATATAATAAACAGTCAGCAAGAAACAGAGCAAGACTATGTCTAGGCACATATTCAAAGAATGAAGAGGCATAAAGAAGCTAAACCTCAGTCACCAAAGTATGGAAACCTAAGTACAGTGAGCTACCAGCAAGCAACCATTATACTGGCAAGATCTAAAACAATCCAGTAGCAAGACCAGCTGGTGCTGCGCTTAGGGAAAGCAGATGACATTGTCATTTAAAGCTGAGCACCAGCCTACACCGGTGACCCTCCCGCCCATTTGCAGGTGCACACCGGAAGTACGTACCCTCCCGTATAGTTACGAGATTTATGGACAGCAGTGCCAGTATTAGCTAATCCGAGTTCTGGATCCTTCACAGCACCAAGAATGAAAAAAGGTGCCGGGCCAGGCCGTCCCACAAGTGAGTCACCAGTGTGATCTGGAGCAGACAACAGAAAGGAGGGTTCCACTTATATGGAAAACCTAAGAATCCACTGTGTGGAGGTAAACACCTCGTAAGTCCTCAAAGGAAAACAAAAGAATACCAAACCTAGAGCCAAGGCAGTGGTTCCCACCACGTGGATGGGGCTGGAGGATGCCCAGGGTAAAATTTCTTAGGCCAACAGTGGGTGTGTGGCTGCTTATTCTTTGTACCTTATATTTTACAAATATGTTCCTCTTATCTGTTTAATAATTAGAAAACCAATTAATGAATTAATAATGATTATCATTGAATAACTGGTTAATTAGTAAAACAATACTACTAATAAAAACAACCAATTAGTAGAAATGTCTTTTTAAAAAACCAGGAGTATGCATGTGTACACAGGGACACAGCGCTGGGGGTGGCTCGGTGTGGAGGCTGCAGGTCCCTTGTGGCTTCCAGAGTCACAGCCTCTCGGCAACAGACACTGGCACCAAGGACACCGCCCACTGGCCCGGGCAGCTCCTGTGCCCTCCTTTTGGTAACAGTGTCCAGATTTTCCTCTGGAAAATTACCCTCCCTACCAGGTGCTGTCCATGAGTGCCAAGGGAATGGCCCTGGCATGGGTAAGTTCACCAGGGGCCTCTGTGGCTCTCAGCCTTGGTGCGGTGACACGAGCTGGGGCAGTTTGGAAACGCTGAGTCACCCTAGCTCCGGTGCTCAGATGTGATTTCACTGGCAGCTGCTAGCTGGGGCCAGGCTCTTTTCCATTTGTAAAGCTTGGTTCACCACCTCCTTCTGTTCCATGAAGTATCCTAGGCCTGCTACAAAACAGTGCATTTGCTCAAAGGCACCCAGAATCAATTTGCCGTCAGTATCTGTGATGTGCCATTGAAGAACTTTGACTCCTACAAAAGGGACACTGTTTTGGCTCGTCTGAGTCTGATGTTTGCGGTCTCCCTAGAACTCCGTTAAGCGCTACCAGGGTCTCCCAAAAACTTTCCATTGTTCTTGAATTTTCCCTTTTGCAGAAAGTTCATCTGTCTGCTGACAGCTGAGTCAGGAAAGTTCTTCTTTGCTTTAAAACAGAATATCCTCACCATAGTTTCCACCTACTGAAGCTGTTCCTAAAACACAGCATCATAGAGAAAATGTTACTCCAGGGAAGATTCTCCAGTCCCTCTTGCTGGATGCAGGACATCCATTAATATCGCTGAGAGTCACGTCTTGCCAAACTATGTCATGGGTTCATGATGTGCAGTCATGCTGCCCCTGTCCTGATAGCAAGAAGTGTGAGTCTTAAGCCAGAGACAGGACTACATACCGACATGATACTCCCAGGGCTGATTGCTCACTGGCACACCCTGTAGCGATCCCCAGTCTAACAATTCTACCTTCCTCCGCAGCCACTTTGCTTCCTGGGTCACAACCTGGACACACTCACCTCCCATATTCTAAGTGGCTCTTTTCCCAATTTTTGACTCAGTTTCCCCTAATGCTAGCTCACTAATTGCCATTCTTTGGATGCTAGCATCTGATATCGATAGTGTGGCTTCTCCTCTATCTCTCCTCCAAGGACACCAAGGACTCCAAGGCCAAGCAAGGACTATAGGTCCACAAGGCAGGAAGCCACGTAACAAGAGCTGTGAAAAGCTTGGGGGCCTGCTGGCCCCGGCAGTCTCCAAGCCCTCAACTCAACTGTGGACTAAATAAATCATAGAGTTAGGGCTCCAGCACTTGAAAATGATGGAGACAGACCAAAGACCATGCGGCAAAATAGAAGATGCCTACACTGTGGTAAGGGGAAAAACACAGGATATTAAAATTCAAGTCCACTCATGGTTCCAAGTAGTAATTTTAAATCTTTATTTGTGTAGGGAAAAAAATGCCTGGGGGAAAAAATTCAGAAATCTTTCTGCAACATGGTTAATGATATTATTTTACTTTTATCACATTCAAAGCAATCAATATGTAAGTAAATAAAACTATGAAGACTCAGTGTTTCTGCTTCCTGCGATGCTGGAAGCCACTCACCACCCACATGACAAGAACAGGCTGCTCGACGCCAGTGTGCCAGGAGAGACCTTCACGTCAGCTGCTCGCTGCTGCAGCCAGAAAGGGGTCGTGCTGCGCGTGGGGATGACAAATGAAAAAAGTCCTTTCTGCACACAGCAGAGCGGCTCAGCCTGACCGGAAGGGAGCTGGCTTCGGTGTCACTGAATTCCGGTAGAAACTTGTTTTTCAGAACAATGCCGATCTCGGAACTGAATCTTTGGTGCCAATGTGGTACAAGGCAGCACACATTCCAGAGGGGACAGGCACCACTGAGTTCACTTCTTCCCTTTGCGTGCTGACGATCTGCTCCACGGCAGCTCCATTGTAATTCCGAGTATTTCTGTCCTGAGGTTATTTTCATATATTGGGATAAGGAAGGATTGAGCTGCTCCTGTTTACAGGGCCAAGCTTCCACCTGGAGATTTAGAAGAAACAGCTGACAGCTGTCCTGGAGCAGGGCAGGGCACTGGGGAAGCACCAACTTTTCCTCCAAGAGGGGACCTCAGTGGTCATCAAAAACCTTGTAGATCCTGCAGCACCTGAGCCCAGGCTTCCAGCAAATACTCCCTGAGCATTACAATGAGCTAAAACTTACAATGAGCAACTGGGGTTTGTGCAGGGGAGACAAAGCCTTTGGCCCCTGGGCACTGCAGGACCAGAAGTGTCTGACCACCTTCAAGGGAATGCGATGAGTGGTCTGGAGCACGGGAGGTCTCAGCTAAGACAGAGGAGGTGAATCAGACTGGCGTAGCCAGTGGTGGAGGAGGAGGGCGGCTGGGCAGGAGACAGTGAGGTGCAGGGGAAAAGCGGACATGGGGATGATGTAGCCAGTCTGGTCACGGAGCAGTGTAGTGAGGTGGTCTTGGTAGGATCTGGGGAGGGGAGAGAAGCAGGGATCAGAACTGGGGCCCTGCAAGTTATGTGAAGTCATTTTTGGAATTTATTCTGCAGATGCAATGGGTCCACGGATGTTCATTTCATATTTATTTTCTCCATGCGTAAGCACTATCTATACTTTTGTATACATGAGATAGTTCAAAATAAATTTTTTAAACTCAGCTCCTAAAAATCAGACCACAGTAAGTCAAAGCTGCTAACTGGTTCTCCAGGATGAGACAGTGGGACAGGGTAGTCTCCAGCTCTGTCAGATCTGTACAGAGAGAGCTCACACACTTACCTGCCAGGCTTTCGGGAAATAAGCTAGGAGCCTCTCTCCAAGTGACAGGCTCCCAGTGCCCAGGGGCCAGGGCCTGCAGCAAAGGGACTGGACAGGAGCTTTCCATAGGACAAACTCCTCTACGTGGGTCTGTGCCCAGCTAAGTGGCCACTTTGTGGTTGTCTTCACACAGCTACTCAAGGGCGGTGTCAGCCAGGTCATCTCTAGCGACTGGAATTTACTCCCAGCAGTTCCAGAGTCTCCAAAGAAAGAAAACACTTGCATTTCATCCGCTCAGCAAAGAATCACAATTATGAGTGTCATTTAAATGCTGAATCTAATTACAGAGATGCTGCTGGACCTAGCTGTCTGCTGGGCACCTCTTACGATGCAGCCACTCTGCAGTTACACAACATCACATCACTGCTACTAATCAGTGAGAACAGAGCACAGGCCAGCACTGTACGATCATCTTTCCATGTATCCATCCATCCATCTGTCCATCCAACAAACATTCTTCTAGTATCCAGTATATATCACGCCATACTCCAGAGAATTGGATTGTAACAGCAGCAATGCAGATGACAATGAGCACTATTCCCATTTCAGAAAAAGGAATTAAGATTCAGAGTAATTACTGAACACCCACAGCATGCCAGGCACCGTTTGTAAGTACCAGGTAGACAGCAGTGGTTAAAACAAAGAACTCCTCACAAACCGAGTTAGGGTCTGAGCCCAGTAGCCACTGCTACTCCCTGGTGGTGGCCGTCTGCCTGCTTTGAATGTCTGGAATGCCATGTTCCCACCTCGGCTGCTGCTCCTCGACACACTTGCTGGCACACGCTTCTCGGGTTACATAACTGCCATGCATCTTCTGAGGCTGATGCTCTGGCAGCATCCCCAAGGACCCTGTCTTCAGACTGCATCCGAGCATCTCCTGCCCTCGTCGGCAATCATCTCTTTATCCGAGTCCTTCCCCACTAGTCCATGAGCAGTTTAGGAGGGACAGGTATGGCATGATTGGTCTCTATGCCTTCCCACCCTTGGGCCTGGCCTGGAGTAGCCATTGTGCTCAGTGTCTGGGTGAATGAATGAGATAATGGATGGATGGATGGTCAGGTGAGGGGGGACAGCTGGGTGGGCAGATGGAAGGATGGATGGATGGATGGAAGGATAGATAAGCCAGATTCCAGGTTAGCTAGGGAAATGCATGGGAAGCAACTGAATTGGGGGATGGAGACATTCCAGCAAAGACCATCCTGCAGGACTCACAATAAAGATATAATCAGAGAGGAGAAACCAATGAGTGTAGGCCAGGGAGGACAGGCTAGCCTGGTTAGTGTGTGTGGACACATAACGGTGTGTACATTCCGCTGGGGACAGCAAGTAATGCCTAGCCTAAGGCCTAGTCAAAAAGATGGTCTCTTCTGTTCCAGAGAACTCCGTGTCTTCCTCCTCTCTTCATCTACAGATCCACACCTGAAAGTCCTGGACAGGGAGGCTAAAAGGACCCGCCTTTCTGCCGTGCTTCCTCCTGGGGAAAGAGCTGGGCAGACTCCGGGCTCAGCCAACGCACGTGAGCCTGAAGAAGGCTGACCCAGATGACAATGCAGAGGCCCTCAGGGACCTGCTTTGTCTCTTTCTTACCTCAAAGTCTGATGAAAAGGAGGGTTTGTTTACTGTGTGTTGAGTAAGAAAAGTTTAAACACTGATATAAAGAGAAAAACAGCTCCCGGTACTAACACTTAAGGGTAAATTAATCAGGATTTCCTTTGCTCAAAGAGAGCAGATTTTTCAGTTGTGGGAAAAATTAATTATATTAGACGAGACTTCCCTGAGGAACTCGAGTCATCAGGTAGCTCGGAGACAAGGATGCACAAACTGAGCAGCAGAAACAAGGCCCGGCCTGTGGTACAGCCCTCCCTGGCCGCCAGTGTGTCGGCCCTACCTGCTGCTACCTCCACTGGGCCAGGGACCCCTCTTCCCACGCCCCTAACCCCAGAACCAGCAGGAAGCAGGGGAAATATGCCTTGTGTTCCAGCATGGTCCCCATGAGCTGGGTCATTTTATCCACATCGATTCCCTTCTTGGCCCTCACTAGAGACTCATGGACTGTGAGGGGATCCAACTCGGGCAAAGTCTCTTTGGGATCCAACAGTGCAATAAGAAGGGAGAGGGGAGGAGCCCAAAATCTGAAAATTGAGTTTGTGACTCTGTTGTGATCCTAATTAAGTATGTGGCCCTGGGAAAGTCTCTTAACTTCTTGCCTACAGTTTCTTTACCATGGGGCCAAGATCAGGGTAACCCCAGCTGCTTCTTGGGATTGTCAAGGACCTAATGCAACAGTGCAGGAGCCCATCATCTGTCTAGTCATAACCCTAAGGGCTCAGTGGGAGAAAATGCTTGGCCTGGGAGGTCACTGTCTGATGGACCCAGAAACATCCTCCTCCATCAGAGCAGCACTGCCCCCACCCTGCCCCAAGGGACCATGATCAACAAGAAATAAACAATGTCCATCAACTGGAGGCAAAACTCCCTAGCAGGAAGTTACCAATGCTTCACAAATTCTGACACAATCTACTTTCCTACTCGATGGCCCAGTCCCTAGACGCTGTCCTGGAGATACCTTCCAGTGAAACAAAAATCACACAGGCAACTTGTTCACCGTGGCAGTATTTGCAAAGGTAAAGACATAGAAAACGAGCTAGATGCCAGGTATAGAGAGGGGAAAAATGGACTGCGGTGGTCTGCTCCAGGGAGGAACATGCAGTTGCAGCCAAAGAGGGCAAGAGTCCTCCGGGCGGGAGAGGAGAGTTTCCCAGGATGCACTGTTACCTGAGGGAACCAAAGGGTGGAAGAGTGCACACAGCATGCCACACTTCACCTAAGCGAGGTGTCGGGGCTGCCGTGTAGCTCAGTAGCACAGCGCTGGCCTCGGAGGCCTGCAGGATCCCATTTCCTAGGGTGGGGACAAAATACCTAACACTTCAACGTAAAGGAGAGGTTTATTTTGGTTTTTAGAGGAGTCAGTGCTGGTTGGTGACTCCAAGACAGAAACAGGATGGTGGAAGGGGGTGGTAAAGACAAACAGGGGAGGGGGCCAGAGAGGGAGCCACACCCTCCAAAGCACCGTCCCCCACAGTGACCCACCCCTCCCATCAGTCCCTGCCTCCTAACAGCATTGCCTATGATCTCATCAATGAATTCACCCACTGGTACGTACAGCACCCCATAAGCCAACTGATCACCTTTCAAAAGCTCCACCTCTGAACACATGAGACTTTGAAGGGGGAGGCATTTTAGATCCAAACCATAACAGACGTGTGAGGCCCTGGGTTCGATCCCTGACACTGCAAAACAAAGTAAAACAAAGCAAAGCAAGAAATGGGGCTCTATCATTAGTCCAAAAGAAATAAAGGAAGAGCAAGCTAGAAATACAAGAGATTGGTTGCTCACGAGCGGTAAGGAGAAAGGAGGAGGAGAGAGATGGAGATGGGACAGGGGTGGGGGGGAAAAGACACAGTGGCACTTCTCTGAGTCTCCCCTGCGGTGCAGACCTGACTTCTGGAAACACACTGGTCTTTTCACATGCTTTTCAGATGCTTCCCACTGTACACAGGCCAGTGAAAACCAACCGAGCTGCAAATCAAACACAAAACACAGCACAGATATGAGTAAGGGGACCAAACTCTCCCTGCAAATAACACGGCCACGCCGAGGTGGCGGGGGAAGGAAAGGGCCACCCTAAGGTGACTTGGGGAAAGTGCATCTGGGCTGGACAGCACCAGGCTGAAGACCGAGCATCTGTGCGTAAGCACCGTCGTCTTCTTAGTCCACCTGTTTCTCCTAGGGCACTGTCAGCAAATCTGAAGCGAGTATATTATAGAATTGGAGAGCTATGCTTTATTCAACGGGGTGGTTCCCAACCTCAGAGAAGGAAGCTGCAGAAAGGGAGGTGTTGGGGTGTAATCAGAGATTCCAGGATCAACGCAGTCTTTAATGCACATCCAGAAAGGTGGGTACAGGAACCCGGGTGAGCACCATGCCTGTATTTGTGTGTATTGGTGCACAGCTGGCTCTGCTTATTGACAAGGACAAGTCTGAGAAATACAGCACCATGTCCCTGTGCCGGCAAACTATAATGGCTGTGACAACAGGTGACTTAATCCTGTGTGACTGCTGTCCACTGCACACGCAGCTCATCATTGATTGAAATGCTGTGACCCAGCCACTGTAACTCCCAGCTCTGACCCCTGAGAGGCCCAGAAGCAACAACAGCTAAGCAGCCGTGTGCATACTTGGCACCTTGCCTTGACTTCCACAGGCCTCTCTCTATGCAGCAACTGGCATTCCTTGGCAAAGCGGCTGACCCCAGGGGTGAGGAAAAGAAAACACAAGATGAGCATTAATTACCCTGAGATGCAGGAAGTAACCGCATCTCAGGGTAACTGCTCAGGCAAGCGGTGGGGCGGAAGGGTGGGTGGAAAAGATCAGAGCAAACCTGAAGAGCTCCTGGGGCCAGAGCTGGACCCAGGAGAACAAGGCAAACCATAGCGTCCCACCAAAACTCACAGAATGAAATACATATCCAAGAGTCTTTACTGCTATAAGCAATCACATACTAAATAAATGGAGAACAATGGTCAATTCTTACAGAAATCCAAGCATAACTACTTACAGAATTCCACTTAATAAATGCAGAATAAAAGAGGGAAAAAATAGAAAATCACCATTGGGCAAACAGTACAATAATAATTATTAGAGACAAGATCCACTGATGGATGTCAAAATTAATGAGTGAAAGTTTGAGGATAAACGAGATTCACACGCTTTCAAATATCTCCTCCAAAATAATTACTAACAAGGGGAAAAGAGTCCCTTGGCAGTGGAGAAGCCTGCCAGATGCTCTAACCAGGCGACCAGGGTCAACGTTGGCAGTGTTGATCCATCGCCACCATAGACACTCATGTGAGGTGCCCAGACACGGGGCCACTTCTGGGGACTCGGACCCTGGTGCCCAACCTCAGTCCAATCTTGATGAGACATCAGACAAACCTCCGTGGAGGGACACTGGGGCAAACTGTAAGCGCTCCTCCAAAGTGTCAAGGTCATGAAAGACTGCGAAACTGTCACAGACTGAAGGAGACGAGGCTATATATGGGGTCCTGGACAGGACCCTGGGATGGAAAGCAGTGTTGGAGAAGAAACTGGTGCATGTGAATCAGGTCTGAGGCTCAGTGAACAGTACTGGGTGGTGTGAGCCCCGAGTGTGCAGAGGTACCAGGGTTATGTAACCTGAGGGAAAGCAATTTCTCCACCTTTTTCTTGGTCCCCCCACCAAAATAAAGGTAATAGCTAAATATATTCTTCAATAATTTTGAAAGCCGTATGTTAAGCCCCAAAGCCTTTGCTGGCCTTACTTCAGAGGTGCTGAGACACTAGCCTCTCCAGGAGAGACCAGTAGGACGGGTGCTAAGGTGTCCTGGATTTAAGGCATCCAGAGCTTCCATGCCAGGCAGCAGGGGCTGGTCCTTGGCCATGGGCTCTGCGCCCAGTCCTTGCTTACTGGAAATCTTAGAGCTATAGAGAGTCTCAGGCCCCGTGGGGATCTCAACCCCAATGGCCCCTCCGCGTCCCTGCTCTCTGTGGGCCCTGCCACCATGTGTTCAGAAGCAGTTAGGACCTAAGGTCTGGAGGCCACCAACTGTTTCTCTGGGACCAGGCTTCAAAGGGCCTGGGTTCCTGTCACCCTGGATCCTGTCTTCCGGACAGCTGTAACCTCTGGCTGAGTTCCTGTCTCAGTTACTTCCTGGGTGACCATGAACCTGGGATGTTGGCTTATGAAAGTCCCTCACTCTCTGGGACAAGTGCTCTGCTCCTGAGGCCCAGTGTCAGCTGGCTGCTTCCCTGAGCCCTGCTTTTGCTCACCTGTCTTCTGCTCCTGGGTCCTCTGTTCTGCCCACCAACTGATATGTCCCCTGCCACCCGGTGCTCCCATGCCCTACATGTTCACTCCAGCTTCAGTCTCTGCCAGAATGGCACAAGCCAGCTCCCAAAAAGGGCTGGTCCTGGCCTAAGCCAACCATGAGAGAGTGGACCAACAGTCAGGTCTCCAGGGCCTCTGAGATCCCTGCCTCCTGTCCTGGGGTGAGGTGGCATCTTGGGGACATGAGCTACATGGGTTCCTGGGCTCCACAGTTTTCTACTGCCTTGGAAAACTCCACTGTGTCCTGTAAGAAGTGCACGTCCCTGAGACTCCTACTGGGGAAGCTCTGCCCAGCCACCTGGAGAGCAGCACAGAGACAGAGATGCCCAACAACTTCCAGTCATGCCAGGGGCCCAGCCTAGGCACCAGGTGCACTGTGAAGGAGACTTCCATGGCTTCAGCCCCATCACCACCTGACTGTAGCACATGCAAAGGCCCAAGCAAGAATGGCCCAACCTGATCCAGCCCACTCACAGAGCTACAGAAAAGGCGGGCAGCTTCTGTGTCTCACCGTTGCACTTTAGGGTGGCCTGCTATGCAGCCACCCAGTGGGGACACTGCCAGAAAGAGGCTTCTGTTTGCAACCCTTAAAGAAAGAGGGCTTTTCTTCTTCAAGCAGCAGCAAGACCTAGGGTGCCACCTGATAAATGGGCACATGGAGTCTTTTGTGGGAGCAGCAAAGACTGTGAATGTCAATTTTCTCATCTGCACAGTGGGAAGGATAGTTCTCCATGAGATCCAACAGGAGATATGCGAGCAGAAGACAGACCTAACTGGCTGTGCATGAGATTCATGTATGAAATATGTCATGTGTGCATATGTGTGTCTGTGCTCATATACACATGCACACATATGTGTGCACATAAGTGTGGGTGCATACGTGTAGAGGCAGTGGCAGGACAGGGGTTCAATCTGGAATCTCTGTGCCTCAGCTCTGATTATCACAGATCCAGAGGGTCCTGCAGGGGACACCAGGATGAGGACAGTCCCACTGCTACGGTGACACTGTTGTCTCTTACATCATCCTAGATGAGCGATCTTGGTTGTACCTAACATAGTTATCAGTGTCCCCTACATTGCTGAGCTCTTCCTAGGGGCCAGGCAAAGCCCTCAGCGTTTCATATGCACTAGAAATGTAAGCCCTGCAACAGCTGAGCAGGGGCTGCGCCACTGTCACAGTTTACAAATGAGGGAAGTGCGATGGGAGAGGACCCCCATCACACCCGTCTCCCCGCTGGCCCCACAGCAGGCAGGGCATAGCAGAGCTGGGACTCAGACCCAGGCAGGCTGAATCAAGCCCACACTCTGACACACTCCACTGTAGTGCTTCTGAGCCTCACTTTCCCTGCTATAAAGTCAGTGGTGACCACTACCTGATAACTGCTGTCTGACACGAGGAGAATACGTCCATGGGGTCTGCTGCTTCTTCCTTCCTCTCTCTGCCCTGCCCACTTTACAGCTCCAAGTTGCAGATCAATAATATTTACGGAGAAAATGTGTGTTCTCCTGTCCCTTCCCCCGCCAAAGTACCACAAAGGAAAGGTCAGGCTTTTTAAGGAAAATCAACTCTATCCTGTTCAGATCGGAAACAGACACTGCGGTGAATGGAGGGGAATACAGACCCCTTCCTCTTGGCAGAATGGAGGCCACGGTCACTGTTCTTTGTCCCCAAGGTCCACACCAAGAGGTCATAACAGAATCAAAAGAGATGTGGCCAGACAGCCCTATTAAGCAGCGGACTTCCCCGTGTCATGATTATCCATCACTTGAGTGTCCCTATTTGTAAGTGCCCCTGGGGAGACCCGGGTTTTGCTAAGGGCACAGCACAGAGCAGCTCCTGTAACTGAGGCTTCTTTTCTACACTGAGGTCTTGCTGAGCCAACGGCTCGGCCCTGCACACTGCGGCTCCACAGCCTGTGTTTCCTGAACATTTCCTTTGGCGGCTCTAACCATCAACATTTCACTTACTCGGGAGCATTTGCATTTTAATGTGATTTTTCTGACACAACCAGACAGCTGGGTGGGTTTCACCATCTCCTGAGATATAAAAATCTCATCTGTGCATAGGGTTCCCTCCAATCATGTCTGTGCGCAGGCTAGAAATAGCCTCCTTCCGAACTGTGGGATGATAACTTTTTGAAGAAATTGGTACTGATGTGTACAGGAAAGTCGAGTTTACAATTTTGATCCAATACTTGTCTGGAATTAATAGCAGAGGAAAAGATTTTTCTATAAGCGGCCATCACTGAAAAAAATACACACGATACCATTTCTGCTTATCCACCAAACAGCTCCTGTTTCCTTCCCAGTGCTGCTGACTGAACCCCAGACCCGCTGAGCTACATCCTCACCCCTTCCATTTATTCTGACACAGCATCTCAGAAAGTTGCCCAGGGGCCAGGGGCATAGCTCAGCAAGCACGAGGGTCCTAAGTTCATATTGCAGTACCAAAAATAAAAAAAGTTGCCCAGGCTGGCTTCAAATTTGTGATCCTCCTGCCTCAACCTTCCAAACAGCTTGAATTACAGGTATGCATCAGTAGTTTTTAAATGAGGAGTTTTTGAATAAGCACCCATTTTCTGGAAGAGTAAGTTGTGGGTCCTTGGAGTTAAATTTGTTATCAATGGCACTGCAGGAGCAGGGTCTTTCACCCATGGTGCTCATGGGCCCAGGTCCACTGGAAAAACCCCTTTACCTTGCATTTGCATAATTTACATTTCCCAACTCTCTCCCTTGACATCTTTACTGCTAGCATCTATAGGTGATCTGGTGGCCAAGAAGTCCTCCCACTCCCGATGCTTAGAAATACAAGGATCCAAGAAGAACCAAAGAATGCATGCTTTGTTCAGTCTGATTACACATTTAACCCACCACCTCATCCTTAATAATTACCCGTAGTTGCCCAGAATTCTGTTCGAGTGCTTCAAGGCTTGTGCGAATCGCCGCTTCCCAAAGCAATCTGCCAGCAACCACTCCTGCTGGCTCCTGTAGCTGCAAAGTTCTCTTGCCAACCAGGAAACAGCACCTGCTCCTATCCCCACTAAACACACTGTCTGTAGGACCCGCTCCTCCTACTCTCCCAAATTTGGTTAGAAAATAAGACAGAATCACCAAACGATTACTGGAAACCAAAAACAGAAAAACTGGACTCTTAAAATATAGGTTAAAAAAGACAAGGGAAAAGCAGTGCAGGTCAAACGCCCTGGTCCCGTTTCACTGCACATAAACAGACCGCGTTTCCCCTCTACAGACCTGTTTGCCACTGCATGCTTCCGAGTCTTGGTTTCTCTGCTATAAAGTACAGTTGTAACTGCTCTCTGACAACTGCTGTCTGATGCAATAAAAATTTGGGGGAGGTTTCACCCCATCTCAGGGCATGTTGCTTTTCCCTTGTTGCTAGTCACTAATAGTTAATCCTGACGGTATTTTTCCAATGCATGTATTTTTATTGGTGTACATTCATTTTACAGAATACTGCGTTTCATCGTGGTACTTTCCAGACATGCATAAAACACCGTTAGGTCCTTTCTGTCACCCACTGCCATCTCTTCTTCTCCCTCCCTCCTCTCTCCCGAGTGCGTTCCTCTCATCTAATAGTTTCCATTCTTCTTTCGGGGCATCTTTTTTTTTTTTTTGCTTAGATTCCACACGTGAGGGAAAATATGTGATGCTAATCTTTCTGAGTTTTATTTCTCTTAACATGATCTCCAGTCCCATCCCCTTTCCTGCAAATGACATCTTCTTTATGTTGTGATTATACAGAGAATTTTCTTTACCTCTTCCTCTGCTAATGGCATGGAGGCTGATTCCATATCTTGGCTACTGTGAACTGTGTTACAATAGACATGGGTACCCAGGCCTCCCTACAGGATGCTGGCTTGATTCTTTTAGGTATATACTGCATAGGTATAGCTGGGTTACAGGTCTTTCTACTTAAGTTTTTTGAGGAACACCCAGACTAATTCCCACAGTGACTGTACTAGTGTACTTTTCAAACAGTAGAGCAGGGTTCCCTTCCTCCCACCCCCCACCAGCATTTACTGTTTTTGTATATTCCTGATTCAGGTGAAATTAGTTCTGATTTGTTTTTCTATGATGGCTAAACACACAGAACATTTTTTTCCTTAAGTAATGGTCTTTTGTATTTCTTCTTTCAAGAATGGTCTGTTCAGGTCATTTGCCCATTTCTCATTGGATTATTTATTCTCCAGGAATTATATGCTTTGAGTTCATCATACATTCTGAATATTAATTCTCAATGTTTTACAATCTAGCACAGTGTGCCTTCCAAACTACCTGCTTAGGGCTGCCTGCATTGCTGGTCACCTTGCCATACATGCTAGGAACTGTCCTAGATGAAGGCTTGCTCAATCCTGCTATCCAGCCCACTGCCAGTGCAGGAGGCAGGGACAGTCCCCTCATCAGCCGAGAAACCCACAGCTCTGAGCAGTGGAGCCCTCAGTTGCTGTGGGCTTTCACTGCCAAGGAACCAGCCTCCTCCCTCACACTGGCCCTGGCTCTGTCCTCAGCTGTTCTGTGCCGTTTCTGGCACCATCACCTAAGTTCAACTCCTGCTGCGAGCCGGTCACAGTGTCATCTCTTCTGCTGTCTTCCTGAGCTCCCTGGAGCACAGTTCTGTGTTACTTCCTCTGCAATCACACAGCAGTTAATGGCACCTCTGGGCAGTGTGGCCATCCCCTGCCCAGCCTATTTGCTCACATGATCATTTCTAAGCTTCAGGACCTGTGAGGCAGAGCCAGGACTGCATTGCTTTTGCCTTCTCCTCCCTCCTTGTACTTAAGCAAAGTTTCATGCTTGCAGGAAGATTGCATATGCATTTGCAGACCCCAATGGTGGAGGAAAAGAAGGAACAAACACAAGACCCCAGGAAATGGCTCCATCTTGGATCCCATGGGACCTGAGGAGCCTTTCAAGGTTGCAGGACTGTGAGGAGCTTCCTTTGAAGGATTTTATAGATTCCTCACTGTGAGCCACAATGCTCTCAAAGAGAAAGTTTTCAATAGCAGAAAAGGACAGTAAAATGAGCTAAAGTGCCCATGGTTAACATTTAGGCCACATTTTCCTAGTTTTGTGCTGGCTGTAGTGTGTCCCTTGGAAATCCGTATGTTGGAATCCTGACTCCCAGTGTGATGGTATCAGGGCATGGTGTCTTTGGGAGGTGAGTGGGTCATCTGGGTGGACCCCTCACAAATGGGATTAGTGCCCTGATAAAAGAATCCTCAAAGAGATCCTGCCATCCCCCATGGCTGGAAGGAAAAAGGCCTGCCACCCACCTGCTGACAACACCTGATCTTTCCAGCCTCTAGAATTGTGAGAAATAAATTTCTGTTGGTTAGACAGTATTTTGTTAGAGTAGCCTATAAGGATTAAGACAGCTGCCGCCTACTTCCCTCAAATTCCTCCCAGTGCCAGTGGGATGTGCTTTTAAGCAAGCCCGTGTCCCTATCATCTTTCCAGGTAGGAAGAATGTCACCCCAGAGTGGGGAGGGTCACCTTTTCTGAGTGGGAGAACCTTGAGTTTTTGGCGGTGGACAGCCAGGTGGGTTCTGAAGCCTTGCCTTTGACAAAGGGCACTGGACTAGAGAGAAGACAGTACTCAGCATCACGGGGTCACCGAAACAAGTGGACAGGGATACCATACGTTCCCACAAGGCCTATTAGTGGCAAACACTGGCTTTTGTAGTCAGTATAGCTGGGTGAGTCTTAGGCCTAAAATCTACTTGAAATCAATCAAGTCTTTTGGAGAAAAGAAGTAGAGTGGAAATCAGAAGGCTGGGTTTAATTACCAGCTACACATTTCACCTCTGTGACCCGGATCAATCACACAGTGTTTCTGAGCCCTTTACAGATGTCCCTTGATATCTGTGGGGAACTGGCTCCAAGACTCCTAAAGACATCAAAATCTATGCAGGCTAGAGTATCTTATATAAAATGACACAATATTTGCTTAAAACCTGTGCCTTTCTCCAGTGTACTTTCAGCTCTCCCTAGATGACTTATAATGCCTGATGGGAAGGAAATGCTATATAAATCGCTGCTGTACAATGTTTAGGGAATAACGACAGGGGAAAATTCAATGCCTAGGTAAGCATCATTGACTTAACTACATAGCACCCAGTCCACAGCTGCCCGGAGTTGGGGTGTAGAACCCTGGACACAGAGCCCGACTTTACCCCCAGCCAAAGAAACACAACCACCACTATTCCCCAACTTTGGATGAGCAGGCACATGAGTCAAAGAGGCGCACGAAGAGAAAGAACCAAATAAATACAAAAACCAGCCTCAGAGGGGACAGAAGTACAGTAATTCAAGGGCTACAGCAAGCAGACAGTACACTCGTGTTCCAGGACTCAGTATTTATTTGTAGTCATAAAACAAAAATAGATCCCGGAAAAAGGGTGATTGAGAACAAGAAAAAGCACTCAGAAATTAAAAATATCTGTTCCAGCCTTGTTTTAAAAAGAAACAATGACTGGGAAGTGAAGTCAATAATATCTAGAATAAAGGCAAGGAAAAGAGAGAAGTGTCCATAGAATACAAATGCATCCTGGAAGGTTTTAGACTCAAAAATGGAGAATGACATGAGCCCAGGCCCGGACGGAAGGCCGTCTTTAACGTGCATTATCTCTCTGAACACCAAGGCAGCCCTGCAGAGCGCTCAGAGACAGACAAGAATTTTGGAGACTCACAGAGTCCTTGAGCTGCAGCCCCCACACAGCAATGAAGCCACAGATACACGGTGGCTCCCACATGCCTGAAACTGAGCCCCAGGTAAGTAGACACATCCAGGTGGCCCTGCTCTAGAGATGTTTGTCACCTGATGGAGGAAAGAACCCATCAGCTGTAATGTTTAGGCTCCGGCCACCTCCCCAGACACAGCAGCCCCCTGGCCACCCTGAGGTCAGACTGATCCCTTGAACAACAGTGTTCCAGCTGCTGCCAGGAACACAGGTGCTGCCTGAGGAAGGGGACACAGGCAGCTGGAGGCGGCCCCTGCTTCCCAGTGCACACACTGTGCCCAAGCTGCCACCCACTCACTGTGCCCAGGCACTGGCAGCCTCCCAAACAGATGCCCAAGCAGCACAACCTGTCCCCTTGGCTCCAAGCTGGAAGGAGTGGACTGCGTGCCCATCTTGGCAGAGGGACAAGACACAGGGCCCCCACATGGGCGTGTTCAGTCCACTTAGGAGGACACAGTGAGGTCCCCATGGGCCGGGTAGCACCAACCCAGAACTGGCTGCAGGTGTGGTCCAGGCAATCCGTCTGTGAAGAGTTTGCACTGTGTCCCCCAAAAAGATGTTCAAGTCCCAGTTGCTGACACCTATGACCTATTTGGAAGCAGCATCTTTGCAGATGTCATTCAGTTAAAATGAGGTCACAGCAGATTGAGAAGGGCTCTAAAGCCAATGACTCGTGTATGTATTTGGGAAAGGAGAGGAAGAGCTGGACAGACACACGGGACAACACTGCAGGAAGACACAGGCAGGGACTGGAGTGGTGTGGCTGCAAGCCAGTGGACACCAAGGAGTGTGGGTCACCACCGCAAGCTAGGCAGAGGCCAAAGACTTTCCTGCCCTGCAGCCTGCAAGTCAGCAGCCCTGCCAACACCTTGGTTTCACTGCCACAGACGGAAGGACTAGATTCGTGCTGTCTTAAGCCACCTGGTGTGTGCAGCTCTAAGAAACTCAACACGGCAAGGACATATGACAAATGCCAGCACCTGGGGCAGAAAGCTTTCCACCTGCTGGTGCAGCCGGTGCCTAAGAGGGGAGTGGACTCCATAGGACCTTGTCAGGGGTTAACTTGGTAGCAGAAAGCTCAGGGTCACATTCCTGCCCGTCTCTAAGTTGACTCTGGACCATCTCCACATGCAGCCTAAGCCCTGTCCTTTCCTTGTCATTTCAGGCCACTGTACCCTGCCCACCTAGCCTTGTGCTGCTAACTTTGACACAGCCCACGAAAAAGCTTTACAAACAAAACAGATTATGTAAATCACAAGATTCTCCCAGAGAAAGAACAGAAATGATTCAAAAAAACAGTGGTTTTCTCCAAGAAAGAAATCACTCAAAGCCCAGGTCCCACTCCTGGCCACCCCTGCCGGCATCTTAGGGCTCAGTGGCAGGTGATGGACAGCTGCACTAGAGCCCTGCAGATGGCCCCGCAGGAGGCGGGACCCTGGCTGGGTTTCTGCTGGGAGCTGTCTTCAGAATCAGTCAATCTGAGTTGTGTCTGAGAACACTTGGCCAAATGTTTGGTCCATTTAAAAGCATTTGTGCTAGCACACATTTCTAATTTGCAAATGTAAGTCCAACCTCCACACTGTCAAAGGGCTTGCTTTCTACATCGCAGACTGGACATGTCCCTTCCCTGTGCCCAGCCTCAGCTGGCTCTGGACACAGGTCGCCTCTTCTGGCTGGGGCTAGTGTCCTATCATCATCACGAAGTGACCTCCAGGGCTCCAAATGCTGTGGGTGTTCACTATGAGACCAAGTTCAGGACCAGAAGCAAAGACTCAGGCATGGCAGAATGAGGGAACCCAAGGGTGGTGAATTTTGATTTTCTTGACTTAATTACTTTACACAAATTTGAATATTAAGGTCTTTCTCACTTTATTTTATTCTTTATGGTGAGTGAGGTAAAACCTTTTATTTATTTTGCTCTTATGGTGGACATTTTTAATTTTTAAAATTTTGCTCATAGTACATGTTTACAGTGCATGATTCCTTCATCATGGCAAGTTCCAGCATGTACATAACACAGGCTGCTAAGTACTGCCAAATAAGTAAATGAATGAATAATTTATCCCATGATAGTAATAAGAGAGGAGAGAGGAAAACTTGGCAAGTTGTCACCAATTTCTCAACTAAACAAACAACCTCTATACAACAGGCGAGCAGCAGTCGGCCTGACCCATGAGTCGGTCCTGAGGCCATGGGGACATGAAGGTGCCACTGCTCTGCACCATTCTGCAGCTTCCCGGGGATCCCCTTCAGATGGTGGCCCCAAGAAGCAGCTCTAACCATTGCAGGACCTACCCGCCCAGCATAGACCATAGGGTCTCACACTATGGGCCTCCCCGAGGCCCTCGTGGGAATCAGAACCCCCAGGGACAGGGTAAACTGTGAGGTCTGGCAGACCAAAGTTAAGGCTGCTGTTTGGAGGTGCCCATTATTTGCCTGTGTGTTCAGAGAAGCACGAAGAGAAAGCCAAGCTGAGACAGACAGAAGCAGATGTCAGGTGGTGACAAAGGATAACTTCCGGCCTCCCTGAGATGCTGTTCTGGGCTCTATTTTTCCCCTGTGCAGCCGACAGTCCTTCAGGCTCTGGTTTCCATGAAATACCAATTCTTTATAGAAAAAACATCCTGTTGTTTATAACCATTTCTTTGCGTCTTAGTCACTTTCCACGCTCAGACACCCACAAACTAAAGCAGGAGAGGTATATTGTGGTTCATGCGTCAGTCCAGGGTCAGCAGGCTCCAAAAGAAGAACTAGAAGGGCAGCAGGGCACTGCAGAGTAAAAGCTGATTCCCTCAAGGTGGTCAGGAAGCAGCAAGGGAAGGGAGGAGACACAGGGAGAGGCACCTGCCAGGCCACACCCCCAGGCCCCGCCTCTTCCGGTGAGGTCTCAGCCTCCCAACGCCAAACCAACTGTAGACCCCCCATAACCCAGTCACCTCCCACAAGCCTCGCCTCTCACACATGACATCCAGACACAAATCCTGACAGTTTGTTAATTTCTATCTTCCTTTTCTTATTATGTTGACCCTCCAAGTCCCATGAGGACAAAGATCAGGTGGCCCCCTGGGAACAACCTAATATCAGGACTGACACAGAGCAGCTGCTGGATGGACCGGTGGTTCCTACATGGGTGGCAGACCGTTACAAGCAGGTTGGCGGCACCTGGCTCTTGGTGCTCCCCATGCCTTAGATGATGGGGGGCCTCGAGCAGAAGCCCCAAGAGAAGCTGTGCCTCCACACCAGCCCCACATTCTATGGTTTCAGGAAAATGGCAGAGGACTTTCCAGAGCTCTGCATAAGCCAGGAGAGCCAGGCGGGGTGACAGCCCTGTGGTCTTACAGGGGAGGTGTCCTCTCTCACAGGAGGCGCCATCCTCAGTGAAGGATGGGACAGAGGAGGCGTGGAGTCACAAGGCATAGGGTTTACTGGGAATGCATGGAAGAGGGGGGACCCCAGGCCTTGCAACACGGAGACAGGAGGAGAGCACGAGGTTGCAGGAGAGGCCATGGGAGGAGAGAGAGGGGTATAGGGAGGGGATGTAGGCCTGCTTCTCTTAATTAGATGCATCAGGCATGGTTCCCAGAGCCTTGGAAAATGTTTCAATTTCTACTCAAATCAAAAGAAAAAAAATAAACTTTGGTGCAAAATAAAATGTTTTCATATCATTACTATATTCATCTTTGCATCCACTCACAGGCCACAAGGAATGATTTTCTTTTCTTTCTTATTTATTTAATTATTATTTATTTTTGATGGGAGGATAGTACCTCAGTCCCCAGAACATGACTGCAGGGAAGGAATTGGAGGCGAAGGTGAAGGATCCCCCCCACTGGCCCAACTTTGCTTCCTGCTTCAGGATTAAGAAAAGCCAGCAGGGCTCACAGAGCCCAAGGGACCCCTGGTGCTGCACGCATGGCCACATCCATGCTTGAAACATGTCTCAAGTTGAGCCTGGTGGCACTAGTCTGTCATGCCAGCACTCTGAGAAGTTGAGGCACGAAGACTGCTGGTTTGAGCCCAGCCTAGGGCAACTTAGTGAAACCCTGTTTCTAAAAACAAAAAAATCCACAACAGTTCTTTCATCAGAAAATATAATCTACTGCAAAATGGGTTTGTCCTGCATGAAGCACGTCTAACAATATACCAGCTGTGACCCTGCCAGCAGGCAGGGTTGCCCCGAAGGCAACTCAGCCAGATTCCCAGGCCTCAGCACCGATACACTGCAGCCATGTGTGTGAAAGGTGGCGGTGGCCATCCACCTGCCTCCACACTGGGTGACCATGTGGAAAGTCACAGAGGTGACAGAGGTGGTCCAGCTCCCACCCAGCTGTGTGCCACATCTCCTGATGGCAGAGCTTTGAGTGAGGAAATCTTACGCAGGACTCCAACCCCAGCCATGCCTGTCTGCCAGCTCACATGAGCCCCCAGAAAACACCTACCTGAGTGAAAAGTGATTGCTAGCCTGGAGGCCTCGAGTTAGAGTGTTTATGTGTGCAACAATGATGCCCTCTATGCCTTAGTTTCTTCATCGGTAAAACAGAACAATGACCAAAGAAGTGACAATATGCGGCTGTTGTACAGTGCAGGGACATCCACAGAAAGCACTTTTCAGTAGGTCCTCCATCGCGTTAGGCCAGGACACAAAAGCTATGATTATCATTCATCGCTATTTTTATGCCCTCTTTTCTGAAGACAAAATAGGATGTGGAAAGGCTAAAGGCAAACTGTTCAAGAGCCAAACAGTGACTGAAACGATGAGCTTGACCTTGAATCCAGATCAGTCTGAGGCACCTCACTTTGCCTCTGAGGATAGCTTTCAGGTAGCAGGTACACAGCCACTGTTGAAAAACAGCCTCTCCACTAGTGACATTTCAGGCACCCAGGTATCACTGAGAGCCAGGGTAGAAGACCTGCTCCAAGAGAGAATGAAAACGCTTCTCTTCCCAGGCATACCCGGGGCCCAGTACTGCTTGCTCCTGCTCTGAGAACCGAATCCCTTTCTCTGTTGCACTAAGAGCGTCAGAAACCAAGAGGCAAAGGGCCACAGAGCTGGGTTCTGCCCCTTCCATGAGAAAAGGCAAAAGAATGAGGAGAAAGCCACGTCCTCCCTGCCTGCTGGCTGCGACACAGCAGGAGCACCAACTGCCCGTCTCCAGGTGGACTGATGCCAGTGCTGGGCTCTGGCCAGCCTCAAGGACCACGATGGACTCCAGAAGGAACTGCTGCCCCCTCGGCCACAGTGCTCCTGTGTGACCTTGGGCCAGCTGCTCACCCTCTCCCAGCCTTGGTCTGCGGACTGGTAAACCAGACGGAAGGACAGGACGGGAGGCTGCAGTGGCCCAGCCAGGCAGGGAGACCCTCAGGGCAGCAGTGCGTCACCGGAAGGCAAACTTCCCAGGGTGCTTTGCCCTTGGCATGATTTGGCTGTCAGCCTGTCTTGAAGAAGGCTCTTTGCCAAGGCACGCTCCCCAGAAAACGGCTGAGAATTAGCACACTGCCTCCTGGTCAGGCTTTCTCCTTCTCCAGTAAGCAACAAGGAGGTAGAGGAGGCAGACAGACGTGGCATAATCATCTGAGACCTTCGGACATGTTTCCTCCTGTCCTACCTGCCCTGCAAAAGTCAAGCTGATTTCAAAGCCCAGGGCCGTCGGGTGGCACAGCTGTACTTGTCTACACTGACACTCTTTCCTGTCCATTAAGGTGGCTGCTGCGAGGAGCTGGCCGGCTACCACACGCCCTGGATTCTCTGGGCTGTGGATGTAGGTCTGGGAACACTGTTTTTAGGCCACGAGCAGCCAAATGCACTTGCAGAGGTACAGGGAGATCATGGCTCGGTGAATTGGGCTGGGACACTGCCCGCTCCATTTCCTGTTGGCCAGAATCCATGGTGGCTGGGCAGCAAGTCCTGGAGCCAGCACCTACCTTGCTTTCCCTCCCAGCCCTGGCAAGGCTGGCAGAGCTGGGGTCTGGGGAGCAGGACCTGGAGGATCTCCCCACAGACACAGCTGAACTGAGACAGCACTCTGAGAGAATCAGTGCCTGGAGGTCACTCCCCGGACAACCATATTCATTCTAGGGCAATATTTCTTCTTGAACAGTTTCCACATGTTCACTACTCTATCATGCAGCACTTACAATGAGGTCGTGAAACAGGGTCCCCAGCTACAGCTTATGCAACATCCACCATATCTCCCCATCACCTTTACGACGGGATGCTCCTTAACCTGGCTTCCAAGCCCCACCCTTTGCAACAGGACCAACAGCCTGCCTGAACCCACCTGTGCAGCCTCTGTGGATGCTACAGTCCTACTGCACCCCTGTCCCCTACTACCTCATCACCTACCAGACCTCTGCATTTGCTCATGCCTTGCCTGTGGCCAGCAAGGCCTTGCCTCTTTATCTCTGCTTGGCAGAAACCCCAATTTGTCTCTCGGGCTCAGGGTAGACACTCCAGGCCCTCCATCCAAGCCCATCTTGCCCACCGCTGCCCTCCGGGGCATGCCAATCACTGTTACCTGTAGACAAACAGAATTTCACAGAAAGCTTCTAATCCCTTGACGACAGGGACATTTCACCTTCTTCCCCTCACCACACTGCCTCATGGTCTCTGCATAGAGCCGTGGTTGATGAGGTAATTACAAAGCAGGAAATGCTCCCCTCCTTTAAGAGTTAAGAGAAGCACCCACTGTGAGTGGGGTCTTGACAGCTTTGAAGTGTTAGTGGCCTTTTCAGACTGCTGCTTTGCTAGACAGACTGGCTTCCTGGGAACCAAATGCTATGCACACACCCATCCCCAAACCCCCATCGCTGTCCTCCCAATCATGAGCTCAGCTCCTTTGACGTGGTCACCGACAGTCACCGTCTCTGAGTGTGTCTGCTGAGAAATAGGCCCGGCGACCCTTCCTTGGGAGATAAGAAATGGTCGCAGGAACCTGTGCAGACCTCACTATTCCTTTGCATGAAAGCAAGAATGAGATGAGATTAGAAACCTCCCAGGCTTGGGGCTGGGGATTTAGCTCAGCGGCATAAGCGCCTGCTTTGCAAGCGCATGGTCGTGAGTTCGATCCTGATACTGATTAAAAAAAAAAAGAAAAGAAACCTCCCAGGCTCACATCCAGGGGCCCACACAGGAGATGCAGCAGGTGATTGTGAGTATGTCCGAAAGGAAGAGGAAGGGGACATGGCAGGCCCCTGGGGTCACAGGGAGATGAAGAAACAGTCCAGGGGTTTGATCTATTTCTAGAAACTCCCTCTGAAAGAGGTTTCTCGAGCCACAGCCCAACGATGAGTCACCCTGTAGCATCATGCCAGGAATTAAGGAGCTGCTGTGAAGGCCACTTTTACCCTGATGGTGGACCGGAAGCTGAGGTTTGCTCTGTGGATTTAAGAGACAAAGTGAGCTCTATGGATTTTCAAAGCAATGACACAAAAAACAGCAGAGACCTCGCCCTCCTGCACCTGCTCCTCACATTCAGGCCTGAGGCTCTCAAAGCAAAGGCCTGGCAGCTGAGTGGGTTTCAGGGCTGGCACCAGACCCAATGCAAGGGGAGAAGTTGGGCTCAGGTGACGAGAAGAGGCCACGAGACCAAAGCCCAGATGATGCCAGGCCTGCATGTCCACCTCAGGTCCCTGGCTCTTATTCTCAGGACGCAGGCAGCACTGAAAAAGACATGAGTCTTTCAAAGGCCCATTCAGGGTGCAGGATGGAAAGAAGCTGCAGAGGGTGGTGGGGAGCGGAAGTGATTAGGAAGGAGCCGAGCACAGGGACCACGGGGTGATGGGAGTGGAGGGCTCCCCAGTGTGGGAGGGCGTCCAGTAATGAGCACTGTGGAGGAGGAACTGGCATTACACCCACTTCTTGTGACACCCAGCCGTTTCTGACCTTCACTGAGCCCGAGAAGGGCCTGGGAGTGTGTAAAGCACAGATTCTGGGCTCCCACCCTCCGAGGTACCAAGGCAGCACTAAAGACCAGGAGTCTGCATTTTAGCACAGGCCTTGAGCTTCTGAAGAGGTGGTGCCTGAGCCAATGAGCAAAAGCCCTGGAGGGAGGAACCCAACCTGTGCTTAGAAACCCTGATAGTTGGGGCTGAGGATTTAGCTCAGCAGCATAAGCATCTGCCTTGCAAGCAGGCGGTCGTGAGTTCGATCCCCGGTACCGGAAAAAAGAAAAAAAAGAAACCCTGATAGTTATGGAAACCAGCAGAAGGCCATGGGGCGGGGTGCGGGTTGTCCCTAGGCAGCTAAGCGGGACTAGACAGAAGGCAGGGCTCCCCTCCCAACTGCCCCTCAGGTTGCCCTGCAACAGCTAAGTCCTAAATCTCAAGTGGACCCTTCCATAAGGGCAAGAGTGATGCCCCAGGCCTGCAGGGACAGTTCAGAGCAGGACACTCCTAGCTGTCTGTGTCTAGCACAGCAACCTCAGTGCCTAGCAGTACCTAACCAGAGCGGGTTCTTTGGAAGTTTTTGCTGAAATGCTGACAACTAGCATCCATGTGAAGGCGGGATGATGGGACGTGGGCCCCACAGCCACACGAGAATGACAGGCACAGCCCTGGGGGAAGTGACAGCACCGGGCCACCCAGATACACAGACACATGGAGACCCTGTGGGGATGTCCTTGAGCAGGCCCAAGGCCAAGAGCCCTGGTGCAGAAGCTGCATTCACAGGGAGTTTTCAGACGGAGGCAATGTTGCTCCTGTTGGGGAAAGTGATGGAGGAACCCTCTCAACTGCTCCTTTCAGGGGCCAGGTGGATTTTTCCACTCCTCTCCAGATGGAAAACACAGGATGCTGGCTTTCAGTTTCCACCTTTAGATTTTAACATCGTAAGGCGGGGCTTTTTTTTTTTTTTTTTTTTTTTTAGGCGTATTCAATAAAGTCCTCTCAGCAAATTAAAGGGAACTGTATACGCAACATGAATCATTTTAAACTCGCCTATGACAGTCTCTCAGCACATTGGCTTTATTTTCAAATCTCGGACCAATGAAAAGATGATGACTGTCACTAGGATCCAGTTTCTGAATTAAAGAGATCCTTGAGCGGGGCGGGGGCAGCGGCACGCCAAGCCGCTCTGAGCTTTTAACATACTCTCCATGACAGGACAAAGCGGTGTTGGTCAGACTCCCCCAATTCTATTAGCAGATACAGGCTGTGAAACCTGGGCTGATGGAAAAACGCCTTGGGCATTCCCTATTTGCTCTTTAGCTGCTCGATACTAAATGAGGTGCGCACGGCAGCTCATCAGGATTGCTAGGAAAGGGAACCGGCTGGGAATACATCGACCCTTGCGAACACAGCACCTGACCTTGGGATTCAGGCTCCCACAAGGCTGGTCCACTAAGTGCACTAAACCTAGCAAACACCAACGCGCCTTTCTTATACCACGAGGGGCTGGGTTTCAGTCACAGAACTTACAGAACGCATCACCCACGCTTGTCACACACGAAGACAACATGGAAATATTTAAAATGGTCTGACCGAACCTGCTCTGGGATACTTGATGCTAGAAATGGATGTAAAGTCATTTCTACTCACTGTGTCCCAAGTAGCTGGTTCACAGTAATCACAGAGCAGAGCCAGGGACTTGGCCGGCTTCTGATCTCCCCCTCTCGAGTGCTTCTCTAGCAACTTCTGTGTTTTTCACTTTTCAATAACCACATGTATTAGAAATCTGTTCCAAAGCAAAAGCTATGTGGTACCTTTCCTTGCAAAGTCTCAGGACCGAAGCTGTAGACTCTCTAGGTCTCCCTGGGAATACGTAATGGTATTCCTCATTTACCAAATCAAAAAGCTGTGCTAGGATGCTGTTGGTACGAGATCACAGATGAATCACGACTGAGTTTTCTAACGCATCCTGTCTGATTTTTCTCCTGAACTGCCTATCATGAAACCTCAGGCTTTGGGCATGTGGGCAGTGGGGTAACCCAAGGGAGACAGAAGGAGGGTTCTGTTTGTTAAGACATCACCAGCCCGACATGGGCATGGCCAATATGGGAGCTGGAATTATTTTCAGTCACGGGAGAAAATGCCTGGTCTAACATCACTACAAGCACACAAAGCCAAGTGGCCTCCCTTTATGGTACGTCAGCTGTAGATTACAGATAGGACCTGGGTGTCCCCTGGCCAGAATGTGACTGATAGCCAGGCAGCTCTGTAGCAGAAGCAGCCCTGCTACCTGGTTAACTTCCAAGGCCACCTTGGTATCTGATAGCACCTATAGTCAGGCATCTAAAAAGTCCTTCACTTCCTCCTACGTCCTGGAAATTTCCAAAGAGCTGCCAGTGAACCTTTAACATGTTCCACGAGCCCCTCCCAGTTCCTTCTCTGGCGTGTCCTTTGGGAGGATGCACCAGTTGACAACCTGGAGAACAGCCCTTTGAAGGTTCTGTTATGTAACTTTCATCTGTGTCCCTTTTCAGGAGAGCCGCCTTCCAAAGCGTCCCATGTGTTAGTCTAAGATCACGTTCCTTGGAACCCCAAGATCAGGTGGCAGCTGAAGGATTTATTTTAGCTTTCCCCAAAGAACCTGTAACACTAACCCTTTTAAGGTTATAGTTATTTCTGAATCTCTTTTGAAACAGATATATTTGATGTCATGTACTTTTAAAATATCTGCCACCCTGAAAAAGTCCATTGAATCCTTAAGTCTGTCCATAGCAAAGTCACCCCCAGTTATGTTCTCTGTATCAAATCCTCTGTATCCTATTTTTAGTGCTATGACATTATGTGGAACTTTGGGACAAAGAACACAGTTTGGTCACCAGAAATATTGCAGTAACAGTGGAAACAAGGTATAGCAGGGGGTGATTTAAACCCATTTAAAATCCTGCTGGGTTCTGCACTTGGTAACTGTGACGGTCTGAACAAGACACCTAAGCACACAGCTCTGCTGTCTCATCTAACATGAGGTTAACGCATCTCCTTCGCGGAGCAATAAGGACAAAATGCTTGACGACTGGCAGTGGCTTTCTTCCGACCTCAGGCAACACACTACCTAGGTGTTACAAGAAAGCGCAAACACAGAAGCTGGCCAAAATTCCACTGTGCAGCTGAATTCGCCAACTCTTCACCATTTTTCAGCTTCAGTTCAAGGCTCTAATTAAAGTACTTTCCATTTTCAAAACAAATGCAAACAGTAATTACGTACGTCCCCTCCTTACCTTCCAGGAACAGCCTGACACTGAGGTGAAACTTCCAAGTCCCCTGGACACGAAGCTGTACAGATAAAGTGGCATTCCCTGGCTACCCTATTGACCCAATTACATAACGGTTCCAATGCCTCCTGCCACACGGATCTCTGAGAGGGTTACAGTTTCTTCTAGTGTGCTCAGATGTGTGGTGAGGCTCCACCAGAGGAACCCTGACAGAGAATTCGTGTAACTGCCACTGAGAGATAAGTTCCATCACCACACATTCAGGGAATGCAGTTTCCACTTAGGGTACTAAAATGCATCTTTTATAATGACCAGATCTTTATTGTTTATACGGATGTCTAATTGGAAATGTTATGTAACCGTAAAGCACAGAGCCTGCTGAAGCTATTAATAACCAGCTGCAATCACAATCTGAGGGTTCTTCAAGCTCAGAGGTGACGGATCACCTGGTACTAATACGCATGTACGTACACAGGATGCAGGCAAACCTATACACTCGCTGCATGTATGTAAGCATGGACTCAGAGAATGGGAATGATTTGTCCAAGGCCATAAAGCTAAGTAACAAGAGAGGCAGGAATAAACCCCAGGTTTCCTGATCTGTTTTCTTCTTTACCTCTGACACATTCTCATGTGTACACCATAGCACTGGGACAGACTTCACAACACCAAGCATGATCGCCATGAGCAAAGAGCATTCCTCAGCTAGAAATGACAAGCACCCAAGGGAATGCCTCCTTGTGGTTATCCGAAACACACTTACCCTCCTGTCCCCAAAGAAATCTAGGCACTTCAAAGGTACTTTAATATGAGGCTACTGCAGGTACGGTATGGAGGAGCCCAGCTTTAAGACTTTACAGAAAACTAAACATAAAAAAAACTGAAAAGGAAGAATTTATTCTTGCCTGGCCATTTTCATGCTGGTGGAGAAAAGGAGAAAAAAAAAAAAAGAGAAAATGGATGAATTAAAAACTAAGCATCAAGAACGGGAGTAACTGTTCATTGTGTAACGTAGCTTTGGATATATTAGCTGCCTGATGTATGATCTCAAAACCACTATTTCATAATTACATTATCGTTTTCAAAAGTAACTTAATGGAGGCTGCTTCTCTGCATTCATTTTTATTCTAAACCTCACTACTTAATCATGAGGCGTACAATACACAACGCTGGGAGATCAAGACACATTATCTTCTTTTGCAGACCCTATGAGCTTGTCAAAAACCAAAGCTTGGCTCTGGTTTTATGAATCTCAAACAGCCACTAAAACTGCTGGGAGCTTTGTCTCTGGGAAAAGGTGGCATATGCCCATTTCACTTGAGATTCAGTAACACGTTAAAAGGTTCATTAATCCACATCTTAAAAAGACCAATGACAACCCCATTAACAGCCCATAGGTCAAGTTGATGCATTCAGCTGTAATTAACCACCGAAGGGAAGGATCTAAACATCCTCTTGGCCCACCTGTCTCAGCCTCTCAGTACCCACACTGAGGCAGGCTCCACCTAATCTAACTAGTAAATAACAGAGTTAGGAGAATAAACCACTACTTTGTTTGTTTGCACCAAATGTTTATAAACCGAGAAGGTTTTACCTCTGCAAATGTGATGGACTCTTTTTGAGAACAGCAGGCGAGACTTACTGGCTTGCTGTTTTCCATACTGCTGGGCATCTAGCTGATTCACTGTATTTCATCAGTTCTAACAGGCTAACCCCATCTCTCCATCTGAAATACCTAACCTATCCCATAATCTCAATCTGGCACCTGGCGACATTTTATGGTCACCATGCTGTAGCCTAATAAATAATCTAATAGACTATGACACTGGCTTTGCCTCCTTTGGGCTGAATCTAAATTTTTCAGCTTCTTCAAGATCAAGTTGTCTTCTTGGAAATCAACAACCCATATTCAGTGCAGGGCTTTTAGTCCACATGTCTGCATCTGATCGGCTCACATGCCCTAACTCAGGCATGCAACCAATGAGCTCTCACACTCGAAGTCGTTTAGTGGGAAGGGATCGGAGAAGTTATCCAGCCCAACCCTGCTCCTATTACAGACAGGGAAACCGAGGCTCCTTATTACAAAGGATCTTTCCCTTCACAAATGCCATCATTGTCCATGCATGTGGTGTAGACAACCGATCCCAGCACTCTGTGACTCAGTTAAACAAGGTTTCAGACCAGGATCTGATGATTTCATGTGGCTTCCTCCTTTAGGATTAACCTGAATGCATTTCCACAGTTAAAGTCTGCAAAAGCAGACGGGATCCCATCTGTATTAAACCCCCCTTTCCTCTTTTCCTGGGCTGAGAAGTTGAAGTTCTGCTCAGACAGAAGGATGGCAAATGTGAGCCAAGTTTGGGGTGAACCCCCTTGGGTAGCCATCTGGGATCAGCCCCAGATCTGGTTAAGTAATGATCTCCAAGACTTACACAACCAGCACAGGTAGTGTCGACCAGCCCTCACCACGGGGGGAGACTAGGATGCAGCTGGAAGGCTGAGCACACTCTGGGTTGATGCAAAAGGGGCACATGGGAGGACTCAGCCCTGCCCTGTCCATCCCTCCAGAGGCCTGTGCAAACAATCGCAGGAAAGGAGCACCCAGGAAAGCATCCTGTCCTCTCACTGTAAGGGAAGTGGCTTTGCACTTACTGTACACACTGGGGGTCAGCAGCAACGGGTGGAGGGATGAACAAACAAATCCATGACATTCTACCAGCAATCCGTGCCATCTAAATAGACTGGAACAGGTATTTTCACACATGCACAGCGACTCCTGAGACAGAAGCAGCCAGTGGAAGAAATGGGACAGGTGCGGTTTTCACAGAAGACCCAGCTTGGTGGGGAAGTAAACGGGGTGCCTCGGCTTCCAATTTCGATCTCCCATTCTCTAGCTCTGTGACCTTGATTAAATCATTCATTCTCTCTGAACCTCGGTTTCCCCACCTGAACCCTGGAGAAACCCCTACTTCCCGGAGTGGTACCGAGGCACATTGCCCAGCACAGCCTGGACATTCCCTAAATGCCGCTGCCCCCCAGATGATGGGTCTAAACCCAGGCTGCACACGTATATCGTTATCCAGACCAAACAGTTCCTTTCAGTGGGCGGGTTAAGCCCCCATCCGAGTCCCCAAGGCAAAGGAAAGAACTAAGTCCCAAAGGCGAAGGCGTCTTGTTAGTTCAGCCTCCAGGTGGACTTTGTGGGTAAAAGGAACAGAGGGATTTAAAGGGAAGCCTCGGATGTCTCCAGGCTCTGGGTGGGGTTCGGGGAGGGGGCTCAAAGGCACCCTCCGATCCCTGCGAAGGGGCTTTGTTCCGAGGCGAAGGGCCTGGCTTACCGAGAAGAGCATCCGGAGGCGGGCGAGGGGCGCGCGGGGCACGCAGCAGAGCCACAGCCCGGCCCGGGCCCGGGGCGCCAGAGCAAGCGGATGCCGAGGAGGAGGAGGCTGTCGCCGGCTCCTGCCTCATTCTCCCGGGCAGCGCTGGCCCGCTGGCCGCCGCCCGCTGGGGCTGGCCGCCGGGCACAGGACCCCGAGCTTGCTGCTCATGTCCCAGTCGGCCGCTGGGGAGGCGTTCGCGCAGCCAGATCGTCTCCAGGCGACACCCGGAGGCTCCTCATGCCCCGCGCCGGGGCTCAGCGGGCGAATCTCAGGAAAGCAGCACAGAGGGAAAGAGGAAGAGAAAGAGAGCATGAGAGCGCGCAGAGCTGCGCCCCGCGGGGGCCGGGGGCGGGCGGGCGCCAGCAGCCCCGCCGCCCCACCCACAGCGCCTTGGCGCCCCGCGCCGAGCGCCCAGCGGGGCGCCGAGCCCCAGAAACTTTAGCACATGGTAGGCCCAGCGGCCGGGGTGGCCGTAGATGCCCCTTGTGTCGCGCGGCCTCAATACACCACCACCTCCAAGCTAGGGCCTCGGGCCGCAGCTTACCGGCGGCGACAGCGACCGCAGACGCGAATCGCCCACCTGGCCTCTGGCAGAGCAGTGCGCACCCGCTGGCCGGAGGAAGGGGCGGGCGGCGCTGGGTCCCCGAGGGGAGGGGCACCTGAGGTGGTGATCTGCACCGCTAAGGCATCTTGGTAGCGGGTGCGTGCGGGCCTGGTGTATGCGGAACCGGATGAGGGAGGGTCCCGTGCCCTGCGCCCCACGGCGCAGCTGCTGACGACGCGCGCGGGTTTCCCCGGCCCGGGTCTGCGGAGCCAGCCCTGTTACTTAGCGACTCGCTCCGGGGAGCCCACGCTGACGCGCGAGGAGCTGGGCTGCGGCAGCCGAGGGGAGGGGTGGAGAGGGGCGGATGGCAAGGAAGGGGAGCGGGAGCTCCGGGCGGGGCGCCGCGGAACTCCTCCCTCTGCCTCGCGGGCGGCTCTGGGGAGGGGGTCGGGGCTAGACGCGGCCTCATCCTGGTTTGGAGAAGGGAAGCGCCACGGGCCGGGCGGGGATGGGGAGGTGGGGGGTGGAACGTGGCATAACGATGCTCGGTCGCCTGCACCGCGGCGCAGCAGCAGGTGGCGGCGACGAGGCCCTGGAGACTGGGCGTCCATAGGCGCGCGCGGAGAGGAGCCCTGTCCCTGCGGGAGCGTGGCGAATGTGGCTGGGGGGTGCGTGGGTGTGTCACACGCTTCCACCCACGTGGTGCACAGGGGATCTGGGGACGCGGGTGAAGGAGGCACCTCCTCCTCCCTCTGGTCTCCTTCCCTCCTCCCCGGACATTTCGCTCTTGCGCTCATTGCCTCTTCATCAGGGAAGCACAGTCGCTTAGCTCCCTGCTCTGAGCTCCTCCTAGCTTCCTAAGAACCGCGGATGGCCGCGTGGCTGGGAACAGCCGCCGCATCGTCTGGCCCCAGATCACTGCCCAGGTTCCCCCCACCCCCGACCTGGTGGTGCCTCCCCAACCCAGCCTGGCATCCAGCTGCTGGTCTTGTGGGCCTATAACCTGCTTGTGGTCACCCTCATTTTTCTGAATTTATGGCCTCTCAAATCTACTGCGGTTCATATCCAGGCCCCTGCGATTGCTTTGCAGATTGTAGGATGTTTTTAAGTTACCTAACATCTTTGGTAAATGGATTCTTTGCCCCAAAGCTGGTACCATTAGCCAAGCACTGGTACCTAAAGGCATTCCATGAATGTGAACATGCATTTTCTCCTTGTCTTCTGGAATCTCTCCAGAGTACACATCAATATCCAGGAAAGAGGGGTTCAGCCTCTGAAACACCCTCAGAGCCTGCAGAGACCTCTGCCTATATGCATCAGTGAGGTAACATACGCAGGTACACAGAATGCCTCAGAAGTATGACTGGGTCCAAACCCAGACCTAGTGGTTATCGGATTCCCCAGGCTCATGCCTGTCCCCCTTCAATAGCTCTGTCCAGGGACTCTACCTTCACCATTTCTAAGAAGAGCTACCGCCTCGGAAATGCTGCCTCACTCATATCCGTCCGGGCCACAGAATAGAGACTACCTGCCACCTCACCCACAGAAGCACTCCCCATGCCCTTCCCCAGCAACCTGTTCTCTCTTCCTCTCTGGTGTGGACATGGGTAGTTGTAGGCAGAAGATAGACCTTGCATGGAATGAGAATCACATCTGTCCCTAAGAGTGCCATATCTCCCTGAGGAGCTTTGGGAGATGCCGGGGCCTGAGTAGTTGTTACCGGCCCACAGACAGGATATTTCCCCCATTTACTTTCTATCTGTGAGCTCTCATCAAAAGCCCTACAAATGCATCCAAACCAAAACCATCTTAAGAAACCAAGGCCCAAAGGCAGCATTTTTTTATTTTCTAGAGAAAAGTACTTTGCATCCTAGTCTGTGGGTGACATTCCCCAGTAAAATTCAGAGCAATACCTCTGAGTTTTCCACGAAGTTTTCATGGGTGGTGGCTGCAGGTAATCCAAAGTAACTCCCAGACTATTTGTTAGTGCCAACTTGGCAGCTGGCCCTGTCTTCAGCACTAACTTCCTGTACCCAGGTACAACTTGATATCTGATTTGGCCAGGGAGTCCAGTGTTCAGAACAAACACAGCCTCAGAGCTTGTGTTCCACGCACAGCCGTACGTAGGTCCGCTATTCCAGAAGACAAAGCAACCCTTAGGAAAGAGTGAGTTGGCAGCATAAGCACTTTAGGCACAGTTTGCAGAGATTTATGCCTAGCAAATGTTAGCGTTTCATCCAGGATGGGTTTGGGGATGGATAGGAGGGCTTCCTCCTACACTGCATCACCCTTTAGGCTTTTCTCAAATAGCAGAAGTGTGGAGTGTACAAGCAGCTAGCACTGAGCAAGCCATGCATCCCAGGGCCACCCGGGGCTTGTCCAGCTGCAATGCAATGGGAGGACACCTCCTTGGGCTCTTGATGCATAGCCATGGCATGAGGCCCAGTGTTCGACACTAAGCATGCAGCAAGAGCTGAGTCCTCTACCTTCCAGATACTAACTGGAGCACTTGTAAAGGGCTTAATTAATCCTTGCCAGGTACTTCAGGGACTGAGGTCTTTATCTGTGAAAGTTCACTTTAACCTCATTAAACCCCTAAGATATGTTGATTATCTTTTCTGGAGGGAAGTTTTAAAAGTTTAAGTTTCCTAAAATCACACAGCTAGCAAATGATGAGTTTTGCTGATCCTAAAGCCCTGATTGCTAACAAATATCCTTTACTGTCTGCTGGGCTATGGGAAAAGGAGCACAATACTAATACAGAGTTCCTGCTGTTGATGTTCAGGGTATTCAGGAAGATATGTATGTGAAGTCACCAGCATAGGTCCTGGAACAGAATAAGCTCTTGATAAATCAAGATAGCTAGAGTTTTATCATTAGAACCCCCATGTTGTTTTGAATTTATATCTTCTATTTTATATAGGTTATTAAGCACTATTCTTGAAGCCATACAGGAAAGTGACTAACTTTTTCAGGCACTGTGACTGGCTACACAGAGGTGTCACCTGCATGGAACTCTAAGAGTGGGTAGGTGTAGAAAGCAAACATAAGAGCAAGCTAGTCAGTAGGAACAGGTAGTGGGAAATGCTCGGAGCTGTGGGAACGAGCTGCTGAGAAAGACCCAAGTTTGGAAAGTAGGAGATGGAACAAAACCTGCGGAGGCTGAAATACTAAGGAAGAGGAAGTATGGAGAGACTGGCCTTCCACTGAGACCCTGAGGGAAGCAGGGATTTGGGAGAGCCCACAACTCCTGTTAGGTAACACTGCCTCCCTCCCTAAAGGACAAGCAAAGCCATCTGCTGAGCCTATCCTGTGGCGTGCTGCGTAGGGACAGAGGGTGAAGCAGCTAGCTAGGAAAGAGGATCAGCCTCTATGCAGCAACCCATGCAAAGACCCAGTAACTGTGTGTGACCTGGATCCCTCCCTTCACTCTTGAAGACCATGGGATCGTGGTTCTGGCCAGACGCAGCACTTTGCAGGGACACAGTGGGGCGTACAGTACTCTACACCAGTCACTGTGTACAAGTGAGGGCTTGATAACCTATACTGAGTGCATTGTTTGGATGACAGCCATAAATAGCATAGTATTCTCATTGTTTTACAAATACTAGCTTTTGGTTTCCACATCTGTTCCACTTCATTCATTAGTGCATTCATTCATTAAACAAACATTTAGTAAGCACCTATATATTCAGCAGTGTGTTGACTTCAGATATTCAACAGTAAGAATGCTACCTGTGCTGGCCTCCAGTTATTCCATCTAGAAGGGAAAAGACATTGGTTACATTCCTACTGACCATGCATGGGATTTTTCCTTTCCCTGCATCCTTACCAGCATTAGTTAGGGTTTGTCTTTTTGGTAACAGCCACTTTAACAGGTTTTTGATTATACTTTTAATTTGCCTCTCTCTAATCATTAGCGGTGCTAAACATTTTTATATATCTATTGGCCATTTGCGTGTCTCTTTTTAAGAGTTGTCTATTCAGGTATTTTTTTCTGTTAAAAATAGAACTACTGTGTCATCCAGCAATCTACCCACTACTAGGTGTATGTCCAAAACAAATGAAATTAACATGTAGAGATTACGCAACACAATAAGGTGATTAGTCCTGAATCAGACATCCGAGTCACGTGGTTGGGCAAAAGAGGACTTCTTTCCTGGATCCAGGGATTGAGGAAGGTTTCCTAGAGGAGGAGATTTCTAAGATGGGTTCTGAAAGATGAGTTGGAGCCAGTCCAGTAAAGGAAGGCATTTGGGGAAGGAAAATTGTTCAGGTATCAAACAGCGCTTCAGTTGCAAAGACAAATTATGGGAAACTTCCAATGCTAAGAAATTGAGCCCATAGAGAAAAGTCAAGCTTAGTTGTACCTTTTAAAGAAGAAAAACTATGTGTATCTCAGGAGCTAAAAATGTAGTAGCAGTGAGGTTAGTGGAACCCAAGAGGAAGAAATAACTTAGAAATGGCCCACAAGAAATTGAAAGCACCTTTCCTTTTTAAAAAAATAATTTTGTATGTTTAAACAGGTTTCTGCAACCTACCTACCATTCTCCATACTGGCTGTGTAAGTTTACGTTCCCATTGACAATATGCAAGAATTCCCCTTTCTCCACATCTCACCAACATTTTTTATGTTTTGACTCTTTGGTGATAGCTGTCCTAACAGGTAGGAAGTAGTATCTCGCTGTAGTTTTAGATTGCATCTCTCTGGGAATTCGTGATGTTGAGCATTTTCATGTACCTATTGGTCATTTGTATGTCTCTTTTTGAGACATGTTTCTTCAGATCATTTACCTATTAAAAATAGAAGCACTGCATCATCTAGCAGTCCCCCTGCTGGTATACCTCCACAGGGAATTAAATCAGTATGCTGAAGGGGCATCTTATGTTCCTGACATAGGCGTATTCACAATGCCCAAGTCACAACTGATGAATTGATAAAGAAAATGCAGTACCTATATACAATGGGTTACTACTTACCATAAACAAAGAGTAAAATTATGTCACCAGGACAACCTTAAGGAATCTGGAGGACACTGTGTTATGTGACATAGCTAGGCCCAGACAGACAAATACCACATTATCTCACTCTCATGTGGAATCTAAATCATTGACCTTAGAGAATCAAGAGAGTAAAATACTGGGTACTTGAGGCCGGGGAGAGCAAAAGATGGGGAGAGACTAGTCAGCATGTGTGTTATGGATTAAGAACTGGTGGAAATTTAACGTCAGCTGGGTTACATCAGCATGGCACTGAGTGTAGATGCTCCACCTGAGGAAAGTTGCCAGCATAGAGAGGTGGAGAAGGAGAATGAGGGCATTAAGGCATTATTGCATTGAGGCATTGTGGGTTCTCCTACGAGTTGCTGTCTGAGCTGTTGGTTCTCCTGGAGGAGCTCTGGTCCTCACATCAAGCATTGCTTCCTGGCTCTGGAGGGGAAGAGGTGTGCTTCTTAGTCTCCAGGATGAATTCGTCACGCTGGCTCCCTGGCATGTACCCGACCGTGCTTGTCATCAGAGGAGCTCGGGGCCTCCATGTTGCTGAGGATGGCTGTGGTGCTTTTCAGGACAGCCCTGGTCTTTGTTGTGAGTGTGACTTCTCAGCTCCAGCATAGAACCCTCATCCCACCAGCACAGCTCCTTCACCTCGCTGGCATGGACTTTCTGGCTCCCACCGCTGACCTTTGGGCCTTCCCAGCACGGATTCGTAAGAGAGTGGCATGAGTCTTTCTTGTGGGCTCTGGACCTCCAGTTGGACTTGTGGGAGGCATTGTCATGAGCTCTGGGTCTTCATCTGGACTAGTGTGTGACAATTGCTGTGGGATTTAGGTCCTTGACTAAATAGTCTATGTCTTTGGTGTTGCGGATAGATTTCCTGCATTTTCTTGTGTTAACTCCCGGTGACCATTATAAAAATAATATTATAAACTCCAGGTCCTGATTCTAGTTGTTCTCCGCACAACCCCTGAGTACACAATGTGCATTAACAATATTATATCAAATATTTCAGGAGCATCATAAAGGATTTTGAATGTTCTCACCACCATTTGCAAGCCCATGACCTGGAGCTGAGAAGTCACACTCACAACAAAGACCAGGGCTATCCTGAAGGCACCACAGCTGTCCTCAGCGACATGGAGGCCCCGAGCTCCTCTGATGACAAGCGTGGTCGGGTACATGCCAGGCAGCCAGCGTGACGAGTTCATCCTGGAGACCAAGCAGCACATGTCTTCCCCTCCAGAGCCAGGAAGCAATGCTCGATGTGAGGACCAGAGCTTCTCCAGTGTGACTCTGTGCTGTCACACTATGCAGACATGTCTCAAAATTCACACTGTATCATGCAAATATGTATAGTTATCAATTAAAGACTAAATTTTAAAAATTAGTGTTTCTACTCAACTTTCCATTTTTAAAAAATCACAGCATTTGTGAGTTTCATACCTTCTGATTCCCATTTCATGGTTCTCACATTCACGGAGTCTGGGTGACACAACTTCTCAGCCTCCGAGCTGCTATCTGGCCAAGCCCATGACCTGCAACTGAAATGGAGGTTTCCTCCTCAGAAGTCTGGCACTGATAATTCCTGACAACTCCACTTGAATCTACTTTTTACAAGGCATCCGCCTTCCTGATGGCTCTGTTGGCATCTCCAACCTCTGAGGAAGAAGGTGCCCACTCAGGGAGGGGCAGGGCCTCCCCAGGAAACCTCCCATCGTTTATGGGCTAGGAGAGCAGCTGGCTGGGCCTGTCCACTCTGTCCACTCTGCCTGTCCACTCCCAGGGCCTGTCCACTCTGCCCGAAGTCTCCAGTATGAACAGCAGTCTGACCCATTTGTATTCGTGCCAAAAAGATAGACTGGGTTAGAAACAGGGCCTGAGTAGGGAGTGACTAAAAGGATGAATGAAATAAGGCAAAGAAAACTCAAACATTTCTGTAGGAAAGGAGGTGGTACAGTCTGAGATCTTCTATTGTAAATGCTGCATCAGAGATGCTATCAAAATAAAATCATCTGTTGGCTAGTCTACAGAGGTGGAGGTGAACTCGGAATCCAAACAACTGAGCAGGGCCAAGATAACTAGAGAAAAAACATAAATGAGGAGAAGAGGTCTCATGAGCTTCAGTTAGTCAAAGGAATTTCTTATAAGGGAGAATTTGATTAGCTTTCATGCATGGTCTAAAAAACATTGAACCAGGCCAAAAAACACTGAACCAACCCCACAGTTGGTTTTTTCAACATAAAGAACACTTTAGCATTTAAGATGGCTCACTGACCACTTTTGCAAACAAAGGCTTATTGGCATTGGTTGCCCATTCACTTGGCTTGCACGCCACAAGAGCAGAGATGAGTACTTTGCTACAGAGACTGCATGGACCATTCAGCCTAAAGTATTCAGTATCCAGCACTTTACAGCAATAGTTTGCCAAGAAGAGAGATCCAAATACCCAGTGAGATGCCTTAGTAGGCAGTGAGTTTCCATTCGCCTGTGGTATTTAAGCAAAATCTAAGGCTTGGTAAGCACTGATGTTGAAAAAAGGTGAAGAGATCTGTTTGAAATTTTAAGAGTCCTTCAGTTATAGACAATTATTCAAGTTTCTTTGCAGCCTGGCAGTCACAATCATCATAGCTATATCTATTCCATTTGCACAGTAGCTTCAGTAGGGTCTCAGTCCACAGCTTCCCAGAATCATATCTGATGCCCATCAGAGGGAGCAATGTCCATCTCCACCTGTTTAATAAGACAAGATAGATGACTTACAAATTCAGGTGATCTCAAGGATGAACAGCTGGTGCAAAGCTTTTCCCATCCAAGTCCATCCAGCTGGGGAAAAGGCGCTCGCCTGTAAACGGATTGATGAATAACTGGACCTTAACAGGCTTCTATTATACCCAGGTGGCCCACACTGTGTGTTTGCAAGGGATTGGATTTGGTATCAGCAGAATTAGTTCCACTGGGCGTCTGTTGGTATCTCTAGGGATATCATTTAGCAAACTTGCTGCCAGGCACTGGGTTGGGCAGAGCAGCTGCCCTTGAAGAACTGGTCACCTGGGCCCCGACTGGCTTGACCAGCATGTAATAACTGTCTGGTAGGATCCAAAGGCAGAGTGAAATGTATGCAGCCAGGCACATCTATCTCTAGCAAAGCAGCAGTTCTGCGTGATGTTATTAAGAGAATTTTGCTTTCTTTCCAAATGGAGTCACAAAGAAAATCAAAATGGTCTCTTAAGGGGGAAAAAAAAGATCTGTGACCATGTCACTATTTATTTCTCACCCAGTTTGGATAACAGACAGATTCAAGTTCCTCTCAGACTGTCTTGAAAACACAATAGTGTGAGATATCAAAAGCACATTTGCTCACGCAGGAATCCACAGCCAGGGTGCAGATGCAAGGATTTCCCAACCAGAAGGGAGAGCAGCCTCGCTCTGTGAATACCACTGGCAAAGGCCAAATTGACTACATTCTGCTTTTGATTAAATTTGTGTCTTTGTACAAAGACCTGCTTCTCTGTTCCTAAATGGTCTAGTCTCTTCCACAACATGAATTCCAAAGTCATTGTTGCTCTGAGATTTTCCTCTCTTCCCCCCTCCCCGCCAACGTAAAAGGACAGCAGGAACAAACCCCCTTTCTATCTTCACGCCTCACAGTTTTTCTTGCTGTCCCTTTTGTTCTTGGGTGACAGGTAGGCAAGCACGGTGTTTACTGCCGCAGCCATTGCACATGTTCCCCAGCGAAGAAACAGACGCCCCTCACTCCAGAGGGCCACTCCGATGTCACGTACGCCCTGATGCATCCATTCTCGGGCCCTTCATCATTTGCAAAACCTCCTTGAACCGAGCTTGCTCTCCAGCTGGGAAGTATTTTAGTGTTTACTTAGAATTTTCAAAACCCACAAAGAATGCCAGGGACTCCCGCTGGGTGAGACACAAAATAAGCATCAAGAAAAATGCTCCAAATGCTCTGTGCCTGTGCAGGGCTACCCCAAGTCAGGCGCTCTGTTCTCGTCTATTCCAATTTTCATCTAATCTCAGAGCTGAGTCTTCCTCCCTGTTCTCCCCACCTGGCCACGACGCATGCCAACCTTTTCCTTAGATTTTTAGTTGTATTTTTTACCGTCTTCCACATCCACAGCCTGGACACTAATAATTCTTAAAACGCGGTTGATTCTTGGTTTTATTCTTTCATTATTAAATGTACAGTGTAAGGGGCAAAGTACTAATAGCCTTGTCCCCAGTTAATTACAAATAAAATGAGTTCTAAATGTTTTATTTATAATTACCCAGTGCCGGCATGCTGGGCTCAGGCTCCCAGGGTAAAATTGGAAAACACTGTGAAATTGATTGTTCTGTGTACAGTCAAGCACACATTAGTATGTTCTAAGGATTAATATTAGTGTAGTAATTCAGTTCGGTTGGGGATACTGGCTCATAAAATAGACATTTCCATAAAATCAGTAAAACTTCAAAGGTCATCAAAGCCACTTGTGCTTTCTTAGTCTCAGTTTTCCATAATTTTAGTTGCTCTAAAAGCTGGCAAATATTGTCCAATGGCAGGAAAGTCATTATAAGGAGACAGCACACCTGTGAGACTTTGTCAAACCTGTCATCCCCACACTTTGCTAACCGCCACATGTGCTGTGATTCGAACCTTCTACTGTCACTTCAATCATGTGTAAAGAAGGGGCTCCTGTGTACAAGAAAGACACAAGTCGCCCCGCTTTGACTTTCCAATCAAGATCTGGGCTAAGGCTTGAATGCATGCCAATCAATCAGTCAGAGTCCAGCCTGTCCTATAGAAAGTTGTTCACGGAGCCAAGTTCAATTCAATATCTTTGTCCTAGATTCTTCTAAGGGACTGACAAGGAGGGAGGGGTTTGTATGTGCATGGAAAGATAATCCAAAATGAAATATGAACGCCAAATTGCTAGGGAGACTTATTAATAACCCATCTTAAAAAAAAATCCGGGTCAGCACCATTCACAGACTGCAGAGGGAGAGAACCAGGCCTCACCAGGAGGTGATCCCCGCCTGGAAACCACATCATTTTAATTGTTTTGTGGGGTTGAGTTTTATTCTCTTTTGTTTTATTTGATAATGTTAAATCTGGGGGCTGGGGATTTAGCTCAGCAGCATAAGTGCCTGCCTTGTAAGCAGGCAGTCGTGAGTTCAATCCCCGGTACTGATAAAAACAAAAAAGACAAAAAAAAAGGAGCAGCTATTTAAAAGGTAGCAAAACATATTTTAAAAATCCAGCAGTTTATATATTTTATTGAGAAATAAAATATATCTCTAATGCAATAGTGATAATCTGATGCAATAGTAATAATCAAGATATCTCTGGTGTGATTTCTTGGTCACTGTCAGCAGTAACCCTTCCTCCATTCTACGGTAGGTATTTTCACACACTGACACCAGCCTAAGAGTCACAGAACCACTGCAAGTCATGTCACTATTCCCAGTTTGCAGATCCCAAAATGTCAACGCTATTTTTAACATTTAAAAACATCTAAAGCCAAGCTTGATGACTCTTCCAAATGATGTAATAGGATCAGTAAAACATATAAACATCCAGCCAGGCAAAGGCTATTGCTAGTAAACTGCAACACCTTCTGTCACATCAAGGAGCATAAAAGTGGAACTTTCAAGGCACACCCTCTCCTCTTTCGGATTAACAGGCAGATAAGCTTCATCCATGCCTGCTAAGTGGGTGGTTCGGTGAACCACAGCTATTTTCAGCGTCCACCCGCTGCAAACACTCTTTCACTGTACCTGCTTTGGGACAAAGAAGAAAAAGATGTTCTTTCATCCCTTATCTGTTTTTTTTCTAAACAGTTAAGGTTGAAGTATCGGCAGCTTTAGTAACACATCCTTGGATCCTTTATGTTTTCAGAGATCATTGGAAACAGAAGTCTAAAAGGCACTCCATTAGCTTCCAGCCCACGTCTGTCTTCCTAAGTCCTTTCAAGGATCACGCGTTAACTGCAATTCACAGCAGCCTTTACACTTCAAAAGCAAAGTCTTGCTACTGCCTTGAGTCCAATGGAAAAGGTAGATGAAAGTGCCACGGTGGATATGAAAATGCTCCTAGGGTTTCCTCCTTCATTTTCCTATTCAGTTGTTGAAATGGAGGATAGCATTTTAGAAGTAGAGGGCGTGTGTGTGTGTGTGTGTGTGTGTGTGTGTGTGTAAGCAGGTGCTTAGTGCTTAATCAAATGCCTGGAGAATTTATACAACAGGAGATGTGAGTGATAGTTCAGAAAACAGCAGGCAGCAGTGGGTCTCTGGTGATGACTTTGAATTAATACTCCTCAGGGGAAGACGGAAAATGAAAGGAAGGAAGGAAAGAAACCGTAGATACAGCACAATCTGTCCTAGAGACTTAAAATTTGTTGGATCAGCCAAGCTTTTCTGGTAAAGCAGTACAGAATATGTTTATCCTGTTCATTTTAAGCCTGACAAGTGGAGAGTAACTATTACTCAAAGGCTGTAATGTGTGCTAGGAGCTAGGGAGAAATAAGACAGAAAACACAACCTTTTTTGTTTGTTTGTTTTTACATTAACATGTGAACGCTGCCTTAAAAAACTACCACAACGATGCCCTTCTCTCTCTGGACATAAGCTAATTAATATGTATCACAAGTCCAACCACAGGACTGGGTCCACGGATTTCTTTAGTGCAGTGTGATTGGGAAACTTAGGCAGCCAGAGCCAATGGGGTTTAAGCATCCAGAGATACTGTTTGCATATTTGTAGCCCTCATTCTGGTGTTAGATTTCTGGGAAAGATGCACGGACCCATACTGAATCATCCACTGAGTGGCAAACCACTCACAGCTTGTAAAAATCTACTTGGGGTAATTCTTCCTTATATGTTGTTGCCTTTGTTGGTAACACCAGTAGTAGTGACCACGGATTAAACACCTGTCACTAGCCTTGTAGAATGATGGCATTTTGCATCTTATTTTGTTAATTCTCCCACCAGACTTGAAAGGTGGTCCATATGCTACCTCACCTACAGAGAAGAAAGTTCAGAGTAAAACATGTTAAGAATATGCCCAAAGCCATTGCATCAGTTATCTGCTGCTGTGTAACAAATGACCATGACATGTCACGATTTAGAACAACATGTGTTTATTTTCTCACTGTTACTGTGGGTCAGAATAAGCATTTATCTGGTCCTTTTCAGAGTCTGTATGAAGGCTGAAATCAATACATCAGCCAGGTCTGGGTCATACTTGAAGGCTCAGTGGCAAAGTCTCCAATGCATAGCCAGGTTGGCACAGGTTAGCTCCTGGGAGGATCCTGGACCTAGTGCCACACTTCCTCACTGACTGCTGGGAAGATGCTACCCTCAGTCCCTTGCCATGTGGGTGCCTCCATCAGCTTGCCTCATCCAGGTGGACAAGTTGGGAAAGCACTCAAATAAGCCTGTGCTAAATATGGAGGCATAAGCTTATATAAACTTACCCCTGGAGCAACCAGGCACTGTCTTTGCTGTATTTTATTGGTTAAAAGCAAGTCAGAGATCCTGACCACAATCAGGAAAATGAGATTTTACAAGAATGTAATTACCATGACATAAGGGTCACTGGGACATCTCAGAGTCTGCCCACCACACCCACCCACCTACATCCAGCTGGTACCCTTGCATCATCTAATCTCCAGTCCTTTTTCCTATGATTCATTCTCCTCAGCAGATTCCACTTATCCTTGGAGGGTCAGCTCCAGCTACACCTTCTTCCTCCTGCAAATCCCCTCTGGCAGCTGCATCTTTTATTTCCCGTCCTTCTCAGTTGACCTCTCTAGCTAATTCAAATTTGATCCTAGAATGTATAGCAGCAGATATCTCTGTACAACACTTCTGTCTGTTAACAATTATCTGTGTATATAAGCTGTTTGGTGGACTTTTTAAACACATTTTTTCAAGGAGCACATTTTTCCAAGCCATGTGCCATGTAGTCCCCAAAGTTCTGCAAAACTTACTCAGGGCACGTATTTTGGGGAGAAAAGGAAAGACAGAGTTACGAACCCAAAGCTTCTGTTCCCACTGGAACATCATCTCATAGTTGTGTTAGATTTGATTTGAAGAAAGATTTCATGTTCAATAGGGAGTTGGGAGCTACTTTTCAGAAAAGAAATATAGTAACAAGTGAGTTCTCCACTTTGTGGTAGTTTTGGGGAGCATGCATTTAAAGTCCAAGTGGGATCCTACATACAGAAGAGGGCTTCCAATAATGTCTAAGACGGAGAGCAGGAAGGGAAGAGAAATTTGTTGAATGCTTCTGTCTACACACGAGAATGCACTTTCATGTGTGTCTTGCAGGAGTCACTCAGATGTATTCTTCTTTCCATATCCTTTGTTTTAAACACTTCAGCTTTCTAACTTTGTTACTTCACAAGCTCCTACCTGGCCTTTGCCACCAATGTAGCCTCAATCCTGTAAAGTGAGCTCCTTAAACCATGCAAGTAACCACACCATCCCTGTTCCTAGTTCTCCCCTATAGCATCCATGGAGACAAAGGTAAAATCTTTGGCTGCCTCATGAGCTCTATTAAAGACAGCTGTCACTTGTGGCTGCTTAATAGCTCTTGAACAACCTCTCTATGTTTATCAGTGACCTCAGGAGATCCCCATGGTGGAAGAAAAGCAGCATCGACAACATTTCCCAGTGTCCCTTGCAGTTAGGATGCAGGCAAGTGACCTGGGCTTCTCCTCTCAGACCACTCCCTGGGACATGGGGTGGTGAAGCGTTGTGTGAGGAAGCAGGTTCTCTCCTGGCCCAGGAGGTGGTCTGCAGTGGGTCATCAGCTGAGAAACCTGGTTCCTATGAAGGTGGATTCTGCTCTGCAGTCTGGGATTGTTGGTGCTGGGCGGTCAGCACTGGCAACTCTGGCGCGCTGCTGTGCTGGCTAGGTCAGGGCTGCATGGATTCTAGCTACTCACGTCTTAATCTGGTGAGCTAACAGTGAAATCCATTGACTTGTCATTAAGAATCCTGGCTAATACAAGGTCTGTTACATCTCAGTCCTGTAGGAACTTCCCCATGCTCTAATCTGACTGTATGATGAAGATTTGGATTCCAGAAAATATGTCATTCTTTCTCTGTTTCCTGGGTTTTTCTATATCATGTCCTCTATGTCTGAGACATTCTTCACTGTATCTTATTCATCGGGATTACTCCTACTTGGTCTTTGCATTTGGACTCTTGAATGTGTGTCCCTCTTTAACCTGTGCTCCCTTGCTGAGGCACACGAGGGCCTGCGTTTTGACTGGCAATGAATTCATCTATTTATCTACTTCTAAACTACAGGCAAGGAATGTGTTTGTACTGTTCAGCATTTGTAGTGGATGGCTACTGTTTTGCCTGCCCATAATTGTACTTTTTTTTAACTTGGGAAATGCTCTCTCTAGTTCAATTAGATAGAATGGGGGTTCCTTCCACCCAGTCCCATGTGCCTATCTCCAAGGTTAATAAGTGCAAACGTGACCCAAGCTGGGCCAATCAGAGCCCTTCACTAAGCCCCAAAGCCTGAGATTTAGACTCAGCCTTTTAAGTGATTTAAATAAATTTAAATAAATAATGACTCAGTCATTTATTTATTATTTAAAAAGTTAGCACAAAGTTAGTGGCTTAATACACTTGCTAATCCACAGTGTCTGCAGGTCATAAATGTAAGCAGAGGTTTACAGGATCCTCTGCTTCCTGCCTCCTGAAGAGCCAGTATGGGATGGTGTCCCCACCTAATCCCAAGGCTCAAAAGGAAAAGGATCCCCTTCCAAGCACACATGGTCATTGGAAGAATTCAGGCCATTGTAGTCCATGGCACTGAGGGTTTAGTAGGTTGTTCACTGTTGATGGCAAAAGGCTGCCATTCGTACTTACCAGTTTGTGGAAAGCTGGCCTCAATCTCTTGAAAAAAAAGTCCCTTTAGTATGTCGTTTGGTTTTGCTTGGGTCAGTAAGAGAAAATATATTAACAAGCAATACATCACAGTCTTATGAAAGGCAGATCAGAAATGATCTTTTTTCATCTTTTCCATACCCTGTTAGTTAGAGCAGGTTACAGGCCTGTTCACATTCAGGGGAGCAGATTCTCTGGGGTTGTGAGTTGCTGGAGGCTGGGATAATCGAGAGCCATCTCAGACACTTGGCTAGAAGTCATTTTGAAATAAACGAGGGAAGCAGAGAAAATAAAGCAGATCTAGGGAATTATGGGTTCTTTTCCAGCTGTAGCTGAGCCCCATATGGGATCTTGGTTATAAAACAATAAATTAGTCTGTCATTATAACTTTCTCTACACAATCTAAGGGGCTTCGTGCTCAGGTCAGCCCCCAAATTTCTAACTCATGGTCCATTGTAATTTTAGTTCTAAGCACAGTACTTAGATATGTGATATTAGTCTCTAAGAAATTTTGCTGAACCAAATTGAGAACCTGGCACATAGTCAACTACTCTGGCAATTTTAAATCACCAAATCATAAGATGCTGGAGCTTAGAGTCCTCTTTTCAACTCACTCATTTTATATTCTGAAGAAATTGAGAATGATAAAGAACACATGAGTAATTTGTCCCTGGCCATACCGCTAGTCAGAGTGACAGAGTTAAAAAAGAATTTTTAATTCTGGCTCTAGGTCTGGCCCTCTCAGGGGAAGAGTCACAACCAGATCCCGATGCCGGAAGATAGGTCGGTCAGCACCGTGGACAGCGGCCCATGGGCACTGGTTTCTCTCCGTTTCAATCTTTTTTGTCCAATGCTTTCCAGAAGCCATGTAACAAGAGCTGAAACAAAACTATCTGGTGAACAAGTCAAATATTACCTGAATGAGAATATTAGTTCTGATATGATTTGCAATCTGTCTATATACAAGAAGTTTATACTATATCCCTCTTGTAGCTATGAGGGACATAATTTCCCTTCAAGCTCGTCAGATGAGGAATTTAGTTTAGTTGCTATTTTTTAACAAGGGTTCAGTAATTCTTGATAATCAATTTGTTTCAAGAAGAAATCAGCATTCTTGCAGTTCAATGATCTAAAAATATGCTCTAGGAAAAATTATTTTATAGCCTTATGCAGAAAACATGTCCCTTTTTGCTGAATAATGTTCTTTATTTCTGCAGCATCATATGCACTCCCCACTGGTTTGGTTCACATAGTTGAAGTGTTTGGCTTGCTCTTTTTAGTACTCGAAGGGTGTCAGCATGCATTTTGGCATCACTGGAAGTGGCCCACAAGGGGTTCGTGTTACAATACTTGAAAAAGATAATTGCTCAAATTTGCTAGTTGCAGGAAACTGAACATAAATATTTTCAGCTGGAAGTGATTATCTGTTTAAACCTATATGAGTCTGTGATTTTAAGGCACATGAAGTGGGACAATTTGTGAGCATTAAAGCTCTGTACATAGGTCAGTTTTCGCTGCTAGCAACAATATTAGTATCAAGGTAAAACTTATTGCTAAGATATAGATGTAGGTAGCAGATGTGCATTTTCTATCCCATACACACAAAGCAGCTTAAAAGAGGGTAAAAATACGTGGTCATGAGTACAAGAAGCTGGGAGGAGACTGATAGAGGCTTGCTCAGCAGGGTTCGTACCCAAGTTGGCAATGGCTGGGTCCATCGTCCCCAGCAGATGTTGATCTCCTTGAAGTCAAAGCCTTGTTATTCATCTTGCTGTCAGCCCTTCCCTATGCCAAGCACCAGAGAGTCTACAAAGTCTCCTTGCTTTAAACTAAACGACTTTCTGAGCCAAGTCACTCAAACTGAGCAGTTCTAGCTTGTGTAAGGGCTGAATTTGCTTTTACCATCAAATTACATGTTATGGCGTTCTCTTCCCTTTTTGGTTTTCAGTGAAATGGCAGAAGTTTAAAACTCCAGAAAGATGCTAAACTAGAAAAGAGTGTAACTCACATAGAAAATCTTTAAAATGGCAACAATGAAGATAAAACATTACAAAGAAATATGCAAACTGGTAGTTATTTATTATATCGTGTACCATTTAATTAAAATTTTAATGTGAGAATTTCCATGTAGAAACATCTGCTCTGAGCACTCCTGAGTGGAGCTATATTTTTCAAAGCTGAGAGCTATTGTTAGCTTTTTTGATTATAACTCAGAAGAGTGAAATTATTGACCCATATGTTGTTACCTAAGACAGCTTCAACCTCACTTTTTGGGGGGGCTTCTGCTGTTCTTTGCTGCTTCTCTTCCCCATTCGACTGTCAGCTCTGCAAAATGGAATCTGAAGAAGGCCATGAGATTTCCTGACCTTACACGTTGCCTACAGTACAGCCTTGGGAAAGAGATTTGTCGAAGTCCTTTTCATCTGTGAAATGGGAACCACAGGCTTGACTCAGGCTTCCTATGAGAACTAAACAAATCTAATGTAAAATTACTTTGTAATCTTTCTCTTTTTCTCCTTTTCCCCTCTCTCCTTCCTTTCCATCTCCTCTCCTTCCCTTCCTCCCTCACTTAAAATCGTTTTCAACATTTCAACCAAATATTTCTTCTTTGAAAGCAAAGAAAATAATAAACAAAGAGTGAGACTGAGATAAATCCATGAAGTCACAGACCTTTCTGGTTTGTTTTTGTTGACAGCAAGAGTATATGACAGAGGGATCAGGGAAGGCTACCTAGGAGGACCTCAGCCTGCAGTGTGGGTGGCCTCCCTGCCCAGAGATCCAACCCTGGCTGAGCCCCTGACCCCTGTGGGACTTCAGTCACTTCTGCTCTCTGAGCCTTGATTTTCTCACATGAAAAGTGGGCAAAATATGAGCTGCTCCCCAGCAATGAGATTGTAGATGTGAAAGTCCTGCATATAAACCACAAAATGCCACACAAGTGTCGGTCATGATTTTATTATTAGTTAATAATGAATTTGAAAGCATTAAGAAACTTTAAAGCCTACACTAAAAAAATTAGAATATTATCAAGTTTTTCCTTTCATTTCAAAGATGTGGGAAGCATGAAATTCCAGGGCAGGGACTAAAAGATATATTTTATGTTTAGGTAATTGGGAAAAACTATTGAATTTCATCACTGATGGACCTGATGGCTAGAAATGGAGTTACACTTCTATTTTTTCAAACTGAATTTGTTACACACCTTCTAATATCTGGACTTAGGACTCAACCCTAAAAATTCAGTGAAGAAAACCTTACATTCCCCCCAATACACACACACACACACACACACACACACACACACACACACACACACACAGCAGAAGAAGCAACCAGATTCAATAGAAAGAAAGGTCTTTTAGGGGACTTGTGGGTAAAGGTATAAATTGTGGTTAGGATAACCCTTACAGGTAAATTAATTCTATATTCAGTCTAGTAAGTGTCTCCTATTATTGACATTATATTTGCTTTGGGTTATAGAACATTTTGGGGGAGCCCTCCTTCTTACCACATTACTGGGAAAGTTCTGTCTTTGTTATTAACCTCTGAGCCACTCATATTATCCCAAAGGAGCTTCACTGATAGAAATAACTAGAACTTGAAGATGAGGAAGTGGCTTAGAGAAAAGACATTCTAGCTCCTTCATCTTGTAGAAATGTGAGCTAAAACCCAGAGAGACCAGGAAGTTATTATAGGTTGAAAATGTAATCCAGCCTCCTGTCTGGAGCTCTTCTTGCTATCCTGAGCTGCTCCCAGCTCTGAAACCTGTTCCTATCTTCCAAGCTGTCAACAGCTCGTCTCTCAGGACATCATCACCTGCTCTGTGAAGCAATCATTCGGGATGCAAGGTTAAACTCACAGTGCCCATCCTTCCAGAAAGGAGATCACCGATCCATGATTGATTTTGGCATCTCAGGAAAACACACTTCTCATTTGATTCCTGTGCAGGGGCGGGTGGTGGTGGGGAGTTAAACCCTGCTGGTTCGCTGTGTTTTGTGGTGCCAGAGACTGAAAAACTCCTGAAACTGAGCTTGGCATGATGGTGCACTCTTGCAGTACCAGTTACTCATGAGGCTGAGGCTGGAGGATTGCTTGAGCCCAGGAGTTCAAAGCCAGTCTGGGCAATGTAGAGAGAGCACGTCTATTTTTAAAAACATTCTATAACTAGAGAAATTCTCACTTCTTATCTGCACTGGAAATGTTGGAAAGAACAGAGTTGGAAACTAGCACACAAGAAACTTACCCTAATCTTGCCACCTGGCTTTTTCATTCATGATCTAGTCAGTTCAGTTAAACTTAACATCAGTAAAGCTAGGAACTATGCATAGACCCCTGTATAAAGCATGCTCTGTATAAAACATGCATAGGGGCTGTCCATTGGGCAGGGAAAGACACATGGAAAATATGTGCCATGCAGCAGTGCCTGGGCTCACAGAAGGCTGATGCAATCAGGCTAGGGTGATGTCCAGGAAAGCCTGGCAGGAGAGGCAAAGTAGATGATAAGGATGTTTAAGAAGCAGGCAGATTCCCAAAGTAGTCAATATTCGCACACCCAAACCCTCATCCATCTCTGTCATTCATTTATTCTGTTAATGCACACTGAGCAGCCCCACAGGTCACAGGATAAGGAGAGATGAAGGCCCAGTCCCTGTTCCGCAGAAGTTTCCTGGGCTTGAGCAGAACCACAACAAAGCAGGTGGATCCAGGGGACGGTGAGGGGCTTGCTATGGCTAGAGCAAAAGCAGCCCAGGAACAGGACTGGGCTGAGGAACAGCAGAGGAAGAGGAAGAAGAGATATCAGAGACGAGGGCAGGCTGGGACCCAATGAAAGCTTTAAGGAAGGCCCTGGGAAGTATAGCTCAGGACTGGGGGAGAGTGCTTGGGAAGGGGGACAAAGGTGACATGACCCAAACCGAGTCTCTGGAACATATTTCTTAAAGTGTGACAAGTGAATGGCAGCAAAGAAGGAGGAAGCAGAGAAAAGGGAGCAATTTGGAGGATGTCGAAAGATCAGGGTGCCCCTGGTCCCGTGCGGTGGCTGGGGAGACAGTGAGGGTATCACCCCGCAGTGGCCACAGAATCTTATTGCATATGCTTGTTTCCCAAAAGAGGAAGATGAGAGGTGACAAATTTTATCTGTGACCATGACTCTGCTTGGGGTTATCCTATAAGCATAGACATTCAGCCTCGGAAAGCTGATCCTGCACTGGCTCAGCTCTGCCAGAGAAGCCCACTCTCTTGAGCTGGAGCCCAGCCCGCTCAGCATCCATGCCTGGCACCTGGGCTGCCACTCCCCAGGCCCGGGCTCTATGGCTGTCTGCATCTTCCTCCTCAGGGCAGATAGCTGACAGCTGCAGCATCTGCTTGTACCCGGGATATTCAGGGTGTGAAGTACAGGCAGTTTTCTCAGTGTGCCATCCCAGGAAGACAAGGGTGGCATGCGAGGAGGACTTGGGCAAGTTGGGCCACGGAGGTGGGAGAAGCATCCAGGTAGGAGAAAGAAGAACCACCTCACTGGGGCAGAACCACACAGCATAGCGGCTCCTGGCAGACAGCTCTGGTTGTCTATGGTCAATGGCTGTCTCGATGGGTCATGGCGCCCCTTGTTGTCTCCAATGTGATGAGCATCACCCTGGCTGTGAGGCACGTGACCACCTTCTTCAACAGGGAGGTTGCTGGCAGGGAGGACAGGAAGGAAGAGGAATTAAGAGATGTCACAGAGCTCAGATGGAACTTGGTGGTGGAAGTCTGGAAAACAACAACATCCTCCACCCCACCTTCTCCGGCCTTGCTGGGGCTCTGGAGCCGCAATGTTGGCAGCCTGGCTTAGTGCTTATGATTGCTGGATCCTTCCAGGTCCTGGGTTTGGTCCAACCTTTGCATCAATTATTCAGCTTCACTATGACTTGGTTTACCCATCTGAAATATGGAGAGTGGACAGAACCAGCCTATCACATCTGCTGAGATGTTGAAAACACACAGTGTATACAAGTCCTTGGCACAGCGTGTGGCGTGCAGTAAGTGCACAAGAGAGGCTGGCTTTTTCCTGTTTCGGGGGGTGCAATACGCCCAGGTTTGGGGGCCAGTCTGGTGCTTCATGTTGAATGTCTTCGCGCTGTTTGCACCCTCCGGATGCGGGGCAATTCCACAACCAGCAGAGCCATTCCTTTTTCTAACAGACGCCTGCCAGCTTCATACATTTTGCACGATCCCCTCCTTTAGAAGGCGAATTTTCAAAATGCAGTGCAATTTAGAATGACATACTTTCCCCACGCTGCTGCATGACTGAGGGGAAAATCAGCCAGGGGTTCTCTGTGAGTATGCTCGGCTTTGGAAATCCTTGAGCTATAAATAGTGCGTGTGTGTTTTTTTAATATGATGGACTCATTTTCTCTGATCATAAAAATCCATGGCTTCTATTTATAGCCACAATGTTGCCCGCTAGTACTGAGAGATTTTAAAAATAGGTTTCAGGAAATAAGACGTGCTCGGCCAGCTCTCGGTGTGAAGGCGGCAGAAGGGGCTTGCAGATGGGGGCCTGGGACTCGGGGTCTTTGCATTAACCCCGTGCTGACTCTGAGTCATCCCGAATCCAGGTTCCCTCGGGTCCTGCGCCATCAACTTGGATTATGTTTGCTTGGATGGAGAGACCTATTCATGCATTCATTGAGAACCTGCTTAGGCCAGCCACGCTGCTACGCTTTCAGGAAATAAACAGTGTTCATACTGTTACCCAGGTACCCACAGCCCAGCAGGGGAGATGGACCTGTCCATCCAGGCAGGCTTTCATGGCGAAAGGTGGTGCCCATCGTGAGGAAGGTGCAGGTGTGAATAAAGGCCTGGGAAGCATCGGGAAGGTTTGTTTACTGGTCCCCCGGGGCAGCAAGAGAGCACTGTGGGAGACAGAACAATGCTTCTGAAGATAGCCAGATCCTGATCCCAGAGCCTGAGAATCAAGATGTGGCAGCCTCAGTGGACTAGACACACCTCGCTGACTAGTGAGACACAGTTCCGGGTGAGTCTGTGGATGGCTGGCACGGAGGCCCATAAGCCGAGGGAAGAAGGATCAATCCCAGATGCAGGCAGCATCAACTGTAGGCCTGCCACCTGCACCAGCTAAAGAGGGAAAGAAAGACGTGTGCCTATTTTGGAAGAGCTCCAGCTTTGTCCCCTGCCTTTCTTCAGCTTTCCGATGCAAGTCTAAACTGGTGACTCTAGAGAGCTTCCAGGCCTTAAACTGGTGCCGCATCCTTCATCCTTCTTATTCTGCAGCAGTTTCCGACTTCTCAGGCCGAGAAGCTACAGGCTCCTCCAGCTCTCCAGTGTGTGCACAACCGTTGTGCCTTCTTCATCTCTGACCCCATAGACGGCCATTGTGGACCCCACAGCCTCTGCTCCTGTAAGCCTACCTGGTAAACCCCCTTGCATAATTATGCATAGATTGCTTGTTGATTCTGTTCCTCTAGAGAACCATAACTGATACACCATAGGAAAAAAACAATAACAACACTGATGCAATTGAATTAAGGAGCTTGGTGAGGGAGGTGACCTGGATTTTATGAATGGGGGCCATGTAGGAACAGGGCTCCTTTAGAGAGGGAACACAAAAGGGTCAGAAGAGGCAGACAGAGAAGCAGGTGATGTGATCACAGAATGAGGGAGAGATGAGAAGGTGCTTCATTGCTGGCTTTGGAGATGGAGGAAGGGGCCCCAAGCCAGAGGATGCAGGCAGCCTCTAGAAGATAGAAAAGGGCAACAGACAGATGCTCCCCCGGAGCCTCCAGAGGCAGCACAACTGTTAATCTTCTGGCTTCTAGATCAGATCGGCGAGGAGTTGGGAAGAGGAAGGAATGAATTCCCACACCACAGGCCACAGGATGGTAAACTCAGGAGGAGATTCCAGGATTCAATGGCCCCATATCTCACTGGTCCAATCCACAGCAGCCAGCACGGAGGGCCAAAGGGAGACTCTGCATGTCACGGCCAGGAGACCTTTGATAACATGACGGGGTGGGGGGCTTCCCAATCTCTGGTTGCTGTGCAATGAGGAACAGTTTTTCAGCCTCTAGATGTTGCTGTCCTTCCAGACGCAGGGACCCATGAGCTGTCTCTCCACCACAGCCGAGAGTGCTGTACAGAAGTCTTCAGGCGAGGGTGCTGTACAGAAGGGACAGACTGACCGGGATTTATCTTTGAGTGCATCCATGAGGTTCTCAGCTAGAAACAGAGTCATGCAGAGCCCTTGGCTACAGATGAGGATGGCTCTCTTTCCAAATGTGTCCTTTGCACAAGTACAGGTAGACAGAAGGAGATGCTCTCTGGGGTGACTTGGGAAGGGTCTATGACCTTGCTGTTTGTCCTTTGATATCCACTATTGCTGACTTTCTCAATTAAAAAACTTAATTTGTGGAAGATGAAACCCAGTTTTAAAATAACCCTGTATTTCCCAAATTCTTTCTTATAGTTCTAGACAAAGAAATGTAAGCTTGGGGTTTGAGTTTTAGGAAAGTTCCCTAAAATAAGCAAATTTTTCTTGTGGGTCTTTTCTCTTCTTCCCCACTCCTGCCTGGAATACAGGTGAAATGGCTGGAGCTATGGCACTTTGTTTGCAGGCACATAAAAAAAAGCAAAGAACATCACAATGTCACTAGCCTTGAACCAACAGTAGCCACCCTCTGCTTCTGAATTTTATTTCTATGAGAAATGTAAACTCATAGTGTTTATGTTACAGCTATTGGCTTCTCTGCTGCATCACTCAAATAATTCCCTGGGCCATGACATTGGTAACCCTATGTGGACTCTGCAGTAGCATGGGACGCTGGCAAGGACCATTGCACAGTGCAAACCCAGACTAATAAACAAGTGGATCTGCCGGGTATAGTGATGCATGCCTGTAATCCCAGCACTTGGGAGGCTGAGGCAGGAGGAGCATGTAAATTTGAGGCCAGTCTAAGGTACATAGCAAGTTTACAGCCAGCCTGAAAAACCCCATGAAATCCTGTCTCAAAAAGCCAAAAAGAAGAAAAAGAATAAGGAGAAGGAGGAGAAGGAGGAGGAGGAGGAGGAGAAAAGGAAGAGGAGGAGGAGAAAAGAAAAGAAAAGAAAAGAAAAGAAAAGAAAAAAGAAAGCAAACAAGCAAAGGGTCTGAATAGTACCAGATATTCTCAGTCACTCTAGGCCAAGAACATGTCTGCTCCCACCTGGGGGAATCATGTTTAGGAGTATACTCAAACAGTATTTCAATTACACTTAATTTTGGTTTGTTCCTAGCAGCTATACTGAGGTATATGGATGCATAAACACTGCACATGTATAAGGTGCACAAGTGGATGAATTCAGACTTATAATTCACCCATGAGCTCCTCACCACACTCAAGATAATAGACACAATCCATCACCTTCAAAGGGACCTCCTGCCGCTCAACTGTTGTTTATGGCGAGAACGCTTAACATGAGGTCTGACTTCTTAACTATTTTATCGTCTGTTCATTCCTTTTTATTGGTTATGCAGATAAACGGGTTTCATTTTGGCATATTGTACATGCAGGTAACACAAGGATGGTAATTTTCGCCTCCTGTCCCCCTTTGGTCCACTCTCTGTTGCACATTTGAGGGAGTTCAATGTGTTCGACATACTGTGTTCATATCCTTTACCCTCTCAAAACTTTTCAGTGCCTCCCAGGGCATTGTTGACTATAGCCACTATACCAGATTTTAGATCTTACTCCTCTTGAATCTGCAACCTTCCACTCCCTGATCAATTCTCCATTTCCTCCTGCCTTGGAACCAGACAGACTACCACTCTATTCTCTGTCTTACAGACCTGACTGCACCTCATAGAGGTGGGATCACACAGCAATTTGTCCCGCTGTTACTGTCTGGCTGGCTTATGACTCTTAGCATGATAGCATCTTGGTCCATCAGTGTTGCAAACCATAGTGTTGCTTTCATCTCGAGGCTAAATGATCTGTGTAGACCACATTTTCTTTGTCCATTTACCCATTGGTGGACATTCAGATTTTGCAATATCTTCACTATTGTGAATAGAGCTGCGGGGAGCATGGAAGAACAGAAGTCTCTTTGGAACTCTTTGGATTTCAATTATTTTGGATACAGATACATATATATTCATGTTTCTGTTGCTGGGACAAAACACCTGCATGCTGAAGGAGAAGTTTCTTCTGGCTTACGGTTTTGGGTGGCTCAGTGTATGCATGGTCTGCAGACTCCGAGGCAGAAGCAGGATGATAGGAGAGAGTGGTGGAGGAGAGATGCTCAGCCCGTGGAATCCAGGAAGCAGAGAGCTAAGGGCGGAGCCCTTCCAGGTCACATCCGCATGACCTGCCTCCACCAGGCCCTGTTTCCTACCAGCCACGAGCTCGTCAGCACATGAATTCACGGGTGCGTGTAGCACAGTTAGGATCCTACCACCTTCCAAAAGCCCATCTCTAAACACGTGAGACTTTGGGAGGTCATTTTAGACTAAACTCATAACCTAGCTTTCTCAGAAATGAGATTATTGGAAATTCAACTATTATAAGATATCTGCAGATTCAATACTAGCTTTCTTTTTAAAGAAAAAGTAGCATTCTATAAAGTGTCCACTAAGGAAAATTTGGATGACAGTGACATTTGAGTCTTGTGTAAGCTCAGGCCTCTGACACGAGTCAGACACTGAAGTGTCACCCCCTCAGGCCTGGCCTTGACGCTGAGTTTCATGGAGACAGGCTGCCCTCGTCAACTTCCGCTCACAGCCTTATCTCTGCTTTTCCTGAAAAATGGCAGCGTAATTCAAAGAATAGTCAAGGACACTGCACTCTGTCTGCTTCCCAGTTGGTTAACCTCAACATTTTCTTCTTCCCTTAATTGAATTCCTATTGCTGGAGGAGGAAGCTCCTCCTGGAAGTCAGCTAGTTTCTGACTCATGATGCCCAAGATGCTGTCCGTCATTCACAAGGACCAGTTGTGTTAACACCCCCATACCGCAAGGTCTCTAATCTGTCCTAAGAGCTTGGTCCATTTCCCTCACTACCAGCTCAATGTGTTGCCCAGCCTGTGCTATCGTTTAGAAGTGTCTCACAAGACAAGGACAGCCACATATACTGAGGGTCAGCATCCTTCCTGCCCAGACGGCTATTACTTGTCTAGACAATGAGAAATGGCAGGACCACAAATATTTGCTTCACTCTTAGTAAATTCACCCAATGCAGCGCTGTGCTGCGGCCCTTCTGCCTTTAAAAGCTTTGTTTTAACATTGCCCCAGAATGTAATCTCTTTGAAGACATTGCAAGTGACAATTAGGGATTCAATTTAACTCTAGGTGGTGATGCCAAGTCAAATAACTCAAATAAGGAGACAACACCTGACAGGCAGAGGCAACATTTGCACAGGCAAGGAGTCCTTTTTAAGATCTATTTCGAGCCACAGCTTGACTTCAGGACCATTAACATTTGAAAAGCCGCGATCTTATAAATTAAGAAATACAAGGTAATCACTATCATATTGTATTGGTTAGAGTTAATTCTTCTAGGTGCAACTCCAACAAATCACTTTCTCATGGCCTGCTCTTGGCCCTCAGAGGTGTAAGGACTCTTTGGAGCAGTCCAGAGTCCATCCAGCCTTGCTGGACTTTAAGCTCCATCGGGGTGGTAGCAAGTTCTGTCATCCCCACTATATATGTTGTCATGGCTGCCACATAACTGAGGCTCGTTAGATGACGTGACCTCCCCTGACCAGTGACACCAGGATCCTGCTGGCAACCATGATTGAGACAGCTTTAGCCTGAATCGACAGCTCTGGAACTTGGCCAACCTTGAAAGATGGGTGGGGTGGGACTGGGAGGTGGTCAGTGGACAAGGACTGTTTGGGGAGGGGACAGAGGTCCAGCCAAAGGAATGATAGGAAGAACAAGTCGCAGAGAGGTGGGCACCTGCGGGAAGGCCACCTAAGGAGGGGGAGTGGTACCAGTGGTGCTCAGGGATTCAGCAGCTGTGACTCAAGGGGCTGAGACAGGAGAAGGAGGGAGGAGCCATCAGTGCCTGCACAGCCATGCTTCAGAAGTGCGAATTTTTCCAGCCCTATTTGTCAGATGCTCCAGAATTACAAGGTATTTGACCTTTATCTTAGGCCATTTAAAAATGCTTTTATTCAATCAGGTCAGCACTAATGCTTGAGCCAAAATGATGAACTTTTTCGTATATATATCTCAAACCAGACACTTAGATATCACTTCTAAGTACAAATGTGACATTTTCTACTAGACAAACTCCAAATTGGAATGAGTCTGCCCTTTGATACACAAGTGCCTCACGGTGATTTCATAGAGACCTCCACGGGCCACGTCCACGTCCTGCAAACCTCTCTCTGACTCTGATGGTCTCTGAGCATGCGGTGCTGTCACTGGAGTTGTGACAGCAGCACAGAGCAGCTGGGCTACTTGGCACAGAGAGCTCATCTGCTCTGATAAAACCTCTCCCCACCTCCCTGTCTTAGTCTGTTCTGCACTGCTCTAACAGAATACCACAGACTGTGAAAATTATAAAGAAAACAATTTCTTTCTCTATGCTACAGAGGCCAGAGGGGCCCAGATCCAAATGCTACTATGAGGTAAGAGCCCTTGTCCTCCACCATCTCCTCAGGGAAGGCAGAAGGGTCGACAGGGAGCAATGGGGCTGAAGTCACTTTCCTAACAAGGTTGTGCTTCTGGTACTGAATCCACACCACGGCCACAGCCTTGCCCCTTCCCCAAGGGCAGAGTCTCATAACCTGTGACCTCTCAGGCCCCTCTCAATCAACTTAATGGCATTCAGTTCCAGCATGAGAACTTTGGGGGACACATTTCAAGCTCAGAACCATTTAAACAAGAATAATGCCATACATTGGATTTCTTGCCCCAGAAGATGGATCCAAGTCCTAGTTTAGTAATCATGAATGTGACCTTGTTTGAAATAGGATCTTTGTGGCTACGATCAACTTAAAATGAGATCTCACAGGATGAGGGCATCTGCTGACGGCCATCTGTGACACTGAGATCCCTGCTGTCCCACAGCAGAGACTGAGGTGGAGGTGTCTAAAGTGGAGAGCTCCACGGTGGCCAGCAAACCCAAAGCCATGGGAGAGGCATGCGGCCGGTTGTCCCTGACAGCCTTCGGAGGAGCCAGCCTGCCAGCTCTGGAAAATGGACTTCTGCGGGAGAACAAGTCCCTGCTGTTTCAGCCAATTTGGTCATTTGCTGCGACAGCACTGGGGAGTAGACCAGAGAAGACAACTTGCCTAGCACCCTGGAGGCAGCTTGTCACAAATAGAGCTGTAGCCCCATCCTCTGAAGTCCTGGTCATGTGTCCAGCTCAGACAGAAACATGCATTCACCTCACAGTGAGTTTCCTAAACTTTGTCCTAGGAGAATGATCAGGGATGAATGGGTACTGCTGGGTGACATCAGTCCTCCGTGACGGCACAACGGTCTATCTTTCTTCTCATATTACTGTGTGATGCTTAGATGCCTGAAAAATTTCTGACTTATACCAGGAATATTCTTAAAATCATAAACTTGGCTCTATCTCACAATCATGAGCTGCCATTCATCTTCTGAGGTCCTATTTAGTCAGTGCTGCTGGAAGAATGTTTAAAAGAAAATCAAAGAGAAAAAAGAAAGAAAGGAAATCAGTTTACATTCCAGTTACAAATGGAATATTACTTAGACCTAAAAATGACATTTTTGTCACTTGCAGAAAAATGGATGGATTTGGAGATCGTTGTGTTGAGCAAAATAACCCAGACTCAGAAAGACCAGTATGTCGAGTCTATAAAGGATGACAATAAAGTAGAAGGGAAACATTATTAAATGAGATAAAAAAAAAGGGGGGAGGAAGAAGGAGTGTCAGGGTGGGCAATAGGGGGGCATGAAAATGAATATGATCAAAATAAATGCCACAAAGTGTGGAACTGTTGGGAGGGTGGGATGAGGCGGGTGAGGGGAGGAAGTGGTTACAGTAGGTCGTGCACATGTACAAATCTGCCAGAATACAACCCGTTAGTCTGTTTAGCTGATGTACACTAATAAAACCCGGGGAAACAAGAGGAGATCTCCTACACTTCTGGTAAGGTCCACTTACTGACTCTGTGTTCATAATTCAGAATCTTTCCTAATGACCGAGTGTTTTCAATTAAGAGATTCTATTTAGTATTTCAAGGATTTGCCTGTATGGTAATATCTAGGATAAGCTCCCTGCATCAAATTTCCCTGGGCTTTCTCAGAAGACTGAAAATACCTGATCTGAATAATATCTGTAAAAGGCATAAGGCCCAAACCAGGTTTCTGGAACTCTTAAATCCAGAAATCCTGAACACCAAACTTGAGTACCTGTGCCTACTCCTTTTTGCAAATAAGGAAAGCTGAGCCGGGCCAAAGGAGGCAGCAGGGGAAAAAAAGTCAACAGGCATGAATTGCTTGCTCATAACAGGCGCTCAATAGACGTCCACGAGGTTTGATCAGAAGGGCTGGCGTAATTGTCATGGGTATGCACAGCAACAGCCCTCAGCCCGGCACAGCAGAGATCAGAGCTGCACGGGTTTTTGAACATTCGTGAAGAGAGTCCAGTGATTCACTGACCTGATGGTGGTTACCAGAGATTGGGGCAGGGAGGGATGGAGTAGGGAGATGTCAGTTGTGGGGTACAGCCAGATAGGAGAAATAAACCTTGAAACGCACTGCATACCCCTGTCTCACAACTGTTATAAAAGCAAAATTCAAATGCTTTTGCCACAAACATGATGAGTAGATGAGCTGACGGGGGTGTGACTTAGACCGATTTTGTCATTCTGCACTTCTAACTGTGGCTTGACAGGGCGTCAGCAACAGAAGCCAGCTTTGCCTTCCCTGCCCACCGCCAGCCCGCTACTGAGACATACAGTCCTGAGTTCAGCTGGTCACCCTACTGTATGCTCTGTGTTTTGTTGGGGGACCCCAGGCACAGAAGACAATGGTCCTTCATAGAAAGGAAGGAAGGAAGGAAGGAAGGGAAAAAATGCTATGCTGCCTTAATTAGACAAAAATTAAACATTTTTAAACTTAGCATTTCTTCACCTAAACTTGTCCAGTCTAAAACAAAGATTTATAAAGGCAATTAGGCAAAATATGACCAGGAGGGCACCAAAGAACACTAGGACTCCAGAAATAGACATGGGAATTTAGAATATGGTAGATAGTATATTGTATATTAGTGGAAGAGAAAAGACCTTTTGAATGAATGACTGCATGGGATCATGGACAAAAACATCTGAAAACATTCCTTGTATCTTTTTAAAATTTTTAAATACTAGAATAAATTCCAGATGGGACAAATGGAAAAGTAGAAAATAGAATCATAGCTGACTCCAATTACAGTATTTATGACAAAAGGCTAGTTAATGTCTGCACTGGGCACTGTTCCTGGCACATGAGACCCTCAATAAATATTTGTGGAATAGGTTATTCAGCGCTTTTTATGTGCCACGTTCTCCATAAAGGGTTTTATATATTTATCTTATTTAAACCTCCTCGTAGGGCTGTAACAAAGGAAATAACACTTTCTATATTTTGCAAATTAGAGACAGAGGCATAAAGAGGTTAGGTAACTCCACCAAGCCTAGTTAGGAAAGGAAGACAGGTCACCCCAGCCCCCAAATTCTGACTCCAGATTCCCCACTGGTTCCCCAATGCATATGCACGCGTGCATGTGAGTGTAAGATGTTTAGCTGATAGATCACAGCTTTCAAGGTTTTTTTTGCAATAAATCTCAAACCAAAAAAAGTATAAGGATTATCCCACCAGCCCCTTTGGGTGCACCCTCTACTTGAAACAGCCACCCCAGCCCTTCCTACCACACCTGGGCCACCCTGAAACACTCCAAAACATCACACCACTCCGCGTGAAAGGTGTTGAGCATGTGGCACCCACACACAGAGAAAGACAGCTCTCTAAACGTAGCCAAGGTCATCACTTTGGAAAATAGACTCCAAGCTTTCTTGTTCACCTTACTGCGTGGTGGGCAGGAATCCACTTCTTTTTCAGGCTGTCTGACGTGGATTTCCAGGCTCTTCTAGACCACAAGTTCCCTCTTCAACTTTTCCCCTTTTGTCCTGGCAGCAGTTTTGCAGGTTCCCAGGCTGGGTTCTGGTGTAACCCAGCAAGTCCTTCCATGCCCCTTCCTGTCAGAGAGTTCAGTGAAGTCTACATAAGGCTGCTCCCACTTAGGGGTGAGTATCTTTTAGATTGTAGACTGTAAGTATGTTTTAGACAGAGAAAGCCAGAGAAAGGGAGAAGAAGGAAGAGGAGGAGGAAAAGGAGGAAGAGGAGGGATGGGGGAAAGAGCCAGGGACTATTTAGGAAAGACTTTTCTGTCTAGATCTTTCAAATGCATTCTCCTTGGGACACTCCTCTCTGTCTCCTGCTGGGTCTCAGGCATGTGATAAGCTGAAGGGGGGGGGGATATGCACGTGGCTCCCAATAAATTAGTGCAAATAAAGGACCCTGAAGCCCAGCAGGTGTTGGCTCTGAATCTTCTGCTGCATTTGCACAGGACTGTGCTGCCCAGGGGCTGCCCACAGTCCGTGAGGGTGAGGAAGCCTGCGGGGCTGCTGGTGCAGATCCTTCCTGCAGAGGCAGAAAGGACCCCCCAGTTGTGGTGGCTGAAACTTTCTTGGACCTGCCAGGCAGCCCTCCTCTCCCCTCCTCCCAGCTCTTCCTCCTCCTCAGCCCTCCCTGTTCCATTTCTTTCCCGCCAGTGGAATCCCTCTTGACACCTGCTTCCCAGAGGCTCCAACTGACAGCCTTTCAGACTTCACCTCTCTCACAGGAATGGGGACAGTTACCCTGAGGGCTGAAGTCCTGCTCACCCACCGTTTGGGGAGGTCTGACTCAGGCAAAGCTTTCCAAAAGGTTGTGAACAGTGAATCACGGTAGCTCAGGATTGTGTTATCTGAGAAACTGGCTTAAAAGGTACGTGCTAAAAGAGAAAATATATGGGGCTGGGGATTTAGCTCAGCAGCATAAGCACCTGCCTTGCAAGTGTGTGGTCGTGAGTTCGATCCCTGGTACTGATAAAAATGAAAAAGACAAAAAAAAAAGAGAGAAAAAATATATTTTCAGCTCAGCTGATGAGGAAAGGTGTTATGGTTTAAGAACTAATGGTCAACTTAATGCCAGCTGGATTACATCAGCATGCATTGAGTAAAGATGCTCCACCTGAAGAGGATAGCCAGGATAAATCGGTGGAGAAGAAGGGAGGTGTTGAGGATTGAGGCGTTAAGGAGGTATTGTGGGTTCTCCTTTGAGTTGCTGTCTGAGCTGTTGGTTCTCCTGGAGAAGCTCTGGTCCTCACATTGAGCACTGCTTCCTGGCTCCGGAGAGGAAGACATGTGCTGCTTGGTCTCCAGGATGAACTTGTCACGCTTCCTGGCACATACCCCCCGACTGTGCTTGTCATCGGAGGAGCTCGGGGCCTCCATGTCGCTGACGACAGCTGTGGTGCCTTTCAGGATAGCCCTGGTCTTTGTTGTGAGTGTGACTTCTCAGTTCCAGTGTAGAACCCTCATCCCACTAACACAGATCCTTCATCTTGCTGGCATAGACTTTCTGGCTTCCACCGTTGACCCTTGGGTCTTCCCAGCATGGATCCATAAAAGAGACTGGTGTGAGTTCTTCTTGTGGGCTCTGGACCTCCAGTTGGTCTCGTGGAGGCATTGTCCTGAGCTCTGGGTTTTTATCTGGACTCATGTGGGACATTGCCGTGGGATTTAGGCTCTTGACTATGTATGTCTTTGGTGTTGCGGATAGATTTCCTGCATGTTCCTGTGTTAACTTCCAGTGACCATTATAAAAATATTATAAACTCCATGTCCTAATCCTAGTTGTTCTCTGTGTACAACCCCTGACTACAACAAAAGGTATTCAATAAAATGAATAGATTTTATGATTCAAAAAAAATCTTAGCTGAGCAGAAATAAAAGACAATTTCCTTTGCACGAAAAAGGTTTTGAAAGTAAAGAGAGGAAAAAGGCAAAGGTGTGGTTTGTCATGGCCACAGCCCTGTCCCAGCACATACGGCACCTGGCATGGGTTGAATTTAAAAAATATGCGTGGAAGGAACAAATGATTTGTCCCTAAACTTGTCTTCAAGCCCAGCTTCCAATTTCCTCTTCACAATCTCCTACTTTGGCCAAATGAATGGAGTCACCCGTCACTGTCACAACTCTGAAAGGCAGGAACTTTCCCCACTTTACAGAAAAGGAAAGTGAGGTTTACAGTGATCCAGGATACCCCCTGGACACCGGCTAATGAGGGGCAGTGGCAGCTTCCTGGGCAGCCCTGGGCAGCCCTGGGCAGCGAAAGGTCACCGCTGATCCCTGAACTCCTACTGCCTACCACGCTGCTCCCGTCTGCTCGGTTGGAAGGAAGGTAGGTGCACTGCTCTCTGTGACTAGTGCCCCCTGGTGTGGTGCACCAGTCTCTACCACCCTTGAAGTCCCAGCCAGTGCTGGTGCCACCAGAGGAGGTGGGGCGTGGACCTGCAGACTCACAGTGAAAATGGAGCTTGTGCCTTTTCAACAGGCTCCCCTGAGGGCTTGGCCTCGGGACCTCTGTTCCCCACTGCAGCCTGGTAAGGGTTGAGTGGGGGCTGGGTCACTGGTGACACTTTGACAGCCTCAGAAATCCAGCTGCAGGTAGGTCCTCTTAGGACAACCTGCCCAGCCATTAAACCTCAGCCACCTGGAAAGTTCCAGTGGTAATTTTGGAGAGAAAATGTAATTTGCAGAATCATAGAGGTAAGAGAGCCTTCCTGGTTCAATTAATTGTATTCTAATTCTATTCTGGTTTTAAATATGGTGGATTAATGAAAGAAAGCAACACTACCTTGTTGTGCAAAGGACCAGTGCTTTGCCCCTATAATGCACTTGGCTAGGGATACAACTGGCTGAGCCCTAAGGTTCCTTCCACTCTAAGCAGCCAGTCTGTGGTTGGGAGCACATGGTGTCTAATCCCTGCATACATTTGCCAGGTGTATGGTCTGCAGCAAATTAAGAATGTCCCCATGATGCTATGTGATCATTTGCAAAACAAAGACGGGCTTGTTATGGGGTTAAATTATTAACATGCCCAAGGAAAGTTCTTTCTACCAAGCCTGCTACGTGAATGATAACCATTACATAAATACTGGCTGTTCTTGGATGAGTCTGACTCCTTAGGTACCAGACCGTTGTGATAGTTTTTCAGGGATACAGTTAAAACTATCTGTACCCAACTGATAACAACACTCCAAAGAGTGAATAAGCAGATAAACAAATGAACATATGCATGATTGGAGGAGTCATAGATCTTATGAAAGACAGTTAATGGCTTAAATCTTTTCCCAGGCCATAGGACCATTTAATGCAGAATTCCATCTCCTTATCGTACTAGCTTCCCAGTGGGTGGGTGCTTAGGGCTGGGGGACTTGCAGGTGATTTGAGCTCCACATTAAAGTCATCTCAGCCCCAGAGGTGTCAGGCCCCCCTGCTCTGTTACCCTGTGTGCTAATTGAGACTTCCCCTCTGAAGGGGTCCTGACTGTGACCCACACACATCAAAGCTGGCAGCTCGCTGGCTGCCAGGGAGCAGCAGTGCCAAAGTGACAGATAATGACACACACAGAAATAGACGGGAAGGTACCATATCTCTCATTTTAGCATCTTCTGTCCTGCCAAGGGCACAGTGAAGTTGTCCTCTCCCAGGATGCCAGGGATGAGGTAGGCTGTGGGGAGACTCTCGTTCTGTCATGACCCACAGAACCTGCTATGTGCCAGGCGCTGTGCCTTAGGTTGGCAATACAGATGTGACATGGGTGTAGCCTATCTCCTGCTCTGAGTCCCAGAGAAGTGGAGAGGAGACAATGACCTAACATTTCAAGGCAAGAGAGGGAGAAAGAGAGGCCGAGGGAAGGGGAGGGAGGGGAGAGGAGAGGAGGGGAGGGGAGGGGAGGGGAGGGGAGGGGAGGGGAGGGGAGGAGGAGCTGAAAAGGGAGAGGGAGAGAGCACAGAGCTCACTGGAACTGAACTCCTCTGGACGCATCTCTCTTAGAGCTGCCTCATGGGGTCAGGAAGGCTGCAGGTGAAGGGGACATGAGCCAAGGGTCAGTGGGTGAGGAATTTCTCCATCAGCAAAACAAGAAGGCCCCTAACAGAAGTATGGGTGTGTAAAGGCATAGGGGTGTCCAGGGCCCTCCAGCCTCCGAGTACAAGTCAGGGAGGAGTGAGGATGGGGTGGCCAAGGCCACGAAGGAACCAAAAACCTATCCTGCCCTCCACTGGTCATGGGTGATTGGTCCACCCATTTATTGTCAGAGAGGAAGAAGTGAAATGATCCCCCCAGAGCCACCCGTAAGTCCATGCTCCTGTGGTCACCAGTGAGATTGGAAGAGACCTCTCGAGGAGGAGAGGGGGACCTCTATCCACCCACCACGGAAAAGGGTGTAGATTCAGTGACTGAGGTGACAGAAATGCACTGCAGGACACACCAGTGAGGGTACAGAAAGACTTTTTTAGGCAAAATTTTAAAAGAACACTGCAGAGGGACTAGAGTGTAGGCCCTCAAGAGAGGTACCCAGTGGGGTCTGGGGCCGGGATTGGCAGAGTTTAGGAGGTGTATCTCCTAGGGTCTGTCACCTTCCGCCAGGAGGCTAGAACACCCATTTTACAAGTGTTTGGAGGGCACAGATCTGCTGCCTGCGTGTGTGCTTCCCTGAGGATGGGAGGAAAACACAACCTTGGTTTGCAGGAGAACCATGGGCCTGGCTTACAGGATCATTGTTTCATTTCGACCCTCAACATTTTTTGGAGTGAATTTCCAGGAAGTGAAAAAAGCATTATCTATCTGTAATGGGTAATGGATTGTGTCCCAAGATGCGGTTTTCTTAAAAAATATGATTTCAAGATGACAATTTTGTTCGTCTCCTTTTGGCCTATCTTTATTTCTTCTATCCTACCTCAGTGCTAGAACTCAAGAGTTCAAACTTCCTGAGCCAGAGCCTTCTCTTCCCACTCTGGCATCTTCTCTAAATCGGGGGGGGGGGGGTGTTAAATCTCCAATCACAGAGCGGCCACCTAAGGATAAGGAACTCCGATTAGGGATATTTGAAGCTGAATTCCTATGCTACTCACCAGCTTAGAAACTCAGTTCACTCATCCATGAAGTGGAAAAGGTTGTATTTTCCCACACAGCTGGAAGACTGTGAAGATCCCTAGCACAATGCTCAGAAAGTCTCAGGGATCAGTAAGCAAGGTCATAACTGTCAGTGGGAAGAGACCTTCCTGGTGCTCACGGAGGACGGAGGTCAGTATCCCCATCTCAGCCCAGAGATAGAGCTGTCAAACACGCATTTTCTTGGAGAATCTTTAGGGCAGATGCTGAGCTCTCAGTATTAGTGGTTCCCTGTGACCTAACCCCTCTTTCCTGGCCAAACCAGTAGAAGGACCGCTGGGCAGGCTTCCTTTATGCCAATCTGTTTATTGCTTTCTGAAAGGTTTTTGGCTCTTAGCACCATGGACAACCTGGAGTAGGAGCATGGGGAGAGGGGTCAGGTACCCTGAAATGGGGATTCGCCAGAAGTGAGAGGGAAAGGGCCCAGCAGAGTACACACTTCACTAGCAAACTGCCTTTTCTGAAGCCAGAGTCCCGAATACCATCTGATTCTCCAACCAAACCGGTGAAGAGGGGGGAAAGGTGCTTAGTAAAATTATATAACTAAAAAGCAGAAGGCTTACTCTCAGAGGGCGTGCTGGTGAGGTAGCTCTGCTGCATGGAAACTGAACTCCAAAGGCTTCCCCTTCTACATGCTCTTCCTCTTTGCCAGAGGAAGGACGGATGGTGCTCAGGCTTCCTCTTTAACTACCGCCCTCTGCGGAGAACTAGGTATCCCACAAGATCTACCTCCACCCCTCCCAGGGCAGCGCCTTTAATGTCTACACTAGGACGAAACTTTCAACTCACAAACTCGTGGGGTACATTTTCAGACCATGCACAGCAACGCCATCTCTGGCCCTACCATGCAAAAGCTTCCAACAGCCCTCTGTAATTCACTACCACGCCCCTGCGGAGGGATAAATTTAGCAAACCGGGCACCCAATTGTAAAATGTGAGTTCCATTGAGTGGAGACTTGGGTACATTGGTAAGCAGGATGCTTTATTTTCTAGCACATCTCTAAAGAAGAACAAATACTCCACTAATACTTGTGAAACAAGTGAGTAAGAAACAATCTCTAGCATGGTACTCTTGCTGATAACGCTATTTCCCAAAGAGAAGCCCTAAGAGTTCTGGGATGACTACACAGGTGTCCAAAATGCAGCAAGTGGTGGAGGTGGGTCTCTCACTGTGAACTGAGACAATACAGACCAACACAGGGAGAAAACTGGAAAACTATATAGTAGTTACAAACATCAGCATGGACTCAAATTCAACTTAGTATAGATACACAGTCAGGTTATACATGGAAGCATTCCTTTTATGAGTTTATGTATTAACCTTAGTGTACATAAATGTATTTCCTTCCTCTGTCAGTTGAAATAGCCTAGAAACAACAGATATTGCTGTAACACTGAGCACACCCTGCATCTAGATCTTGGTCTCTAATACCTTCCCCAAGAAAAGTAACAAGACTCCTTGGAGGAGTAGTTGATTGTCGGGCTGAGGGAGACCATGCAAAAGGTGTCCTAGAGCATCTTACACGGCCAAAAAGTAAGGAGGTGCTCAAGGAAACAGACACCAAACACACACACACACACACACATACATAGTGATTTGACTATATCCAAAAGACATGAAAGCCACCTGATGAGAAGGCACCTGATGCCCAAAGTTAGAAGAATTTGAACAAAATAAGTATTACAGCATTGGGTTATAACCTAGAGTACAAAATAAATACCTATGGATCCATACTGGTACACGACTCTGCAAATGAGCAAACGGAAGAGAATATCTTGCATGCAGAATTTCCAAATTGTTTATTTAGATACATCCCCCTTTAAGAGGTGGCATGTCACCTCCCCTCACCCTGTAAGTACAGACTGCACATGATAGCTTCCCTCCAAAGGACCGCAGGGAAAAAGGAAAGCTGTGATCCGAGGTCACAGGTCAGCCCCTTAGGTCACAGGTCATGTGCAGACATCCCCTTCCCAAGGCTTGATGGGATGCCTCTTTGCCTCTGTGATCTTTCTCCCACTGACCAATAGGTCTGGTCTGATTATGAAAAATACATAAAGACATTCTTCAAACTACTTGGCCAGTACTTAAAACCGTCAAAGTCCTAAAAAGCAAGAAAAGTTTGAGGAACTGTTATAGTCAGGAGAAATGAAGATGTGAGGATGTGATGTGGTATCCTGGGTGCAAAAAAGAGAAAACTAAAGTCTACGAGCTTTATTTAATATTAAGATGTCAGTGTTGTTTCATTAAGTGTGACAAATGCATCACACTTATGTGACATGTGAATACTTGGGAAAACTTTATATAGGCTGAATAGGAACTCTGAACTGTCTTTGCAGCATTTCTGTAAGTCTAAAACTTTTCCAGAACAAAAAGATAGGAACAGGCCAAAGCAATGCAGTGTTACACATGTCAAATGGTCAAAAGGGACATAAATAGTACAATAGATGTCATTTTATATTTTAAAAAATTTTAACAAAACAGCTCCAGCACTGGTCAGAACTAACACCAGTGAAGAATGAAGGGACACATAAATAAATGGATTAATGGGAACCAACCATCCAGCCCGGGGAAACGGGAAGCAGCTGCTTTATTGATGGAGTCTGACATTATGTCATAAGTCCTTGTAGCTTTAGTTATAATTATCTAAATTTTTGATGATGTATGAAAATCAGATTAATATGTTATTTTGACTAGTGAAAAACTCAAGAATATTTCTTATTTGTAAAAGCCAGTGTCAGAATCACTTTGATAGCTGGCAACATTTAGACAGGATAAAATCTCTCCAGGAGGGGAGCTGGGCTTTTAGGCATAGCTAAGAGGAATGGGCCCAGTTATAGCTTAGCAGGATACATTGGTGACTTTTTATTGAGGTAAGATGCCTGGATGGAAGGCCAGAGCTAGAGGGCAAAGGGCCAGGTGCCAATATTCTGCAATAGGCTGATTTTTTCCTCCAGTAATGTTTACGCAGGGCTCCTCCATGGAGACAGCAGGCAGAGATGACAGTCTAGCCAGAGCAAGGAGGCAGAGTGCCCTGAGGCCCTTCAGTCTTACTGGATCAAGGACTAGATGTGTCTGAACTCTGGGGCCTTGACCTCAAAAGGCAATGCAACCCCAGTGGTCACCTTTGCAGTCAGGGCACAGCTTCAGGTGCCCCTGAAAGCAGTCCCCCTCAAGATGGCCTGGCTGGTGGCAGTGGTAGCTGGTGAGTGTAGTCACATGTCTGATTCTTTGAACCCTGAGAATCACACTTAAGGTCTGTTTCTTTTAAGGGCAGTCACTCTTTGGCCTCATTCTTTCTCTCTCTGGCTTTCTCTCAGTCCTGATTATAGAATACTAAGGAGACAGTTTTAAACTATCTCCTGCTTCAGTCTCCTGTCTGGTTGCTAGGCCAGTATGGGTGGGAACTGCTTATGCCCTGTGGGAACTGCTGGTTCCTCTGGCTGTATCCGGTTGTCTAAAACTAACAATATGATACTTATCTCCAAACATAACAGCAGCTTGCAACGCTGCTTTTCTCTCATTAGAAGTCAGTGTTTAAGATTAACATTACATCTTTCCAATCTAGTTTATAGGTTTGAGTAAACCCTCTAAAGACATCGATGTACCTACCGGGGTCATCTGACCCCAGAGACAAGACACGTGTCTCTCATCTAAGGTGACTTCCCTGTCTTTGGTGTTAGCAAAGACTCATTTTCTATGGGCTTAACTTAGGAGGAAAAGGTTGGAACAATCCAGAGTTCTTTGCTTTCTAATTTTACATGCCTCTAAAAAGGAAAGAACAAAGTAGTGGGGAAAGATTAGAAGTAAGACCAGAGAAAGGAAACAAGCAAAACAGGCTTGGCATTTCCTCTAGAGTGTAGAGGAGGATGAGAGCAAGTCTGTCCCGGTGAAACCTGTTCTCGAGGTCTTAAAAATGACCACCAAATTAGTGTCATTTAATTGGCGGGAGGAGAACCATGTTTGATTGTAGGCATGCATATTTTCTAAGTCTGAGCTTGGTTTTATTTAAGAAGATGCATTTTACAGTTTAAAGTCTGCTAGAGTTACCTGCTAGCACTGTTATCTAAGTAAAGTCAAGCTCCAGGAGTATCAGTAAATTAGAAATTAGTTCATGTGCAACATGTACAAGAACAAAACAGGAATAAAAATGTCCCATTAAGGAAGTATCATAACCTCATAATCTTCCCATGTTTTAACTTAGATTTCACACCATTTTAGGAAAACTATGTAAGAGACAACACAAGCAGTTATAAGCAATAGGCAAAGACATAACAAAATCTGAAGCATAAAAATTTGTTAACTAAACGAGTTCCAGTTCTGAGTCTATGAAACAGAAGCAAACCCTTATCTCTATCCAATGATCTCAGTAGCAAACCTTCAAATGATAGAGGGGAGAGAAACTCCCGACCTACGAGGTGTCCGATAGTAGTTTGTGTTCTCTGAAATCAAACAATGAGTTTTAGGAATAACAGAGTAACAGCAGAATATATTTATCAAGACAAAGAAAGCTTCTATCCAAGACAGAGACAGAAAGGATCCTGAGTGGGCCGCCGTAGCGCGCTCTGGGTGTTGATATTCCATTCTGTGAGTTAGGAGTCTGGAGCAGGATATCCTCTTTGTCTTGCTTTCTTATGTCAGAATGTGGGGACAGTGGGTGAAGAATAATTCTGACCCTTAAATATCTCCATGTAGTGCTGCATCCTGGAATTTTGCAGATGCTCTGCTGCCCCTGCATTGCCACTTCCCAGCTGAGTGGACCTGGTCCTGGTCACTGGCCACTTACCCAGCTCGATCAACTGCATGACAATGAGTTAGATGATGAGGTCTCTTCTAACCATCATGGCCTGTGCTCAGGTGGTAGACAGTCAGCAAACACTATTCCATGCGAGCGGATGCAGGCCCTCTCCCCTAGGCAGTTCCCAGCCTGGAACAGAGAGGTGGATGCAGGGGGCCCAGAGGCATTAGCTGATTTTCAAAGCCTTTCTGACACTCACACTGATTGATTTTCAGCTGTCAATGCCCCCAAGCTCGATTAGTGTCACCCTAACAGAGAGAGCTGGAGAGAAGTTACCAGACAGGCTGCTCTCAAGGAGGAAGATGAAAAAGCCAGCAGTGTAGTTGCCACAGAGAGACTTGTATGAGAGGCGAGCAGGAAGAGTCCCTCCTGTCCACAGCCATCCCCACGGCTCTCTAAGGAGAAAGCAAAGGCCTGGAGAGCTGCGGGAAGGCAGCTTGCAGAGGCCCGTTTCCTTCCCCGTGCTGGTCTGTGCTCTCTGGTCCTGGAGTCAGACACACCAGCTTCAAGGCTTGGGCTTTAACCATGGCAGGCTGCCTACACTGCTCTGAGTCTCAGCTTCATCTGTTGAAAGATGAGAGATTAGATGTCCTTCTCCCCGAGTCCTGCAGGAAGTATATGATACTACATGTGAAGGAAAGACCTGCCATCCCTGGTACCTTGATGCTGCTTAACTCCTTGTCCTCAGAGCCAACAGAACCTAGTGCCCTTCATTTATCTTACAGAGAAGGGAACCAGGGTTCAGAAGGGATATGGCGCGTGCCTGAGTATTACACAGGTTTTGCTCCTGAATATGCAATTGGGCTTCTATAATCATAAATCCAGTGGAACAGGCTTATAGGATACCATTCCTGTGATGAATGCTGGTACCCCAATATGACTCAGGTCCCTGGAGTCAGTGACCTACAGTATACACAAGGCTATTGGACACAGCAGAAACCCTGAGTAGTCATTTGAAGTCTAGGGCTTATGGGACTGTTGTAGTCAGAGTTTGCAAGGGAAACATTTTAATGCAGGACACATGATTTATAGAATTATTTAATAAAAGTCACACAAACTGTCAGACACAAAAAGTGTAGGAAATCTGTCCACACACCAAAGATCCCAAAGAATCTAGCTAAGGGATGGATACCTTGTGTTATGGATTAAGAACTGGTAGTCAACTTAAGACCACCTGAATTACATCAGCATGGCACTGAACGAAGATGTTCCACCAGAGGAAAGTTGCCAGCATAAACAGGTGGAGGAGCAGGAGGGTGTTAAGGCGTTGAGGTGTTGTAGCATTGTGGATTCTCCTACAAGTTGCTGTTTGAGCCGTTTGTTTCTCCTGGAGAAGCTCTGGTCCTCACATCAAGCATTGCTTCCTGGCTCCGGAGGGGAAGACATGTGCTGCTTGGTCTCCAGGATGAACTTGTCACGCTGGCTTCCTGGCAAATACTCTACTGTGCTTGTCATCAGAGGATCTTGGGGCCTCTGTGTCGCTGAGGATGGCTGTGGTGCTTTTCAGGACAGCCCTGGTCTTTGTTGTGAGTGTGACTTCTCGGCTTTAGCACAGAACCCTCATCACACTAGCACAGCTCCTTCACCCTGCTGGCATGAACTTTCCACCGCTGACCTTTGGTCCTTTCTGGCATGGATCCATAAAAGAGACTGGTGTGAGTCCTTCTTGTGAGCTCTAGATCTCCAGTTGGACTCGTGGGAGGTTCATTGTCCTGGGCTCTGGGTTTTCATCTGGACTCATATAGGACATGGCTCTGGGAGCCAGGCCCTTGACCGAATATCCTGTGTCTTTAGTGTTGTGGATAGATTTTCTGCATTTTCTTGTGTTAACTCCTGGTGACCTTTATAAAAATAGTATAAACTCCAGGTCCTGATTCTAGATGTTCTCTGCACAACCCCTGACTGCAACACCATGTTAATGTCCTGCATGAATCTAGCTGTAGTCGTAGGCCCATGACAGTTCAATTTGAGGCTGAGAGCCCACAACAATGTCTCAAGCAAGTCTGTTTCACAGATCTGCACTGGGAAGGGCCAAAGGTCAGTGGTGGAAGCAAGAAAGTTTGTGCCAGTGGGATGAAGGAGCTGTGCCAGCAGGCTGACAGTTCTGCACTGGAACCAAGAAGTAATGCTCAAAGAAAGGGCCAGAGCTCTCCCAAAAAGCATTACAGCCATCCTCAGTGACAACGTGGTCCTAAGCTCCTCCAACAATGAGAAAAGCTTGAGTTCATATTAGGAAGCCAGCATGACCAGTTTCTCTAGGAGACTGAACAGCACACATCTTCCCCTCCAGAGCCAGGAAGTGATGCTCAAAGTAAGGACCAGAGCTCTCCCAAAGTGAACCACAGCATTCTCAGTGACAACAAGGTCCTGAGCTCCTCCAATGATGAGAACAGCCAAGTTCATATCAGGAAAGAATGCTCCACAAGCTCCTTCAGGAGAACCAACTGCAACAGGAGAACCAGAAACACAACTTATTCCTCTCCAGTTGTCCTTTTTATGTTGTTGGCAAGAATCCTTAGGTAGGTCATCCACACCCAACGCTGCTCTGATTCAGTTCAGATGGGTATTACAAGTTGACCCCCAGTTGTCAATCCATCACAAGGACAGGAGCCTACAGTGAGCGCTGATATCTTGAAGGTCACAAATCAGACTTAAGACAGAGCCTGAAGGATCCCCAGTAAGCCCTCCTGGTAGTGAGGAACTCTAGATCCACTTTACATGAACTACCTTCACCAGAGCAGTCTCAGTGACTGAGTGGAACCATATCCTATCTGTCTGTGTGTTGTCTATCCCTCTTTTTTAGAGACAGCATCCCAATTTTCCTTGGACCTTTCTCCATTCTTAGTACTTCAGTCAGTTTGCTTGATCTGACTCCATTCTCTGTTCTCCAGCAATGGATATGGCACATTGCCTGGCCAGTCAATCAGAACATTGCATACTCTTCTGGCTACAGCAATTGGCCCAAGGGTGGGCATGTGACCAGGCCAGACCAATGAGAGGCAATGAAATTTAACAAGTATATGAATTCCTGGGAAAGAGTCCCTGTGTCTATCTTCTGGTGAAAAGCTGCCATTGTGAGAGACATTCTGCCAGAGACAAGAGCCTAGACAGGAGCGCAGGTCAGGAGGGGCTTGTGTATGGCCCTCCTCCACCTAGCTTGTGTGATCAAAGCCACAGGGGAGAGAAGCATCATGTATCCCCCGTTCTTGGTGGCTCTGGAAGTGAAACTGGACTGTCTTTGGGATTAACCCCAGCTTTGTTCCAAAAGGTACCACATTACATAGACACTGTGCTCCTGCAGAAGAAGGATTTTTTACCCAGTGTTCTTGAAGTAGCTCCAAACAATCCCAAAGCAATCACTTCACACTGAGAGGTTATGTGTTCAGCATCAGAATGCTGGAGACTGGCTCTGCCAAGGGCGGGGTCCCTGCAGACATAATTAAGGGTGAGCGGTGATGGGCAGGAGAAGCACTGCCCGCAGTCTGCTGCTGTCAGCACCTCGGGGATGCCCTAATTGCAGGGAGCCACCCACTCAGGGCCATGCACTCTGCACCTGCGGGGTGACTTGCTGCTTCCTCTGCCTGGCCCTGCTTCCTTCCCCTCCTCCTGTGGGACCTGACCCTGGAAGCACTCCCTAACCTACTCACTCTGTGTAGAACTTCAAGGGCCTCCCAATTGCTGGCATGAACCAGTGCTTTCTCTGGTGAAACCTAATAGGAAGACCAGAGAATTGGGAATGGAGGCAAAACACAGTGATACAGTTTGGTTAAACGTCCCCTAAAGTCCATATACTGCAAACTGAGTCTTCTACCTATGGCACTATTGGGTAGGTGGTGAAGGCTTGTGGAAGGAAGTTAGGTCATTAGTACTGGGTCCTAGACACGGATATTGGGGCCTGGCCCCTCCTCTTTCTTACTCTGCTTCCTGGGTGATGCTGGGGACCTAACACCCAAGCCTCCTGTGGTCTTACCCAAATGTGTCAGGCTAAGGAAGTATGACATTAAAGGATAAATAACTTCTTTGAATTCTGGGTTCTGGGGACATTTAGATGACCCTGCAATTTTAGTTGGCTTTCTTTTTTGTTTCTGGACACAATGCCTGACCCCAGAAACTTAAAGAAGAAGAAGTTTATTTTGGCTCCTGGTTTCAGGAGATGCAGTCCATAGTAAGCTGGATCCAAGGCAGAAACAGAATGGTGGAGAAGTTTGGCAAAGCCACTGAGCTCCTGGAGACTGGGAAGTAGAGCATGAGGGCAGAAACAGAGAAGACAGAAAAGGAACCATATAAAGTACCCAGAGTCTCATCTCCATGACCCTCTAAGACACACTTGGAAGTGTTCTCCATCAATGGCATAGGAAGCTCCTAAGCCAATCAAGTTGGCACTGTCAAGCTTAACTACCATACCCAAGCTTATGTACGTTTGCTGATCAATGCACAGGAACATCATTCAGGGATATGGAGAGAAGGCAACAGCTTTGTGACAGGTACATGAGAGGAAAGGGTGCTTGGGGACAGGGAGCAGGAGTAGCCCTTCTGGTGGCCCCCGGGATGCAGGACTTGGACACTGGCTGGAACCCTGATGAGCAGGGCGGAGAGGCATTTTGCCCTGGGAGGCATTAGAGAGTTTGGGGAAGTACGGATTTGAATGATGGTGTCACCTCCAAACATTCACATTGTCACTGAACCCCCAACATAACAGCATTGAGAAGTGTGACCTTTGGGAAGTGACAGAGTTATGAGGGCTGTCATAGTGAAGGGGATCGGGTGCCATTACCAAAAGGCTTGACACAGGACATTTGTCCCTTGTGCCTTCTGCAATGTGACAACACAGAATCCAAGGCATCATCTTGCAAGTCGACCACAGCCCTCACCAGATGCTGGCTCCTGATCTAGGACTTCTGGTCACTACAGCCAGGAGAAATCAGTTTCTATTCTCTGTAAATTCTACAGTCTGCTGGATTCTCTTAGGACTGAACCATGGCCTAAAGAAAAGGAACGAGCTACCATTTGTCCATCTCACTCCCAACCCAACAGCTGCAGGGCCAAACGCTGGACCAAGAACTCAGACATAGGCTCTGCACCCGTTTCCTAACCTCAGGGGCCTGGGAAGTCTCTCTTGGGACTTCTCAGGATCTCTTCTCAGGATCCTCTCTCAGAGGATCCTGCTGGATGCCAAGGATCCTGCTTCAACAAATAAAATCAAGGATTTTTTTCAAGCACATGGTCAAAGCTTCACATCAACCTAGCAGAGGTGATGGTCCCTGTTTCCCAGATGGCAACACTGAGACCTGGAGACATTAATGAAGTGCCCAATGTCACAAACACAGGAAGTCACAGAGCGCCTTCAGCCCACTCCGTCCCTATCTGCCTGTCCACAGCCCCTACCTGCTGTCTCCATGAAGACTGTGGGCAGACCTCAACCCCTTTGCTGAATGCATGTGATGTTCCACATCAGGTGAGGGGGGACTGCTCTGATTGGTGGTTGCTCCGTCTGCAGGAAGCCAATGGGAATCTTAGGTCTTTCCCTGTAACCTCTACAAGATGAGAGGCTCAGCCAGGACCTTGCATCCTCACAAGATGAGAGGGAGTAGCCTGAAGCGCAGAGAGCAGGAAGAGGAGAGAAAGAGGAGTAGATGGAGGTACAGGGGAGCTCGGAAGCATCTCCTCTCCCAGCAGGATGGAGTCATAGCTCAGGTTCACCGATGCAGAGGATGAAGTTAAGAGCAATTGCCGGACCCTGTTTGTGGAAGCCCAGGCTGAGCAGCTGCCCAAAGAGCATCTCTGTTTTGGCCATCACAACCACACAGTGAGTCCATGATCTCTTTTGGAGATGAGAGACTTGAGGTTGAGATGAGGTTGAGGAACTCATCCAAAGCCACATGGTCTGCCTGGAATAAAAACACCTACTTCGTTCCCAAGGACTGAAAGTCAAGCATCCTGGGGTTGCTCCACCTCTCCATCAGTAGAGCAACCTGGCCGTGAGCAAGAGAGACCAGTTCTCTTCAATTCATGAGGGGTTTGCATTTGGACCTGGCAGTTAAGCCATGAAGCCCCGCACCATAAAGCTGGTATTTGCCTCATTGGATTCAGTGCTGTGTGCAGAATGCCCTGGCTGGAACCATGGAGCGGAAGGGGCTGAATAAGAGGTTTGAGATGCCAACCCCACTCTGGACTTCAGTGGCAGGTGCTTCTGCCATCCTTCTGCTTCTAAAGGGAAGTAAGAGTCTGCTCTCCCCACCATCTCTCCAGCTTTGGTTGGCACTGTCCTCAGCCCAGATATGTGCCGGGTTTGTTTGATGAATGACTGAACAAATGCTTACGGGATCCCCTATTGACCTGTGAGGTCCTTGGCAGGGATAGAACCTTTGCACACATATCTCTACAGCTTGTCTCACACCCAAGTGCTCACTTCAGTAACTTCAGGGCAACTCAAGGGGTATAGGAGTCAATGGACAATGTACCTGTGGCTTCAGACAAAGTACGGTGACTTTGGTTTTCTTTTTCTCGTCCTTTCCCTAGTGGTCTGGCCTGGCGGTTTGCTTCCATGAAGCTGGAGTTGTAATTACAAAAACTGGGTAGCCATAAAGCTAGGGTGTCCCTGACTGCACAGCCGAGGGTTCTCCAACCCACGGCTCAGAGCCGCAAATGACAGTCATGTCTGCCTGTACAAAAAGAGCTCAGCACACTGTGCCCGTGGTTCTTATTCTTCCTTGTGTTGATCAGGTGGATGCTGAGAACCTACTACTTTCTCTCTTTCCCATCTGCCACTATTGTTGTGTCCAGACTGGCTTGCTGATCCCAGAAGAGAGGAAAACTCACAGCGTGGAGCCAGCCCCCTTGGCGGGTCACAATACATCAGTGAGAACAGCAGAACCGCCCCGCTGAGCCCAGCCTCAATCAGAGCCAACAACTCACATGAACAAGAAAGGGTTAAGTCAGTGAATGTTGGAGCTAGTTTATTATGTGTTGAACACAGATGATTTTGGGCAAGTTACTTACTCTATACCCATGTGTGCCTCATTTCTCATTTGTGACATGAATATTTAGTACTACCTACTTCAAGTGATTTTTATGAGGATCATTTGAGTTAAAGCACTTATAAAGACAGCCAGCCCATTACAAGCACTGTATAATCATTCAGGAAAATATATGTCTCTGTGTCTACTTGAATAGTGCCTGTTTTTTCCATATAACTCCATGAGGTTAAACTCAATATCTGCTTGTTCGGAGTTTCCCCAGTGACTGGTTCAACGCTTGCCCATAGAAGGCATTCAGTAAATACCTGTTGAACTGATCATAGATTTTCTTATCCCTAACACACATGCATGTTTTAAGGCCAAATATAGAACTTGCCTTTTAAAAAAAACCCTATTTGATGAGCATTTACTAAGTGCCTGGCACTAGGTTAAACAATTTATATCCATCTAAAGTAAGGAAATTATGCCCCTCATTGCAGAAATGAGGAAGCTGAAGCTCACGGAAGTCTCTTGGCTACAACCACATAGCTGGAGAAAGCAGAGCTGAGGCAGGAGAAACCACCCACGAGAGCAAGCCTGAGACTGGAGGCCCAGGCCTTCCCTCCACCGCTGCATGTCTCCCTGTTTGTGGGTACAAAGCCACGCTGAGACTGCAGAGGGCCCTGGGGTGGGCTGCAGGCACTGACAGCCTGAATCAGGGAGCAGACCCTCAGAAGGGAACGTGGAACTAGACAAACTCAGCTGCTTCTCCCAGAGTGGCTGCAGGAGCCAGTCCCGGGTCAGCATGTTCTTGGGAGATGCAGGCTGGCCTCCCCTGGCCACCAGCTCATGCTTTCCTTTCTGAAGGTGGTTTATTGGAGTTCATTCCCCGAGGGCCACTTCAGAGGAGAATAGGAAGGCAGGAGTGAGATGCTTATGTGGAGGTTTTCTTCCTCCGGCAGCATCAGAAGGAATGGGGACTGGCCTGAGTAAGCAGGTATGGGCAGCCTGGGACTTCTGGGGGCAGAGATGCTCAGAGCTGCTGTGATAGGCCACGCTCAGGGCCTCTGCCTTGGTGCACTCTCTGCAGGACCAAAACAGGAAGTGGCATCCCATAGCTCCCAGCCTCCTTCAGGGCTCCATCCTGTCTTTGGGAGTTTCACACTCTCTCCTGGGACTCTTGAGGCAAGCAGGAGCTGGAGGGCATGAATCAGAGCACCAGGAGCCTTGCCAGCATCTAGGAATCCAGTGTCTGCTGCATTCCACCAGCTGTGTGCACTGTGGAAAGTTACTTGATGTCTCTGAGCCCTGGTATGGTCACCGCCCTGGAAGTGGTGTTTCAAGAACAGAACTAATACTTTCTCTCTTTCCCATCTGCCTCCATCGTTGTGTCCAGACTAGCTTGCTGATCCCAGAAAAGAGGATAATGAAAATACTTACTCCTTTATGAACCACCCATCAGCAGCCCGGGGCAATGTGCTTTATATCATTAATTTTTTAAAATCCTATAAGAGATTGTAGGATCCATTTAATCTTTGTATTATAAATAAGGAAATTGAAGTATTGAGGTGTTAAATAAAAGTTACTTATAGTTACAGCTGGTTAAACTTTGAGACCTCTATTCAGCAATACCTTTCTCTTCCTGTTAGAACCACAGTCTTATTCAAGTAGCCTTCTGTCCCCACAGGATAAGGCGACCATGTCCCAGATCCAGAGCTTGGTAATTATCTCCATAGACAATGCATAGGTGGCCCTCACGGGCAATGCCACTAGTCCACAGAGCTTACCTGGGATGAGATTCCCAAAGCCAATGCTCTTGCCCAGCCCGTGACCCAAGAGTCTGCTAGCAGCCATCTAAAATGCGTGAGATGAACCAGTCTAACAGTGGTGTTGATGTTGAGTAGACAGTAGGGAGCGGCTGAGTCCATTGAAATTATCAAGCCTTGAGTCCTAACCTCTCTCTGGGCTTCCGCTGCAACCAGATCATCAATTTCCTTATTCTCTAATTCCCTGAGGGCATTCAAGTCATTCTAAAGGATATAATTAATAAATGGCAGAAATGAGATAAACCTTTACTAGTCCAACCCCCACCCAGGCTTTTTCCAATTAGCACTTAAGGATTTCTCATCAATTTTATAAAATAATTTAGGAGCATCTATTGAATTATTTCTGAGCCTATAAATATTTTATAGATGAGGTTTCATTTTATTTTCCTCTTAGCTTGACAGAGGTTGAGCAACACAGACCCTGCATGGCACAATGCAGCTTCACAAATGGACTTCTCTAAGCCCAGAGCCCGCAATGTTTCCAGCCTTGCACACAACTTCCCTAAACCCTGGGACATCCAAGTCTCAGCTCCAGCCAGTGAGATCCTCAGCAGCCCTTACCACCAGACGACTTCCAATCGCAGTCTGCATCCTCCCTGTATATCCCTCGAAAAACTGTACTTACTACACTGGAACCTGACACGAGGCCCTTGTCTTTTACACCAAGACTTTACACAGCTAAGAGATTAGTTAAGAATTCCAAGGGGGATCACGACTCCTTCGTTTTCCACAGAAATGGAAGAAGTCCTGCCAATAGCGCCTTTCCCAGTGGAAGTGCGGTTGGGCTTGGCTTGTCTCTTTCCTCCGTTCCACTTCTTTCCCAGGGAATTACACTCACCAACACCAATTCACGGAGCACCAGTGTGTCACATCAGGGTCTAAGCATTAAGAAGGAAGCAATGAATCACGAGGTTCTAGCTGTCGGGACTTTCCCTTCTCTCCCTTGGCTGAACCCGGCGTTCCTGGGATCGTATCTTTCAGGCACAGCGCGGTTATTCAGAGAGTTACTGTTCATGCCTCAGCCCCATCTTGCTTCCATTCTCTCACCATGCCACTGTTCAGCGCAGTCCCTTGAAGGACACAGGAGACTGGAAAAGTTTTATGTGTTTTTCAAGATCACATTGAAAAATAAAGAAACTATACCCCAGTTACCAGACTTATACTGTATCTTAAATGTACACATTTACTAAACCAACAATTCAAGAAAAGAACTTTCGATGCCATAAATACAATGACACACAATTGTATTATTCATGAAATAAGTATGATATTTGTTAAAAGTGCATTTATTCATGATCCACATTCATTGTGCAGTAAAAAACTTAAGAGCTTCATTATCCACCACGAAGGACTGGAACAGGGACACGAATAGAAAAGCAGCTCAGTGTTACAGAAACAGGCAAAATATGCCTAGGAATTTAGTAGGTAAACTCTGGAGAGTTTTGCAGAGCAAAATCTGATCATTTTGATGAAAGTAAATTTATTAATTTTCCCGTTTTATGAACTATGTTTTTTGGTGTTAGGTCTAAGAATTCTCCCTATCTTTAGATATCAACAATATTCTCTGGTATTTTGTTTTGTTTTCCTAAAAGTTTTATACTTCAATCTATCATCCATTTAGTTTTTTTTTTTTAACAAGGTATGCAACAGGTCATGGGTCATTTATTCGCTGTAAACGTCCAATTATTCTAATACCATTTGTGATGAACTCTGCCTTTCTTCCTTTAGTGGGTCTCTTTCTGGGTTTTCTACTCTGCTCCATTAGTGTAAGTGCCTAACCCTCTTTCCAGACTACAGTCTCGGAATCTGTACCTATATATATATATAACACAGGCCTGGGGTGGAAGCAGCACTTAGCAGGAGAAAAAGGGAAAAACTTGTCTGCTTGTCTTTGTCTTCTCAGAAATGTGATAGCTTCAAAAATATACTTTTAATTGGAAAAAAGCAAGCAAGTAACACAACAGTGTGTGTGTGTGTGTGTGTGTGTGTGTGTGTGAACTCTTTCGCTACTCAAACACAAAACACTGTTAACATGATTGTCATGGATACAAGTCTCAAGGAGGAGGGAAAATTATGAATCTCTCCATAGTCTTTTATAATATTTCAAATTTGTCCATGTATGTTTGTCACATATTTGAAAAGACTACTTTTTATAATTATGCAGTATGGTGACTATTTCCATTCTCCAAGAATCTTCTCTGTGACTGGTGCCAAATCTTGTGTTAAGGGCTGAATTTTGACCCTGACAAAATCCTTCACCTCCTGTAACTATGAATCTGTCTACACTTGGAGATTAGACCCTGCAAGTGGTGTCTAAATGAAAATGAGCTCATTAGACTGGGCCCTAACCCAACCAGACTGACCTTCTTGCAAGGAGCGATTAGGACATAGACACGGACAGAGGGAAGATCATGTGAGGACACAAGGAGGAGGAGACAATGAGAAAGCCAAGGACAGAGGCTTCAACGGAAAGCAATCCTACTAACCCTCCAGTCTCAGACTTCCAGTCTTCAAGTTTGTGAGAAAATGAATTCTCATGTTTTAAGTCCTCCAGTGAGTGCAACTTTGTTATGAGCAAACTCACGGCCACCCTGAAGCAGGCATTGGAGGCACCCGATGAGTGTGAGGCCTGAGACCTTCTGGGCATCTGGCTAGACCCTGCCAGTGCACCTGCTGTGGGCTGTGAGGCCCGGGCTGCTGCCCTGGTTTCTCCAGACTGGTGCTCAAGTGGGGAGCCAGCACCGCCACAGGATCCCACTATGGTGACTGTGTTTGGGGAACCTTCTCAGTGCAATACTGTGGGTACCACCCAACACTAAGCCTCCCTCCCCTGGCCCCGTGTGGAGGAAGAGGTTAGGGTTAGGGTTAAATAGGTTCTCTCTGCCTCCCAACCAATGACAGCGACCCCACAGTGTTTGAGTACAAATGCTTCAAGTAATGCCACCTCATCTGTTACATGGGGTCTCCTATCAATAGTCCCAGAGCCAAGGATTTAGCTCAGCTGCATAAGCATCTTCCCAGCAAACACAAGATCATGAGTTTGATCAACAGGACAAAAAAAAGAGAAAAAGTTAAAAAGTCCTGTAGGACTCGCCCCACTCTGATCCCTAAAGTCCAAACCAAAGGCATTGATCACCCGCTTAGCAGCCTTTGTGTCCTCCGCAGCCCTCTTTCCTGACCGCTCTCTGCTGCGATAGGAGGCGCGCACCTCGGTAATCAGTCACAGAAACAGCCTTTTAGTCATTTTACGCTCTGCCTCATAGATTTTTTTTTGTTAGTTTGTTGGTTGGTTTTCTCCTTTTCCTGATTGGAGTTGTTTTTGATTATTTTCCCTGTGTTTGTACTGTAGATTCCCTTCGCTTTGGAGATGGCACTGACATCCAGCCGGACAAACAGAGAAAATGCCTTCTCTCTAATGCCCGGCAGCAGTAGCGTCAGTTATAAGGGTAATGAATATTTACTTAACGTGGTCCGGGCTGTTGGAAATAGGGAGCTAAATGGTTGAGTATGAGCTGTGTTTGTCTCTAAAAAAGGCCCCCAGAAAAGCCCCCCAACTATATCCTGTTCTGTGAAACTCCAACCAAACAGCAGAGCAGCAGGCACAAGAGAAGCCTGTGGGTACACCCAGGCTCAGGCAGCTGCAGCGACGGCTGCCCCCTGACTGAGCGCCAGGGCACCCGAATACTCTGCTCGGAACAAACTTGCCTCCAGGGTCAGATGAGCTGTGGCAGCACCCTGTGTATCCCAAGGCCACCTTGCAATAGCACCGCTTGAGGTTGCAGTGTGACTGCGGACGGGGAGGCTCTGGCAATGCCAAAGGAGACCAAAGGGGGAAGCCGGGCGCTCTGCAGCCAGCAATGCCCCGCCTTTCCCCTGCCAGGTGCGTGGGATGCCACAGCTTCCTGAGCTGAGCCTGGATCCTCAGACAGCTGGGCCGGCACCTTGGAGGGGGGTGGCCCAAACTGCTCACCTCCACAGCAGGGACAAACATCACCAGGCGAGGTGCCCTCCGGGTACCCGAGATTCCACTGGCTTCCTAGCAGCAGACCCTGCCAGAAGAACAGGGCTGTGAAGGCCTCCGAACCAAATACCCACTCCCTGCTGCTGGCTGAAGTTGACCTGATTGCTTCTCCTGTCACTGTGGTACTGTGGAACTGTCCCCCTTAGGTGCCAGGCCAGGCCGAGCCCCCTAATCTGAAGGAGCTGCTGTTCTGCCCACCTCACTATGCGTGACCCAGTGGCCCAGAGGAGCAGCACCAGCTCCATCCACAGAGGAGCAGGTGGGCTAGAGAGTAAATGACGCTCCCAGGAGGCCGCAGCTGGCTGGGAACCTCACCTGGCATTGCAGGTGCTGCAGCCCTGGAGGGCCCAAGACTCAGCGCTGCCTCACTCCTGATAGAGTAACCTCCAAGCTGTGCTCTGAGCTCAGTCTGCATAAGCTTTGGGAGTGGCAGCTCCAGGGGTGCAGGCTGCCCTCTGAGAACAGCGTTGTGGGCGTGATTGTGCCGGGCACCTTCCCCGTGCGCGTGGCTCCCCATCTCAGGCGATCCAGAGGGCGTGGCTATCCAGAGTGGGAGTCTTGCACACATTTAGGAGCATAAAAGTGGAGTTCTACTCTCGGAGTCGCTGGGAGGGTAAGCCACATTGCACTGTGAGAATGGAATTACCAGACCCGAGGAGGCTGCACAGAGGGAGGGATCTCATCCCCCCACCTCCTGGAGACCTCCCTCGATCTCTGCTATGGTCAGTTCTTGGTTTTCACTCCCCTGAAGCACTGTGCAAAGACCCCAGCTCGAGTTTCTTCCCTGTACAATTCCCAGCTATGTCTGCCTGTGCCTGCCTGTGGCCCACCTCTCTGCTGTGCACTCTTGCAGACTAGGTGGCCTTGAACAACCTGTAGGGTGGCAGGCAGTTGTGTCCCCACAAAGACATGTTGGAGTCCTAACCCCGGGACTCAAGAATGTGCCCTTATGTGGACATGGGTAACCCTAGGGTGGGGTCACACAGGAGGCAGGAGGCCCCTGATCATCTCAGAGTACCCTTGTAAGAAGAGAAAGAAGTCGCTAAAAACAAGGACAGACGAGAAGAGCTGGAAGTAGTGACTGGAGTGCCGAGCCACAAGCCAAGGGACACCAGAGAGTGGACAGAGGCACAGAACAGGCTGTCAGGAAGAACCAACATGGGACCCCTGGATTCTCCAGCCTTCGGAACTCTGAGAAAATAAATGCCTGTTGTCAGAAAGTCACCTGGCTGGGGGTGATTTGTTCTGGATCCCGAAGGAAACTAATACACTTAGCCGCACTGCTGGGGTGCTGAACAGCGTGACTCATGCCTCTGCCATGCCCCAGTGCACCCGTGGCTCCCCATTGCTTTCAAGATAAAGTGCGACCATTTTGCACAATTCACAAGGCCTTCATGGTCTGCCCTGCTCACTTCTCTGGTCTCCCTGAGCCCTCAGGCCCCTGGTCTTCCAACCCAGCCACAAAAAAAAATCCTTATGCCCTTTTGTTCCCCCAGAGAAACTCCTACTCATTCTTCAAAACCTAGCCTAAATGTTCTTTCTTCAGAAAAAGCTTTCAAGAACTGTCCGAGTGGAGAGAGCTGAAAGCACCCTGAGTTTCTCTATAATAGCAGGTTACACATGAACATCAGCTCCCTTGGGGTAGCAGGTTGTAGCAAGCTGGTTGCTTTTTCACTGTTGGGTCCATAAAACCCTGAGAGTGGGCAACCGTAAATACTCACTGAATGACCGAACGCAGGAATCAGTGAATGCACATGGCGTCACACACTGGGCATTGCTGTGTAGGGCCCAGGTCTCATTTGACCCCTGGCCTGTGGGTCAGAGAGGAGTGGGTATCCCTGCAGCATCTGTGACTGGGAAGAATGAAGTTTAAGGGACAGAGGGTGAGCAGTAAGGAAACGAAGCCCAGCACACTGTCCCGCACCATTCAAAGGCATTTGGAGCTCTGGGGTCAGCTGGCTGCACCTGCTTTAAGGAGCGCTCAGAAAACAAGGGACTGACACAGCGATTCGGCAGGAAGGCTATGTCCCCAGGTCCCAAAAGGACAGCGAGTAAATGTCACCAGGGTTGCAGGACTAGAGCTGGAGGTCACCTCAGCCTCCCTTGGGGTGGAAGTGGGGAAACAGCCCCAGAGGGCTCCTCTGGGCCCTCAGTCAGGCAGCCCCAGGCAGGTTCTCGTGTGACCCTGCTGTTATTTGGCGTACTAATGCTTCCCATTGGTCCCAGCGGTTGGTGAATGGAAGGGTCTTCAGAGACCACTCAGCCTGTCACAGAGCCAGAGAAGCTCACTTAGCAGAGGGGAAGGGAGAGACACAGAGAATAAGAGGTGCCTGACAATCTGTGTGCCCAGACTACGCTGGTGATTTAAATAGCCCCCTTCCATCACATCGTTAGGAACGGCTTCTCTATGCAGGTGACATTTCGGCTCAGATCTGAGAGACGAGAGGAGCCTGCCTGCTGATGATCTGGGAGAACATTCAGGGCAGAGTAAAGAACCATTGTAAGGACCCTGCAGTCAGGCCAGGTCTGTGTCTCCACCAAAAGAGACCCGAGCAGGACCCCTGAGTAGCGCCTGGCTCTGGCCAGGTCCCTGGACATGGGAGCTGACAGAGAGACGCTTGTGAAGGGAGTGTTCTCAGTGGGAGAGGCATGAGGGACATGGAAGTTCAAGGGCAGGTGGGCTGGGAAAAGGCCAGGAGGGGTCCAGCTTGCTGCTGTCCTGGGTGCTGTGACCTGGAGCTGCCCCAGGTCATCCTGGCGGGGGTGGGGGGAGGGGTGGGTGGTCACACGAGCAGCAGAGAGGGAAGGGACTTGGCTGTACATCCCAGGCACTGCAGAGGAGCTCCTCACATGAGAAAGAATACCACTGTGAGCCCTTAGCAGCCCTTCTTGTAACAGCTGAGCTGTGGGCACATCCATCTCTGAAGCAGTCTGGGTGGAGCCCACACCATCAGCGCAGCTATTTGGCATCTGCATGAGGTCAAGGTAATCCCACTCCTGGTGCCCGGCTGATACTTATGGTCTCCCTGTGGGGCAGTCATTACTGGTTTGTGGATCGAGACCATGATGTATAGAGCAGGTGAGGTGCTTGCTGGATTCATCCTGCAGGAAGGTAAGCAGCCAAAGGCGGGCAGCCCTAATTTCACAAGGGCTCTGCTTGCTACTTCAGCCTGCAAACTCGGGCCGTTATAGCTAAAGGCCAGTCAGGTGAGGGGGCCCAACACCGCACTGCACAGCATAAACAGGTCACAGCCAACAGGATTCCCCAGAGGTCATGCCCTGTGGAAGCCCTCTCTGAGCATCCATCAGGACTCTCATCTGCATCATTAGCTCAGAGGAGCTGGGCTTGGCAGAAGCAATGCTCGTGCTTCCTGGGCAACACTGACAAGCCGAGCCAACAGAGACAGACCCTCAGCAACTCCAGGTCTTAGGTGCACAGCACAGGCGCTGCTCACACTCACGGCTGCACCCACCCAGCTGATCCCACACTGCTGTGGGCACACATCTGCCTATGTTAGGAATCTGAAGGAAAGCAGTGTGCAGCGCCTGCCTGGTGAGCCGCAAGTCTGCGTCCATGAATTATGAGTCCCCAAGCTGTTTCCACACTGGCCCCCTCTAATAGAGATTTCCCTAAAATACTGAAGATGCTGACCAAAATTAATGCCCTTATTCACAAGCCGGGGGTTCCACTCTGAGCTTTACTCATTTGGGAGCTAAATATAGAGTTTCATTGCAAAGTAGATGCAGCTTATCTCGAAGTAAATAACCCCAGATTTCTTCCTGTGTACCCCTAAATTCAAATACAGTAGCCCAAACCTTGGGACTGTAACCTTATTCAGAGAAAACAAGGTTCTTACAGATATAGTGAGTTAAAATGAGGTCACAGCAAAAAGAGGTTCTAACCCAACATGATTGGTGTCCATATTGGAGGGGAACATGAGGGTACACATGCAGGGAGATACACACAGAGATTCCTGGTGGAGGTAAAGGCAGAGCTCAGGGTGACTGTCTATAAGCTAAAGAAGACCATGACTGTAGCAAGCCACAAGAAACCAAGAGAAGTCCGGACGGATTCTCCCTTACAGCCTCCAAATGAGCCAGCCCTTGACCCAGACCTCAAATTTCTGGCCTCTGACACTGTGAATATAAATTTCTGTGGGTACCATATTTAATTCAGGATCTTTCATTACAACAGCTCTGGGAAACTAATATACCAATCTCACTGGTTCTATAGAAGATTTAAGTGTTTGTTTGTTTCCCTTCAGTGTCTGTTCTTGGTAATCATATGCCTGAGTACAATAGTTTCCCTCTGTATGAATGCAATTTTAATTCAACTTCTACTCAATCAGAGGTTGAGAAATACATAACCAAGCTGTTAGACATAAAAGCAAAGTGGGCACCAATAAGATTCTAAATGGATGTACGTAATGCTGAGCTATTTAGTGACTTTGGTTTATCCCCAACTGTTCCCTTGGATTTTAGGTTCTGGTCTAAGAAGCTCAGATAGCCCAGAGCCAGGCCATCAGATAACTTCCTGGGGTGAGGCTGGGGGCTGACGGAAGTGTATGGAAGCCCAGGCTAAACTCCTTTTCATAGAAGTCATTCAGCAATTGGTAAGGGTGGTGTCTTTCTTCCCATTTTATGCCGCAGAAAGAGAGAATGTTACAGAGCAAAGAAACCGAGCCTAAGGCACACAACAACCAGGAAGTTATGGCCAAGATTTCAACCCATGCTCTGACGACCCCAAAGCCTGGTTTCTCCCCACTAATCGTTTGGCTTCTCACAATTATATCCGACCCTCTCCCCCATGTTGGCATAGCCCAGTGTCATTCTTAACTTGGTTCTTTGAGTGGACAGAACTGGGACATGGCAGTGGCAAAGGATTCCTACAGGCTTCCAGTCCACAGACTGGAACTCTTGGGCTGACCCTAAATGCTCTGGTATGATCACCCAAAGGCAGAGACTTGTGTCTTAAGTGCTGATCTACTTCGCAGTGTCTGAGACGTATATTCCTGTTTGTCCACCTTAGTTCTCGGGAGCTTTATTTTATTCCACGCTTTTTGATTGGGTCCTTTATGGAAGAAGAAAATCAGCTTTCCTGTAAGCATAAAATTATTCACCTCCATCCAAAATGACCAAGTGCAATAATAGATGTCTCTTTAATGTCACTTCTGCTTAATGGGAAAGAGTCCCTCATCCTGAACCAAATAATCTTTAAGACAACTCATTTCACCTGTCCTGTCTGGCAGACATCAGACTGCTTGGCCTTGGCCCTCCTGTGTGCTGCTGCCCCACTGCCCCATGTTGCCATTGGGGGCGCATCTGGGCATGATGGTGCACACCCATAATCGTAGCCCTTGGGAGGCTGAAGCAAGAGGATTGCAAGTTCGAGGTCCACCTAGGCTACACAGTGAGTTCAGGGTTAGCTAGAACTATATGGTAAATCCCTGCCTGAAACAAAAACATCAATAGATTTTTAACAAAGAAACTTTCTGGGTTTATGCTGCTTTGAGAATGTGATAAACACCATGCACTTCATTCTCAATTAACTTAAGAAATATACTCACAAAAAGCAATATAATTTCAGATATTTTTCTATTTTCAGAGCCAATCATTGTCCATGGCACCTGGTCAGTTAAGAAGCCCTGACTTTAAAAGGAATAATTTAAAAAATTGCTTGCATGGTTTTAAGGATATCGGTGGCTTTATCCCAATGCCAGGCTTCTAAAATGGGGATCTCCATGCTGTAATCCATCCTAGAAGAGAGATTGTAGAATGAGAAGGAAGACGAGGAGCAGATACAGAAAGGGGAGGAGAGAGGAAAGACAGAGACCTGGGTGCCCACTGACAAGTGCTGGGCAGGGCAAGATGTGTGTCCTGACCACTTGCCTGCCATGTGAGTGGGAGGCACAGCTCCTGTCACAACCACTTAGATTCAGTTTGCGGTTGAAACCACCCTCCATCTCCAGCCACTCAGGATGCTTGCTAGCCTGACACGCAGTGTGGGGCTGTGCTTTCTGCCTGAGTGGCCACCGGGGATGCTCTGAAAAGACTCTGGATTGTCTCATGCAGAAAAACCCAAACCTGAACATGAGAACAGCCGCTACTTACCAGCTGTGAGACCAGGGAAAATCCTAATCCTCTCCGAGCCTCCGTTTCCTCCTCTGAATACTGAGGGTAATTGTCCCTGCCTGCCCTGCTTCTCAGGATACTGGAAGCATAAATGCACTTTTCAGAGCAAAGAGTTAGACTGCCACAATGAGGGACATTGGCAACAGGGCTGTGGTACACCGCAGACAGATGGCATCATCACTCAGGCCCCATTTCTCCTCTGGGGCGGGAACATCAGGTGCACCGGCTTGGAGTATCCTGCTATGTTTTGCTGAATTGCTTGCAAGTACAACTGATTCTACCTACCCCCTTCTAACTGCCCTGGGGCTGGACGACGGCCTTGCTCTTTCCTGCCAGCACTCCATCTTGCCCTCCCATCAGCTGGCTGGATCCTTGTACCCCCAGGACCCCGTGCAGGCTGTGTGGGTGTGATGTGAAGCCCATGCCCAGATCCCTGAGCTCTACTTAGGATTTCTAGGCAGAAGCACGGCCATGTTTTCTCATCAGTCATCAAGACCCTGGGAACTCTTGGCAAGATGCTCAAGCTGCAGAAAGATACGCAGCCTCTGTCCTGGTGGGGAAGGAAGTAGCCCCTGCTGGGAAGCCTCTAGGGCTGGACACTGCATGGACATTTTCTCTAATCTTCAAAGCGGTCTACTTGGCCGCTTCATGCCCATCTGCTCACAGGGAACAGAAGGCACAGGGCATGTAGGCAACTTGCTTTGCCTTGCAGCCAGTAAGGGCTGCCCCTGGTCTCGGGGTCCAAACCACGGGCGCTTTTTTCTGCAGTTAGCCCACAGTGTGGAGCAGAGGCCAGAAGTCTGCAACGAGGATGCTATGACTCCTGAGTCCCGAGCGATTTAGGCACCGCCCCTGAGCTAAGCACTTCACCTGGTTACTTGTGTCTGACGTTCACAAGTCCCCACGTGGCTTCATTAATGACCCTAGCTACTGGAACCAGAAGGTAGACCTAAAAGGTTAAATGGAGGTTCGCGCACAGAGAAAGAGATCAGTCCAAATCCTGGGAGCTTGGCTCCATACCTGCTCTGTGGACTTCTCTGCTCTACTCATTGATCAAAAATCTGGTCCCTCTGTAGGGTGATGAGAATCAACACGCAGGAAACCAGGGGAATGAGTCTCCAGGATGGCTAATGCGGTGCATCAACTTACTGGTCAATGGATGCCCGACACTGAGACCTCATTTGGGCTGTACCTGAGAAGATGTTTGGAGTAAGATTAACATTGGAATCCTATGCTGAGTAATGCAGCCGGCCGGCCCTGGTGGGCATCATCTATGCAGCAAAAGGCTAAATAGAATAAAAGGCTGAGTAATGAACTTCTCTCACCTGGCTGCACTGAGCTGCAATGCTGGTTTCTTTCCTGCTTTTAGACCCAAACAAACAGCTGTTGTTCCTGCATCTCGGTCTGCCAGTGTTCACACTAGAACTCCACTTCTAGTCCCTGAGCATCCAGCAGGCAGGCTCTGTGACTCATCGGGACAGCTCCACAATCATGTGAGCCTCTTTCCTGTAATAGATATGCTCTCTCTTGCCCTTGCTCTTTCTCTAAGTCTTGCTCTCTCTCCTTCCCCCCTTCCCCATCCCCTGCCCTTCCCCCTCCCCTCCCCCTCCTTCTCCTCCCCTCTCTCTCTCCCATCCAGAACCCTGACCAGTGCAGTTCTCTCTGATGCCACAGGCAGCAGCACCCAGGCTACATGGCTTTATCCCTAGCTCATCACTGTCTCCTTCCCAGTAAGGATGAGCTCCAGGCCTCGATGACTGAGACACACAGGGAACACTTCGCCAGATCACCAGCCAACTGCAAAGGCGATAGGGCAGGAACATCAATGATCAGACACAACACTTTGCAAAAATAACTTGGGAAAGCCATGAACAGATGCTACAGTCTTCAGTAAGAAAATAAAACTCAGTAATCCCAAAGAAGGGAGAGAATCCAACCTCCAGAGTAATCACATTGTAATACTGAGAATGTTCAGTTCTCAACAAAAAATTTCAAAAACATCCAAGAAACAAGAAAGTGTAGACTGTAAAGGGGGATGGGGACTGTAGATACTCTCTCCCATCTCTGAGGAGGAACACATTAGAATTACTAGTCAAAGATATAAAATCAATCATATTAAAATGTTCAGTGAGTTTAAGGAAACCATGAACAAGGAAGTAAAGCAAAGTAGAAAATGGTGTATGAATAAAATGAGACTATCAGTAAAATATATATATTTTATATTATATGTATATATAATATAATATAAATGGAACCAAACAAACTCAAGAGCCCAAAAGTACTACAGCTGAAATAAAAATTTCAGTGGAGAGCTTAGCAGTAGATTTAAGCAGGAAAAACAAAAGATTGGAGAGCTGAAATATAAGACAACTGAAAATGATCTGGCCTGAGGAACTAAAAGAAAAAAGAATGAAGAAACTGAACAAAACCTGAGGGAGCCCCGGGGCCCTATCAATTATATTGACATTGATTCCAGAAGGAGAAGAGCCAGTGAGTGGAGGACAAAAAATATTTGAGCAAAGAGTAGCTAAAAACTTCCTAAACCTGACCAAAGATATAAATCTGCACATTCACAAGATTTCAGTCAAGACAAGCTCAGAGATACATTACCAAAAAGTTCACATACACACAGGGTGGGTGGAGGCCAGCTCGCTGCATATGAAGGATTCTGAATAAGATTAACAGCTGATTTGTCATCAGAAGCTAAGGAGGCCAGAGGGAAGTGGGGCAACATATTCAAAGTCCTGAAAGAAAAACAGAAGTCAGCCATTAATTCTATATCAGACAAAAGCATCCTTCAAGAATGAAGGAAAAATGTTGCCACTAAATGAAAGCTGAGAAAGAAGGACCAGGAAAGTGGGATCTGGTCCCCGTGACTGGACAGTCTTTGGGTCACAGTCCTCTTCAAGTCACTTCTTAATTAGGCTGGATGAACAGGACAGGGACAGATGCAGTCATCCTGGAACTTAGGACAGTTGGTTTCCTAGGCCCCTTGACATGCTGTGCTTTTGTAAAATCCACTGAGACTTGGGGAGATCGTAACAGCCATCGGGGCCTCATAGGGATCCACAAAATACGTGTGTTGTATAATTAAAGGATGCAGCACATCTGACCCTGCAATTTTCCGTGAAAAGAAGCAAGACCTGAACATTGCACAGAGTTGGCAGCAGCAAATGAGTCTCCTTGTAGGTCAGCAGCAGACACGGACCAGCCTTTTCTGATTAGAATTATCTCCAGATGCTTCCCATCTCACTCCACTCTCCAGACTACAATCTGTTGATCTCTGGAAATCATATACTATCTTCCTTGCTTAAAACCCTTTAAGAGCGCCCATCATCTAACAGTTAAGATAGCAGCAGTCAACCCGCCCATGAACTTGGCCTACCAGGTCCAGCCCCAGCCCCTCTGGACAATGCCCATCAACAGTGCACAACCTGGGGTTGAACAGTACTCAGAGTGCTTTCTTGCACCCTGGTGTTTGACTTGCCTACTCCCTCCTGCCCCTATTCTTCAAGACTGAGCCTTCTTTGAGCCCTTGACTGGGTAAGGAGACCTGCTCTATGCGAAGCCCACCATCCCATGTACTTTAAAAGACAGACAACCTGCCTCTCCAGTGTTCATCTCTGACTGTCTCTGAGCTCCCAGGTACTAGCACAGTGGAACACTAGAGCTGACACTTAGCAGGCAATGCATTCAATGAGTGAATGAATGAGTAAATAAATAAGTAAATAAATGTTTGTGTACAGGCATCAGAGCACCCCAGGCTCGCACGAATGGAAAAGAGCAAGCCTAGCCATTCAAAAACCATTATGTTATTAATGATGGAAATTGGCAGAATAAACTCTTGGCTTAGCCCAGCGCTGTGTGCTGCCTTCTGACTTGCCCAGGTGTTAACAGCTCAGAAATCAGACCTTCTAGTGATTATCTTTGTCTCCTCGGCTGTTCTTGCTGCAAACATAGGTCCTTTCACATTTGGACCTGCTAAAGCCCTCTGATGCCTCTCTTGCATCAAATGCTGCCAAAGTGCTCCAGCTGCCTCGCTGCGTACCAAAAATCAACTAGCTACCAACTTTCTGACCTTGTTTTTGGGAGAAATTTGGAATCCTGCCAGCATCTCTATGAGTGGACTCAAACTTCCGTCCACACAGCTGGCATCTTCAGGGGGATGAGAACACATGCAGCACTGGCCCGGGTACAGAGCACTTGGGGACAGGGATCTGATGGCCAGGTAGTAGGAAAGGTTTGTGATAGATCGCACAAAATCCGAACTGAGGGTGGCTGTCCTCACCTGGGAGAGACAAGAGGATATATCCAGAGGAGAAGGCACTTAAAGAGCAAAGCAACATCATGTGACGTCTGGAAAAGCATCATAGTAAAGGAGATTGGCATCACTGAGGCTCAAAGACATGAAAGGATAGAACTGCAAGCATCAGTCAAGGGTCAAGGGTCAAGGGTCAACTGCAGGATGCAAAGGAGGGAGGCAGGAAGGCAGGAGAGACCAGACCAGGACTGGACCTGGACAGTATTCAATATTGCAGTTTACATCGCTATTGTGTCAGTTCCCAAGTGCTCACGAAAGGCTTTGTGGTGGACTTGACAGCGTTGTGGTGGATTCAGCTGAACTGAGTCAGTGTGGTGCTGGGTGCAGATGGCCCACCTGACGATTGTTGCTGACATAAAAGGGAGAACTGGAGAGTAAGAGGTAGTGTCGTTGGTTCTCCTGGTTGTTGTTGGTTTTCCTGTTGCCTTTGGTTCTCCTGGAGGAGCTTGTCAAGCTTCTTTCCTGATATGAACTCAGCTGTTATCATCAGAGGAGCTCAGGACCTCATTACTGAGAATGGCTGTGGTTCATTCTGGGGGAGCTCTGGTCCTTACTTTGAGCATTACTTCCTGGCTCTGGAGGGGAAGATGTCTGCTGTTCAGTCTCCAGGAGAAGCTTGTCATGCTGGCTTGCTGATAGAACTCAGCTGTTCCCATCATCAGAGGAGCTTGGAACCTCATTGTCGCTGAGGATGGCTCTGGAACTTTTCAGAGGAGCCCTTGTCCTTACACTGAGCATTGCTTCCTGGCTCCAGTGCAGATCTCTCTGCCTGCTGGCACAGATCCTTCACCCTACTGGCACAGACTTTCTGGCCTCCGCCACTGACCTTTGGGCCTTCCCAGTGCAGATCCATGAAACAGACTTGCATGAGACATTGCCATGGGATCTAGGTTTTCAGCCATATGCATGTAAGATGTTACCTTGGGATCTGGGCCCTCAGCTGGATTTTGGGGGTTCTTAGTGTGTGGACAGATTTTCTGCACTCTTTCTTTTGTGTTTGACTCTTGGGTAACTGTTCTAAAATAATACTATAAATTACGTGTCCTGTATTAAAATGTTTCCCTTGCAAACCCTGTCTACAACAGGCCTTAAGCAGAGACGTGACAAGGTCACAATGATGTGGCATAAAGATAGTCCTGCCTGGGTATTCAGTTTAAGAGACTCAAGATAGCACCTTGAGTAAAGCCCATTCCCGGAAACTCAGTTCTCCTGTCCTCTCCAGCCTCTCCCCCCACCCCAGCCTTCACGGGCCTAGGCTTGTTCTCCTCCTTCCCTAGCATCCAGGCCATCCTCCCATTTAATCCCAACTTCTTCGGGGCTTCTTCTTGTTGTGTCTGCTACCACTATACTGAGCCTTTCTGGCTCAGTGGCAGGAGGAAGCCAGTAGAGGCTATGTCCAGCCGGAGTTAAGAGGGCTTCAGTCCAGATGAGCAAATGAGCTAATTTGAGAGCCAGCACCTTCATATAAGTGGTTACATGCTTATCAGTTTCCCTGAGTCCATCCCCAACAAACCACTAGCTCAGAAAATAAGAGCTCTCTGGAGGGCTGGGCCAGTGGGACCTCCGTGCATACAGAATCTTACCAGCAGAGGAGGACCAATTGCTCAAATCTGCTCTAATGAAACAGAAAATTCCCTAGTCAAGTAAAGTGAAAAAAATCAAGGAGAATTAGACTTTGGTTTCATAATCAATTCATAGACAGTTGCTTCTTAGAATGTAGCAAAAAGACTATTGGGTTTATAGGGCAAGGGCTTGAAGTTCCCTTAAAAGCAGAAACTACCAGGGGGAGTGGGCAGAGGCTGGGATGACACAGAAAACCCAGACATTCTGTACCCCACCAGGTGTGCAGACTGTACAGTGTCACCCCATTGCTCAACGTGGCCACCTATTTTGTCTGCTCCACAGACTTGAGGACAACTACCCCAGTGCTTACCCATGACAAGTGGTCTCACGCTCCTGCTCCATCAGCTGTTGATGAATCGTCTCATCCCTCCAGGAAGTCACCAGGGAACATGTGCAGAGCACCTGGTACATTGTGGGGCTTTAACGAATGGAAGCCACTGCCATTGTCCCTGGGCATTCCACATCTGGAGAGTAAAGTGAACTGCTCCAGGCTGAAGGACATGTGACGTTTCCTGTCTACCTCTGCATGGAAGAGTCTTGGAGGGAAGAATGACCTCCCGACTCAACAGCGCTGCTCAGAAAGCCTCCTTTGCTAGAGCTCAGAGAGCAGGATGAGCGTTCTTGTGACACACACACACACACACACACACACACACACACACACTGAGCTCTGAGTCCACTGAGGTTCCCTTCACCAAAGCATTCTCATAGATCCTTGGGGTGCTAATCTTTGGGCATCTAGGAACTCATGGAGGCCTGGATGGTATCCAGATGCCTCTGGGTAGACAAAAATGCTTGTTTATGCCAGTGGGATGGATGGAGTGTGGTCTGTCAGAGCTGGGAAGATGGTCCATCTGGTCTGGAACTCTGTCCTTCCAAAATTTTCTGTGGAGGTGAGGCGCAAAAATGAGGTGAGATTTGGATTAATGGCCCAGCCTGGCCACTGGCAGTGTGGTTGGGGTCCTGTGATGATCCCTCTCCAAGCAGGTTTGCTCTTCTGCAAGGTCACGGCAGTGCCGTTGTGAAAAGGAGCTGAGAAGACAAGCAGGGAGCACCCAGGAGCATGTTCAGGACTCAGAAGCTGTCAGAAGTACTGGTCCCGCCCATTTATCCCCCCCACTCCGCTCTCCCATAATGTACCTCCTTCCAAAGGAGGCTCTCTTCACATGGAGCCCCCTGCCCTAACTTGCCACCCCTTCAAGGGCTTAGAAGCCTCCTACTTTGTCCTTATTGTCAGCTGCCCCCAGAAGTTTCTCCTTGCCTATATCTCATATGTGGGATCCAGGCTCATGTGATGTCCAAGATGACCACTGACACTATCCTCCAGGCCATCTCTACGAACAGGGACTTTGCCTCTTCTTGAAGAAGAGGGGCCACTCGATGGAAAAGTTTCCACGCTGTGGCCCTAGTTCACCTCCCCAGCCCAGTGCAATCATTCATTCCCATGCACTCCCAAATTCAATGTCTCACTGCTCCTAAACCCACCCGAGCTCCCTGCCTCCATGCCTTATCCCTGTTACACTCTGCTTCATAAACTGCGTGCACCCCACATGCCTGTGAAATCCATGGCTTCCTTCTTAAAGGACTCTGTGACCCCTGTGACGCTCCCCAAGTATGAGGGTTGCAAATCTTCTGAGCCCTGGGGTCGGGTGCCTCAGCCTTCATGAAACCTAGTTTTTGCAAGCCTTAGGAATTTATTTCCCCTCCTGCCAAATGAAATGTCTTTAATCTTGTACCTTTGTTACTTTTTTTTTTTTTTTTTTTTTTTTTTGTCTTTTTCCTTTGTATCGGTACCGGGGATCGAACTCACGACTGCCTGCTTGCAAGGCAGGCGCTTATGCCGCTGAGCTAAATCTCCAGCCCCTACCTTTGTTACTTTTCTAGGCCCGCCATAACAAAATAGTGCAGACTGACTGGCTCACATGGTGGGAATGTGTTTTCTCACAGTACTGGAGTCTGGAAATCCACCAGCAGGGTGGGTTCCTTGTGGGCCCCTCTCCTTGGCTCAGGGTTACCTCCTCACAGTGACCTCATGAGCGCTTTACTCAAAGCACATTTAGCCTCCAGCATTTCCTGTTAGTCTAAATTTCCTCTTCTTGTAAGGACACCAGTCAGAAAGGATGAGGGCCCACCCATGTGATCCCATTTTAACTTAATCATCTCTTAAAAAGCCTTATCTCCAAATATAGTCACTGTATGGTTTATATCTAGATGCCCCCCAAAGCCTCATGCACTCATAGGGCCAGCTTTTGGGAGATTACTGGATCATGGATGTGTGATACCAGATAAGTCTATGGGATGGGTTTATAGCTGGCTGTGATATTGGGAGGGGAAGTCTGGTAGAAGGAGGTGGGTCATGGTGGGCGTGGCCTGGAGATACATACATAGCCCTCATTGACTTCTGCCTGTCCTGCCGTGGACTGTTTCTCCTCTGCCATGCCACTTTGCCTTGGACCCAAACAACTATGAACTGAGACCTTTGCAAGCTGTGAGCTAAAATAAGCAATTCCTCCTTTAACTCATGGGTGTCAGTTATTTTGCCCCAGCAATGAGAAAGTAACTAAGAGAGTCACATGAATTTAGGGAATAAAGGACGCTTAGCCTATAAAACAGCTCTGTATGGATCTTTTATTCTTAGGGTTACAGGCCTCAAGTATGTACCATCTTTAGGCTTATCTCATCTTCCTCTATCAGACTGTCTCTTCCTGGAGGAGAAACAAATCCAAATCCCATCTTATGCCTCTTTTTGCCAGCACCAATGAAGGCTCCACTTTTGGGTATGCCACGTCACCAAGATGGTGGAATTTGGAGATGGACCCTCTGGAGGTAAACAGGGTCAGATGAGGTGATGAGTGTGGGACCTAGTCATGCGGAGTCAGTGCTCTTATAATAAGACATCCCACGAGAGCACAGAGGAAAGGCCGTGTGAGGGCACAGTGAAAAGCAGCCCCAGTGCAGGCCAAGAAGCGAGCTCCTACCAGGAACTGAACCGCCTGGCATCTTGCTCTTGCTTTGGACTCTCTGGCCTCCCAAACTGTGAGGAGTAAATTTCTGTGTTTTAAGTGTCTATGTGTCTATGGCATGTTGTTATTCAGCCCAAGCTGATTATGACAAGGGCCAAGGCTTTCCCCTCTTATTTTTCTAAGTTTTATTAAGCTATAAGTCATATACCATATAAATTCATATGTTCTTAATATATACACAGAATCGTGCAACTATCACAATCAATTTTAAAACATTTTCATCATTGTTGCTGTTTATATCTATGTCTCCTCTTATGGTTTGTCTTTAAATATCCCCTCAAACCTCAGGTGGTCTTGGGGGTGGGCCTAGTAAGGGCAGCTGAGGGCAGCGTTTGTGATTGGTTCATTTTGTGAGTGCTGCACCCACCCAGGGGTGGGTAGCCAGCATACAATATAAGGGAGGGAAGGAGGCGTGCTTTTCCCTTTTCACCCTTTTGCTCTTGTATCTTCCACAGCCTCCATGAATGGCCATGCCACCCTACCTCAGAGCCGGCTGAGTATAGACTGAAACCTCCAAAAACTATAAGCTAAATAAACCTTTCCTTCCTCTATTTTGGGTATCAAGTATTTTGTCTCAGCATCGAGAAAAAAGTAACAGAGACACCTCTCAAGAGCCTCATTCACAGATAGGTGGGGCTCTTTGGAGGTGATGAGATTATGGGGACCTATAGCTGACTTGTTCTAGGAAGTGGGGTCCGGTTGAAAAAGTCGGGTGATGACGGGCATGGCCTGGCAGGATCTACATGTTTCCCTTCCCAGCTCCTCCCTTTGTGCTCTGCTTCCTGGCCACCAAGAAGTGAGCAGCCTTCCTCTGATGCGAGCCCTTCCACCAGGCCAGCTCTGCCATACAGCCTCCTGGATGTGGGCCAAAACCACTAAAAACCGCGAGCCACACTGAAGTTCTCCTCCTTTAACCTGTTGGTGTTGGATATTGAGTTCCCACAGTGAAGAAGTGACTGAGATAATCACTCAAACAGAAATCTCATTTCCATTAACTGTCACTTCTCACTTTGCCCCCAGCCCTCATCTCAGCCTTAGGCAGTCACCAGTCGATTTTCCATGTCACACATTTGGCTGGTCTGAAGTTTCCATATAAGTGAATCTTACATTATGTGTTCTTTGGTGGTGGCTGGCTTTCCTTTCTGGTTTATCACATGGGTCTTGAATATCATGAACTAATTCATGTTGCTGCCAAGAAAGCTTTTGTCCTATGAATGTGACTCAGAAATGCAGGTCAATCTGCTGGGTGTCAAGTCTTCAGAAAACAAAATATATGATGTTAGTTACAGTTTAAAGTCTGCAGTTGCACTCCATGTGTCACTTGAATTTATTTGCTATGATATCACCACCACACTGCTATTAAAATGGGGAAAGATCATCCATCAGAGCTGTCGGGATCACCTTCAAGAGAAACCATAAAAAAAAAGTCCTGGTTCTTCTCATTAAAAATCGAGAGTCTTGAGCTTTTCCATGTTCCTGCTGATTTCCACACCCTGCTGCTTGTCAGAGCAATCTTTCAAAAGGACACACTCAAGAGGGCCCATCTCTTACATATGTAGAGAATTTACAGTTTACAATGCACATATTCATGCATTAAGCTATGCGCTCTGCCTTCTGATATGGGAAGTGTCTCACCTTGAGCTTCTGGTCCTTGTCTTTGGAAAAAATCACCAGTCCACTCCAGGTCTCAGTTTTTCCATCTGGAAGTATTTACAGGATGCCAACTAGCATTCCCCAGACTCTCAGATGAATCTGAAGGTTGAAATTGAAATCCAAGAGCTATTTCCATATTTCAGGGCTTCTCCTGAGAATTCTATGTTTCCCTAGCATCAAGGCATACACATTCATCAAGATATAAAGTTTTGCTTTTAGCATGGAATGATACCAACTCTTTGATGCTCTCACACTGATCAGAAACTCCGTTAAACTGTAACATCACAGGAGATCCCGAGATGTCATCCCATTGTCTGGTCTCTTGTGTGTCTGATTAAAGCAGTGTAGAGGTGTAATTAATCACTGAACACTAACTGGCTTGTAGTCAAAACTGCCAAAGGAAATGATGAGGAAAGAAATGTGTATGTTGCCCTATCATGGGCACTGACAATGTTCTCTCTCTCTCTCTCTCTCTCTCTCTCTCTCTCTCTCTCTCTCTCTCTCTCTCTCTCTCTCTCTCTCTCTCTCTCTCTCTCTCTCTCTCTCTCTCTCTCTCTCTCTCTCTCTCCTTTTCTCCCTCAGGTCCCTTTTCAGTTTGCAAGTCAGTGATTTCAACATTCATAGTCACCCAGGAATGACTATTTATCCAGTAGGGAAACATACTGGAGAGGATATTGCTGTCTGTTTGGTTTTCAAAATATCCCCTTTCACTGTAAAGTCACCCCAGGCACCAGCATGAAGGCAAAGCAATTCATTACAGTGCAGAAGATGGCCACAGCAGTGACAAGCTCCTGAAAGAAATCAATATGGCACCAGTTTTCAAGAGATGTCTTGTATCGTGGCCTGAAGTTCAGCAGCTGGTGGCTCCACTGACCAAGGACAGAAGATGGATTCCACCGGGGTGGCCCTCCAGCTTTGAGGATCTGTGGATGGGAAATATGGGACATACTGAAAATAGGGCACTCTTAGAAAAGAAAGAGAATAGAAGGCCAAACTCAGGGACTGAGTTGCCTGCCTTTGACCAGTCATCTGTTTCCTTAGGACCTCGGTTTATCCCCTGGGTCACAGCAGGTGTTATGTGTGCTTCTTCCCCCAGACCTCCTCCACTGCTCCAGTGTGCCCTCTTCTGCCTGTCCTTTCATGGAGCTCACAGCGGCCACCTCCTGGAGGACTCCATCAGCCACTGGAAGCTACCTCATCTGGAAGATTGCACTCAATCAACCCCTCAGAAAGCAGCAGCCTGCAGCCAGTGACAGACTGGGCTCCCTCCGTGATGCATGGTTCCCAGCTCCCTGTGGATCTCAAGCAGCGAGACTTCAGCAGGGGCAACATCCTCGTTTAGCTCTGACCTCTTTCCCTCTATCCCTCCATGCAATATAGGCTCTTAAGCCCCTATCCCATGCTCCATCTCTTACCTAAGTCACTGATGCATAAAAATCCTTGTAGTATACTGGCTGATACCTCAGTGTGAGAGGTAGGACTTTCCGCAGCAGAGCAGGACCTACCTGAGGACTTGTTGTCACCATCCTTTCTCCATGGGAACTTGAAGCATAATTCTCTTACACTGGCAACCTCGTTTTGCTCTAACCAATGGCTACCATTTCTCTGAGCTTCCTGTGTTTCTAAGTTCATGATGTCCAGGTCAACTCTTCAAAGCACGCCTCTTGCACCTTGTCTCTCCAAAACTTGCTTCTTCTGTGGAGGACCTCAAGCTCACTGGTTGCTGTGAAGTGGAGAGAGTCTTGCTTGGGGAGTCAGAAAGCATCTTAAGCCAAGGCTCAACACCATGGACTCAGTGGGCCTCAGATTCATCAACCTTAAAAAGGGGATCCCTACTATCACTATATATTGGATCATTATTAAATTATGGTCTAAGGATCTCATGCATTTAAAGTATCCCAAGTGCAAACCCACTCTATTAGGATTTTCAGGGTTTGTGAGCATAGGGGTGCAGGGGCTGTATGTCTGACAAGTCCCTCCAGGTGACTGTCCCAGGTCTAATATCCAAGACCACTCAACTGCATGACCTGCACAGCTGGCTCCTGCTACCGTGTCTTGTGACTTTATCATGGCCATTTCTTAGAGGGGTAAAGTAGATGTTAGTGTTGTATTCGTACAACAGTCTATCAGTAAGATGACCAACCAGAAATTTCCTTCCCGAGGGGATCTTATTTTTAAGTACAAGGTCCCTTCGTGGAGTCACCTCCTGCTGTCTTGTTGATACATGCTACCTACAGCATCGCCTCTCAACAGTACTCAAGATTCCACGTGCTTTAGTTAAGTCTGGTCACTCTGTTTTTTTTTTTGTTGTTGTTGTTTGTTTGTTTGGTCTTTTTCTTTTTTGTTGGTACCAGGGATCGAACTCATGACTGCCTGCTTGCAAGGCAGGAGCTTATGCCGCTGAGCTAAATCCCCAGCCCCCCAGTCACTCTTTCTTAAAATCAGATTCTATTGGTACATTTTAGGTACATATCATGATCACATTCGTCATAGAGGATTTGTACCTGCAGATGATATAACTTGATTTTTCCCCATCCCCCTTCCTTCCCTTCAACTGCTCCTCCCCTACCCATTTATAAAAGCTTTGTTTCCATGTTTCCTTCTTTCTCATTTTTTGACTTTTCCCTTCCTTCCTCCCCACCCCTTGTTCTCCTTCCTGTTTGAACATTTTCTTCCTATTTACAATACCCATTTTACATTTTGATCCTTATTTATACTTTTGGCTTCTCACATGGGAGGAACAATAACATGTGTCCAATTTATTTCACTCAAGAGTGTGATCTCCAAGTGCACCATTTACCTAGAAATGTCTTGAGCTCATCCTTCTTTATGGCAGAATAGTACTTCATTGTATTTTTTTAAACCCACATTTTTTTTTATCCATTCACCAGTTGAAGTTCATTCACACTTAATGAAGAGTGGCTGGAGACAACCCATGGTGATTCAAGGAACTCAGTTTTTCAAGATCCTGGACCCAACCACAAGTGGCCTTGAATGCTGGCCTGAGGAATTGGACTTCATGCTTTAAACTGCCTTTTCCCATGCTGAGTTCCATAGCATCTCACTTGCACAGAATACAGAAGAAAGTGTTCTAAGGGAGCTTGGCAGCAGTGGCCCATTTTGACTCTTTCTGGGAGCTTTGCCGGAAGACTGCCCTCTACTGGTGCTGAGCAGTCCCGCTGTGTGAACTCACCCCTGGGGTTGCTTTGCCCAGCATTCCCAGTACAACTGGGACACCTAGCTTTCCTCCAAGGAGCTCCATTGATATCTTGCAGGAATGAATGTGCTTTGGAACATCTTTTGGGAAGCTGTTTTGGGCAGAGGCTGTGAGGAGATGCCTTTGAAAATCTTCAATCGAAAGTAGAGACAGATTGAGATGGCACCACACAATGATGCCACTGAGGCTGCTGGAGACGGAGCAAAGCAGCAGAGGCTGCAGACAGGAGCCCGGGGAGGGAGCTGCTGGACAGGGTGCATGGCGATGATGGGGTGGGCTGGCAGGAAGTCCAGAGGAAGAGGCAGCTTCAGGTAACACCGGCCAGGCGAAGCTCATCCACGGACTGACTGCCGCCAGGTCTTCAGGCCTGTTCTGAGTGCTTATTTTGAAGTCCTTTGACTTGACTCTGTTTACCCTTTGATGCAGCAGGAAGAGCACGAAGCCTGCCCTGAGGGTCTGTTCTCTCCAAGGACTGGGGGAGTCACAAATCCTGCACCACTGGCTCTTCCTTGAGCCCAGCATCCAGGGGTTCCTCTTGCCTGTCCCCTCAGCATCTGATCTCTGACCGCCTCCTCCTGTGCTTGAAGAGCCACCCACAACCAAGTTCAAGGTCATGGGTGTTGTCGTTGATCGTACCCACAGCCAGGCTGCCATCCAGCTGCCCCCTGAGCTAATGCTGGCCTAGAGACTTTAAGTAAATGCTGAGGGTCAGAAAACAGAAGTCACTCTTCCTCCTAAGGGTTTGCTCACTCCCTAAGATAGGAATGGGACTGCATGGCCCAGGGAACTAATGTAAAGACATTGCCAGGCTGGGCAGGCCTGGTTCCATGCCAGCACCTGGCCTCCTCAGGGGATGGCTCTCCCAACAGGGCAGAAGTGCCCCCTCAGCACTGCGGACTGGCACAGCACTGAGAGGAGGGGCAGCAGCAGAGCTGGAATCCTTGCCTGGGTGTCTGGACTCCCAACCAAAGTTCCTAGAAGACTTCTCTGCTCACTGCCATTCCAAAGAGCCTGGAAGCTGGCAGCCCAGTGGGTTCTTTCGCAGTTTTGATAAATCACTTTATTAAAATTTATTTTTTACATTTTACTTTAAAGAGAATGAAACCAAATAAAATAAAATGGAATAAGGCCAATCAAAACAAAACAGTGAAGGTGACACAAAACTTCAAAACAGGAGATAGAAAATGCCTAATGCCTCTTGTTGTGTTTAAATCGCTGCCCATACATTCAGACATAAAATCAAACAAAACAGAACAGAATAAAACCAATCAAAACAGAACATTGACGAAAACAAAACAATAAAATGGAATGAAACAAAACAGTGAGAATGATGTTGGATTTTAAAAACAAGACAGAAGGAAATCCCCAGTTGCTATATTGCGTATTGTTATTCTCTAAATAGATGCTCCGACTACCAGCTTTAGGCCTGCAAAGTCAATCCAACAATACTTTAGTTGCTATTTATTACCTCAGTTGCTATCACTTTGTGATCCTCTCAATCAACCCATTGCTTATGGTGTGTGTGTGTATGTGGGGTCTTCTTGTCTCCCAGCCAACACTCCTGCTAGCTCATGGGGAGAATGAATTGGTTTATTTCTCTTCCTGGCCTCCAATGGCTGCTCATTAAAACTCATTTACATTGTAGGATTTTTATTTTTACTTATCCCCCAGTCTGTAGTTGTGTCTTTCTTGGTGCCCTGGCCTAATCATGCTCCGGTAGTCCCCTCCCTGTGTGGTGTAGGCTCCTGATTCAGGCCACATGACACCACCATACAAGGGAATCAACAGCGACCAGGCTATAAGTATGGGAGTCTAAATTCAGGTAGATCAGAGACTCTAAAAGCCCTTGAGCTCAGTAAACTCTCAGTTAATACTGGCTCTAGGGAGGATGAAGCTATAGGTCTACTGGGATGATTAGATTTTTAGAATGTCTTCTTTATTCTTTCTCAGTTTTGCAACATGACAAGGTCTCTAGAAGGTGGCCAGAATCCCCAAGGTCACAGATCAGTGTTCCTATTTCACGGGATAGTGAGACACCTGCCACACCTCTCGACTGCCACCATCTTCCCTGTTAGTTGTTGCTATGGTGTCCCCAGAAGTTCATGGACTGGAAACAAGTCCCTGATACAACATCCTGGGGGTGACCAGGTCACCTGGTAAGCAGTGATTAGGTCAGGCAGACTGGTCCCTCCTGAACATACTGGCACTGTTAACTGTTATCGCAGGAGTGGGTTAGTGATCAGTTAGCTGGGAGTGGCTTGTACTAAGCATGAGTCAGCCCCACCACCTTCTCCTGCTCCCACTGTCCCTTGCTTTGTGCCTTCTGCTACAGAATGCCGGAACCCCACAGCCCTTGCACTATGGCAGCACCGTGCACTTGGACTCCCAGCCTCCAGAAGGACAGGTCATGTAAATTTCTGTTTATTATGAAGACTCAGTCTTGGGAGCTCTGTTGAAACAGCAGAAAATGGATGGGAAGGCCTGCTACTGGGATTCTTAATGATTGTGTCTTGTGCTGACCGTTTCCAGAATGCCGCCACCCAACCTCCACAGACACAGGAATGCTTGCTTTATAGCCAGTGGAGGCTGAGAAATCTGTCCCTAAAGGGAAGCCAGGTTGGTGGGACGAAGCCACTGAACACTAAGCCCTAACTTTTAGCTGGTTCAGCTGTCCTGAAAGCCAGCCCCGTGCAGGCTGATCTAGATAAGGAGACACCACAGCAGTTTAGCAGACACACACTGAGTGCCTAGGATGTGCCAGAGACTGTGCTCGGGACCAGGGGGCACAAAAACTACTAAATACAATGGGATGAAGTCAATAATAAAACGAATTCAAAAGTGTTTTGAGAATTCAGAGAAAACAAAAATCCTTCTGCCTGAGAGGCCAAGAATTACCAGTGCCCTGAGTTGTGGTTGGTGCTGTCAACAGAGAGATGCAGAAACTTTGAAAGCTGTTAATTAGACTGGATAGCCCTGAAGACTTGCTAAACACAGAGAGGTGAAGGGGACTTGGGTAAGCAGGTGGGTAAGAGGCAGTGACATTTCCTGAGACAGGAAATCCAGGAAGAGGGAAGACTTGAGGATATGTCATTCACTTCCTGGGGGCCACCATCAGATCAAGGTGCATTTGACCCATTTCTTAGGAATGAAGTCCACAACGTCTAAATGAGCTTGCTCATCCCTTCCCTGTTGAAACCCTGCTCTTCCCCAACCCAGCTCACATCTTGCCTTCTCTGAAAAAGCTTCCTATGACACAGCGAGGCCCACCACTCCGCTGGGGTCATGCAGCACCCTGTCTGTTCAACAGTGACAGTGACTGTCCTTGCCTGCCTGGGGACAGAGCAAGCTACACACTGTCTGCCTTCTTCTCTATGGCCCTGGCCATTTTCTGTTTTGTTTTGTTTTCTGTTTCATTGCCTGGCCCAGTGTCAGTGCCACACCTAGGACTTAATAGGGTGAGCAAATGGGTATCACACTAAACCAAACTGCAGGCTTTCTGCTTAACTAGGGCAGGGAGTGGTGAGAATTTCTGGATTCCTCACCTGAAGCCTTGAGAAGAAATCAACCTACAGTGTGTGGGAGCCAGGCAGCCACCCCTCTCTCTGATGCACAAATTAAATCAAGCCTGAGGAAGGAGGCTGGCACTAAGTCCACCTCTCCAAATCATCTGCCTTCAAGGGCTTTCCTCTGTGACAAAGACTGGCCCCTAAGTGAAGGTGACAGGCGGCTGGCTCAGGTCACTCAGGCACACTGTCTTGGCCCTGTTTCTGTGGCAGGCGGAATTCACAGTCTGAATCAAGGCTTGGGGGCAGCCGTGCCCATCTGGGGCAGTGTCTCCCTGCATTCTCAACCGGCTGGCTTTGTGCGTCCTGCAGTGAACGTCTCCCCTGTGCAACCCCTCACATGACTGAGCACCCATCTGTCACCACCAGCCTCCTGCTTCCCAAGCAGCTGCAAAAGACTCAGTCCTCAGATCCTGATTCTGGACTCTGCCCCTCACCCAGTGTTACTTGCCACACTTCTCACCAAGGACTCTCAGAGCATCCTCTGTGACACCGGGCCTTGAGCCAGAAGGGCCAAAATGGGGTAGGGTGGGGGGACACACTGCCCCCATGGGATTGCACTGTCCCTCACAGGGGCCAACACAGGGCAGGTGCCCAGTGCGTGTTTATTGCATGAATTCTGGCTGCAGGAATAAGACAGCCCCTGCACTGAGCAGCCCAGGATACAGCAGAAGAGAAGCACTAGACAGGACACTACGTTGGGACCTGAGGTCAGGTAGTGCACACTCTGCCCTATATTAGCTGGGTGCTTTGATCTCCGTGCTGCAGTTTGCTCCCTGCTAAAATCCAGGTGAAAATGATACTGGCCCGTGGATGGTTGAAAGGTTTATAGGAGGTGCAGACCTGGGGCACCGAAAGTGCTCAGGAGCATCCTGGAGGTGCAAGTGGGTGCGGAAAGCACTGAGTGAGTAGACAAAGGATCCCAGGAATGGGGAGCTGGGTGGAGCCAGGAGTTGGCAAGGTTGTCTCAGAAGGTAGAGTGGGAGAGGCAGGGATCCAGGCGGCAGGCACAGAACGGGCAGGCAGACTATTCTATGCAGGGTAAGAGGGGGAGACCGTGCTGAGAACGGGCTGGAGTTCCAGGCCAGAGCCCAGCAAAGGAGAACTGGGCCACTGGCAAGTGCACAGCACCGGGGCAGACAGCAGATGCTGCCCCAGGGCCTCAGAGGGAGCCAAAAGCCAGAAGCCGGAAGCAGGAAACCGGAAGCCGGAAGTCGGAGGCCGGAAGCTGCCCTGCTCCTTTGTGCTGCGCCCAGGCCCTGCAAAGTTCTCTGAGAGGAGGCCAGAGCCCTGGGAGAAAAATTTGGCCCACTTTTCTTTTTTAATATTTTATTAGTATGTGTTTGGGACACATTATATTTACATTCATTTTGAGAAATTCATACATATATTTCACATGTTATTTTTGGTCCCTTCCCCGCTTTCTCTCCATCCCCTGCCCATCTCTGAATTTCCCCCTCCCTGCTTCCCACGTCTCCTTTATGTTGCTATTTAAATTATATTTGGGATTTCTCATACAAAAAAGTGTTGTTTAACCGTCTGGTGACCCACCTTCGTACCTGTGGCTCCGTTAGCCTCCCAGGCCAGAGGAAAACCCCAGTCCATGTCTCCTCCAATTCCCATTCCACAGCTGAGGGACCAGGAGGCCCAGAGCCGGACAGTGAGCTGTGGAACTGGGAGCAGCTGGACCTCTGTCCCCCGGCACCTGCAGATTTCTGTTTAATTTGAAATCTGCCTCAGCAATTCTAAGGCAGATTTCAAGGCTACTGTCACCACCTGCCATTCCAACACTTCTTATAAAGAACTGGTATTTTATTTTTGAAAAAGTAATATTAAATGTGTATTACTGCACAATTCACAGAAGCCAAAGTATAGAAGTAGCCTGGGTGCCTAGCAATCAATGGATCAATAGATAAAATGTTATATATATATATATATATATCATACATATGAAGATAAGATATATATGACAGTATAGCATCCATCATCTATATTAGCATATATATATCCATATATATGTTATTCAGCCATAAAAAACAAAATTTTCCCATTTGCAGGAAGTGGATGCAACTGAAGATTATCATATTAGGCTAAATAAACAAGGTTTACAAAGACAAGTGTCACGTGTTTCTCCTAATATGTGGAATCCAAAAGAAAATAGTTGGCATGAAATTAGAAGGGAAACTCATTAGGCCAAAGGAAAGGGAGGAGAAAGATTTACAAGGGACATAATAGTGATACATGCAAGTAAATGTGTTACGTGCAAGTATGAAAATACTACATTGAAGCCCAATCTTTTATAAAATTAATATACACTAATAAAAACATATTGATTAAAAAAAGAAAGAAAGGTGAGGCAAGGTGTCACGGCCTGTCCAAGGTGCTGATCACTGATCGAGCCTGTCTTTCAAGGTATCACGGCATGAGACATTCGACCATTCATTTAACAAGTGTTCATTGAGCACCGTCTCTGTGGAGGCTGGGAGCTGCCTAACATTGAAAGGGCCACAGGTTCGGCACCCAAGTGCAAGCCAGTTCTGGGCCGGCCTTTCCCATCAATGTAACCTTGAGCGAATCACACCGAGCTTCACTGTCACTGTGAAATGAGGATCAGAACAGAGTTCCTGGGCTCACAGGCAGGACCAAAAAAGTCACGTGTGGGAAGTGTCCCGCCTGCTCCCATGGAGGAGATGTGGGGTCAGGTCCCACCCTCAAACAGGATACCCTGCTCCCGGACAATTTTATCACTCTCCACCTGCGCTCCAAGGGAGACCCCAGATTCTGGGGGACTTAATTGTTTCCTTCTGATAAATATCATGAGCCATAACAGCTGACAGCAGCAGCGGTGCGTCTGACATTTTAAGACACTGACTCTCCTTGTGGAAGCATCTCTCAGTGCTCTGCGAGTCAGGGAGCTGAGGAACAGCCGTGCTGCCGCACAGAGGAGGGAGTCGTGACAGCAGCCGGATATGGTGACCGATAAGATGCTGTCACTCCCCATCGGCAGCTTGCCCCAGTATCGGAGCACTTGGTTGAAAATGCCAAACAATTTCTTCCTGCAGAACTCATCAGAGGCCCCAAGGGTTGGGAGAATAAAGAGAAGAGATGCTGAAAACAATTGCAAATGTGTCCCGGAAATGATGGAACGGGGGGGGGGGTAGGGGAGTCCTGCACCCCACGCTTGCACTGCTCTTCCACCCAGTGTGTCGTGGGAAAGGACTCCCAGGTCTCAGGACCACTCAGGCTGCACCTGCAGGTGAGGCGCTCAACCCACGGACTGCAGTATCCTCACCTGGGAATAGGAAACTGTGCCTGAGCCCACAGGGAGGGCCGCCTTAGGTAGGAGGGGACTTTCAAGTTTTTCTACTGGGACAACCCTTGCAGCCAATCACTGACTTTACTTTTGCCAGGTGCCACCCCTGGTCATTGAACTGGTCTGAGCTGCAACCTGGTCATCCTTTAAAGCTTTTTGTGTGTCAGAAATCTGCAGCCAGAGCTGATGTCAGATCTGCCTGCTTACTGAAGGTTTTTAACATGGAGGCGGCATGGTCATATTTATGCACTAGAAAGATCACTCTTGGACCTGGCGGAGAGTGGGTGGGTTTATGCACTAGAAAGATCACTCTTGGACCTGGCGGAGAGTGGGTGGGTTGTGAGGATGGTGCAGGACTGCGTTTAGGGACATTGATAGGAGCCTTTCTGCTGGATGTGTGGTCCAGAGTTCAGCAGTGCTGGCCCTCCTTGCAGTGTCTCAGGACAGTCCTGAGGTACGGCTAATTGAGAACACGCGCTTTATCAGGATTTCAGGTGATATACATGTGCTTACAGCTTGGGATGCTGGGTGAGGAGACAACTCACTGCAAAGACCAACGCTGGAGATGATGGTGCCCTCCCCAAGCAGGAGAATAGGTATTGTTAATAAGAGACAGATACAAAGGAGGTGAGTTGAAAGAATAGTAAAGCTTGCTTTGGCAGATGAGATAAAAGATGGAGTACATGCTTCTTATTTGGGCTCTGGAGGAAGATGAGTCTCTGTGTGCAGAGTTGGGGAGAAAGGGTGGTGAGCGCCGTTCTTTAATTTAACATCAATGGTTATTTTGCATCTTTAAGGCGTTAATTAGTGCAAAGTATTGACATAGATACTCGCACTGTGGGGTAACCATGAAAGGGATTGCTTTGATGCATGTTTGCACATTTGGAAACAGGCTTGAGGGGGCTCGATGCTAGTCAGACACCCAGGAATTGGCAGAATGAAGCCAAACACAGGTTTTCTGGTTCCAAGCCCTGTGATGTTTTCCAAGCGGTATTTCTCTTGTTTAATCATTCTGTGGACCAGGAAGTCATTGTGGTTGTGAGGCATCCAGCAAAGAGCATTGCTTTGATGAGGCCTCTTTTATTAATCAGTGGTCTCTTCAGAGGCCCTGTTCCTGTACACGATAGGCACATGCTCAACCCACAACACTTCTGTCACCAAAATGTGTCCTTTTCTCCACAATGACCACTTCTTTGATAACAGCTGGATGACCTATCAGTCAATTCAACCATGATGCTCTGTACCTAGAGTTGGAGTCGGATTCCACAAAGTTTAAACCCCAGTCCCACAATACCCACAGGCTCTCCTCAGGTCTGATCACTGTTAGACTCCTGCTCAGATCTCTGGGAAATGCTTCACATATGTTTACTCACTCATTGTAGAGGACATGGCTTAGAAACCTGCTAGATTCGAAAGAGGTGACTCACACAGGGTAAAAGGGAAGGAGTGTAGTTTCTGTGACCTCCTGGGATGCAACCCAGCACCTCTCCAAGCCCTGGAGCTCATGGGTTTTTATAGTAGCCTCGTTTATAGCTCAGTGGTGAACTCAGCGTTCAGCTCCTCTCTCTCTTGTGGAGGAACACTGCGGGGACAGCTTCACACAGCCCCCACTCTGGTGATCAGCCCCACTCAGGAGCCACCAACTATTGCCTCATGACAGCAAAAGATGCTTTGATCACTCATGGAATCCCAGGGGGTCAAGAGCTCTGTTTCAGGAGCCACACACATGAAAACCAAGTTATCATATTGGAACAAAAGACCGCCCAAATGACCGCTATTGTTCAGGAAATTGTAAGGCTTTTAAATGCCCTGCCTCAGAAAATAGTGATGAATGTCACAATGAGTATTTCTTATTGTCAATAATGGTGTCACAATTAAAAAGCACACTGACTTCCGTTCAGATGAAAGAAACATTGCTATTCAGGAACCTTCTCATTGCTCATGAAGAAATCATTATTTTCAAAAATGATGCTAATGAAAAAAGGACATTAATAATAAAATCATATTAAAATAATGAAAAATTCCTACCGCAAGGGTTCTGTCCTCTGTAATCCTGGAGAAGGCTGACAGAGAAAGGACTCCTGAGTCCTGACCCAGCCGCTGTCACTCACCCACAGCTGTGTGACTCGGGAGACCCATTGCCCTTCTCTGGCATTCCATTTGCTCCCCTGGTGTGTAGTGCTAATTAACACATTTCTCTATTTTTATGAATTAAAAGTGTATGGTTCCAGCCAAGAATTCTAATTGGCCATCCAGCACCACTACAACACACTGTGCTTCTAGATCAAACCAAAGATGTTTGGCATCCTGGCTAACCACATTGTTTTATTGTGAATAACCGAAAGGGTATCTACGTATTTTTTAAAAAGTATTGGAATGGCTTTGAACACCCTTTGATTCTCCCCCAAGGACCCAAAGCATCTTGGCTCTTAAGCTGGGAACAAGGTCATTGGAATATAGGAAATAAAAAGCCACAGCAAGAAAACCCTGGCTTTCTCCATGAGGTTTATAAATTGATCTCCACGAAGCTGAGGAAATGCTTGGGCCCGTGTCTGCCTCTCCCCTTCTTGGATATGTTTCTTTTCATTTCCAGAGACAAGCCTGTGGTTATTTTCTGACCCAATATGAGCCTGTCAGTGCACAGAGGGGAAATTGGGGGGATGTCAAATAAATACCTGACAGAGGTGCTGCCTCACAAACCTGGGAAAGGTTTGGAGAACTTTTAGCTCAGATGAGAATTCTGTAAGAGTGTTCCAGGACTTCGTTTCTTTGGTCGGAGTTCAGGCCTTCAGTGCCTCCCTCAGATTCTGTATCTGTCTTGGATTTCAGCTCCTTGAATGGGTCCCCCACACAGCATCAGATCAATCCTCAGGAGGGCAACTCGAGTCAGGTGACTCCCCTGCTTCAAAACCCCCCCATTGCCCTCCGGCATAGCCTGGGTATATGGAGGGCTCCCCACAATTTAACTACAGGCCTCTTCCAGTGTGGCCAGATGTTTCATCAAAAGCACCAGCGAGAGGGAGACAAAAGTCAGTATCTTTTCTAAGCTGTTTAGGAAAGGTTTTCCACTGCATTTCAGAGCAGCACATCAGGAGAGGACCTCACCAGGCTGGAAGGTAGGATCTCTGGGGGATCTTAAACGGTGCCTACATGATACTCGCTACAGACTTATTCTCCCTTTAACAGCTGAATCAAATCCTGCTTTCACAGAGGTGTCTTCTGTCACTGTGGGAATAACTGTCACTCCAGGATATCTTCACACATGGCTCCGTTTGTCCTTCTCTGAACTACTTGCCTTAATGCCTGTACCCGAAACACTGAGGATTCTATGCTCCTCACTGTTTGGGGGCCCTTTAGGGCAGGAACCGCGTCTGCTTTTGTCTCTGAATTTTCACGCTGTCTGATTGGACACAGGGGATGCTCGGTGGATGCTTGCGGATGGGAACTGGTCAACTTCTGCACCTTCGGAACCAGCTTTTAGCTCTGAATCTCATATGCAGAGACTGATTCCCTGAGAAGGGTTGGTCCTGGGTGGTAGGGGATATGCGCTTTTCTCAGACTTTTACAAGATGCAGCATAAGGAGACTTAAGACGCAGAAATTCACCATGAACCGGAACCAAGCCAGGCAAGTTTCTCTGAAGGCATTTGGGTAAAAATTGACAAGTTGATACTAACAGTAAAGACAACCAGGTACACGTCACCTGCCTTGAACCACCTCATCCTTACAGTGGCCCCACAGTGTTGGCAAAGTCACCATCCCCAGGGCACAAATGAGAAAGGCCAGATGGAGAGGTATGCAACCTGCCCCAGGTTAGAGTCTCCTTAGAATGGCTGAGCACTTGACCTCTCCCCTACTCGCTGCTTATCAACTGAAAAAAATTCCTTTTCCTAGTTACTATTAAGAGGCTGTAATTTTTACCACAGTGAACACAGAATTGCCTTGGGCCCACTCTGAAGTGTAAGTTCACAAATGGTACATTGGTCTGCAGTACACACAGTCGGATTTTGTCTGTTATTCCCAAACTTACAATATGACCTTGAGCATGTTACATACTTTCTCAGGGGCTCAATTTTCTCTTCTGAATACCAGGTAATCCTCCAGGGCCAATACAAAGCCAACAGTATATCAGATCTCAATGTAAACCTTCATAGACAACTTAAATCGCATAGCTGAAATACACACAAAAATCTGGTCAGTGTTAATTTTGTGAAAAATCCCTCTTTTGCTTTTTATTAAAAAAATTTAAAGGGGGGAACCATTTAAATTTATATTTCAAACCATCACCATGGAATAAAGATAATCAGCTTTAGTTATACCATTCGGGACATTTTTTTAATGAGGCCTTTTTTTGGAAAACCTTGTCTGTAAGTCATTGCAGACTGCATTCCCTATTACAGACCCGGAGGGTCCATTACGGACCATTTAGAAAGATTAAGGAACACTCTCTCTGGGGGCCCTTGGTGTTCAGCGCATCCGGGGTATCACATTAAGCATCTGAAATGCTCATTTTCAGTTCCTAACAGTGGATTAATGAATCTACAAAGAACACACTTATTAACACCGACATATGCCGAGGGATAATGGGCCCAATCCACATTTTCATTTATCTCTTTCTGCCTGTGAGCAACGAGAAGAGGACAGACGACGAAGTGGAGCTGCTCTCCTGCCCGGCCCCTGCCCCTCCAGCACATGGCTGGCAGGAAGGGGAGCACCACACTGGGCACTGGGTTGGGGGTCCAGTACCGGGGTCCAGGTCCTGGCTGCATCGCTGCCTTGGAGAAACACACGGCCCTCCTCAGGCCTCAGTGTCTGTTTTCAAAAGAAACCCAGCCAGTGCTTTTCAGAGTGCGGTCTGGAGCTTCTGGGGTTTTTTCCTGATGCCTGTGGGCGTGGTGATAAGGGAATGTGAGCATTTCTCAGCTTTTAGTGTTTTCTCAGTTCCTGTTAGAATTCCCCAGGCTGGTTGGTCTCTAGAGGCCTTTCCAGTCACTGAGGTTTTGGAGGTTATAGAAAAATAGCTATTGCACTTTTTGGAGCCTTAATTTTTTTTTTTTTGAACCTTGTATTGTTCAAGTTTTTAAAATTCTGATGCTTGCGTGCTTTGACAGCTAGAACCATGTGCGAACGGGAGCCGTAGCAGATGGAGCCTCCCAGGGGCCTCCTGAGGGTAAATGTCAGCAGTGTTTGGTGGAGGTAAGATTGTCAGCCCCCAGAGCTGGAGAATCTGTGGGGAGCTTCACTGGGAAAGGGAACTGGGGCTCAGAGATCCTGCAACCAAAAGGGCAGTAGACATCAAGCTTCCCACCCGGCCATCAGGATGCTCTGGGCTGCCCCAGGCCCCTTGCTGAGCACCCTACAGCAGCTCTCCTGGCTACTGCAGTGACTGTGGTCATCCTGCCATCCTCTCTCAACTGCGGGAGCCTAGGGCGGCAGGAGTCAGCCACAACAGCCTGTGGAGTGTGTTTCCTCTGCCGATCTTCTGAGCACAGGCATCCAGCCATCGTCATCATCATCAGGAAAAGAAAAGGAAACCTCAGGAAGGGAGCTCAGCTTGCTTTTCTTCTTACCCTGGAGCCTCTCTCCACACATTTCGGAGCACACACACTGAGATACCATCTCCTGCAGGGAACGATGATGCACCCAGCTTTCCTGACCTGCCATTTGAATCAGGCTGCCCATCAGCAGGAGGTCAACCAGGTCTCCTCTCCAGAGACTTGCAGGCAGAGTTGGAAATAGCATGGAATCTCTCTTCCCTCCAAGGTAAGCAAGCCTAGGTTTTGTCACACGGGCTTTGCTGGTCAACAAACGCACAGCAAGAGCCTACTGTGTGCCAGGCACCGTGGAGAGCGGGAGTGTGAACATAAGAAGGCGGACATCTGTTTGTCATTGGTGTTACAACAAATTGCCTCGAATGCAGTGACTTCAGGATAAATTTATCTCCCGGTTTCTGTTTACCGGAAGTCTGAGGCCAGGCTAGAATCCAGCACTGCGAGGAGTGCTGCATGCCTCACCAGCGGCTCTGGGGAAGAATTTGCTCCTGTGCTTCTTCAGGTTGTCAGCCTAATTTAGCTCCTTGTAGGACAGAGGTTCCTGGGTCCTTGCTGTCCCCAGAGGACTCTCTTTGAGCCTGGCATTTGGGCCCTATGTCTCAGAATCAGCACGACGAACCAGCTCCTTCTCATCCTCAGACTCTGACTTCTGCTTCAACTCTGTCTCCAACTAGAGGAGCCTTGCTCCATTTCAGGGGCTCGTGGGATTAGCGTGAGTACACCAAGATAGTCTATGATAGGGTCCCCATGCAAAGGCCCCACACCTCAACTACCGCTGTAAAATCCCCTCACAACAGTACTTAGATGCATCTTTAATTAGCAAGCAGGAGAAGGGACGTGATGTTTAGAGGTAACCAGACTAGGCTGTGGGGGCCCCGACACCTGGCTGAAGGTTATTCTGGGATGTATCTGTGATGGTCTGTTTGATGAGTCTCGCATTTGAACTGGGTGGACGGAGTCCAATGGACTGTCCTCCCCATTTGGAGGGACATTAGTTGGTGACACTATTAGAACAAAATGCTGACACTCCTGTGAGTAAAAGGGAGCTCCTGCCCAACAGCCTCCAGACTGGGACATCAGCTTCTTCCGGCCTTCAGGTCCTCCTGGGCCTTGAGCCCCTGGATTTTAGCTTGTGCGTCCTCCTTTTCCTCACGCCTTCAAGCTCAGACCACATTTCTGTTGTCAGTCCCCCTGCCTCTCCAGTCTGTCGATTACAGAACTTGAAACTCAGCAGCCTCCACACCCATGCGATCCCTTCCATCTATAAATATATTCGTATTGGTTCCATTTCTCACTTATTGGTCCTAGTTCCCTTGTATTCAGGGAAATATCTTGAAAGTTCCCCTTAGCTCACTGTTTGCTGCAGGGAGACCCTCCATGGGGGCTGCAGGACTAAAGGCCTCAAGGAGCAGCCCAAGAACCCAGAATGTCCTGCTGCAGAGCAGTGGGACAGCCCGAGGTAAACTACAGCCCCTTTCTGGAGAGAGTTAAGCTCAAGTTCTCCAAAACGAATGGGTTGCCCACACTAACATTAACAGCCAGATGTAGCCAAGAAGCTTAGAGTTTCCAATACAATGAAGATCTTTGAGGCAATTGTGATCTTTGAGGCAAACTATGGAACCACTGGGGGCGGGAGGGAAGCTAGACTTGTTTTCATAGGAAAAATGACATTTGCATTGAGCCTTGGCATGTAAGTGTAAGTTCTCCAAGCTACAGAGGAGGAGAGGCACTGTGGTCAGAGACCAGCACGAGCAGCAGCCAAGCCCTGAGAATGCCCATGCCTGCCTGCGGTGGACGGAGCACAGAGCCCAGGTATGGAGCCAGAGGGAGGTGGGCTTGGCCTCAGGTAGTTCTGCTGTCAGAAGTGCCATGCCACCCCCATGCTCCCTGGCAGCGGCATCAGGTGCCTCACAGATGTGGGCTGGGAGGCTTAGATCAGTTAGAGATCCATCTCTGCTTCTCTAAAGGGACTCCATGGTGAGGGTCTGAGAGGAACACGGATGGAACAGCAGTGAGGCCCCTGTCTGCTCTCTGCATGGCACGGCACACAGGCTGACTTATACACCAGGAGCTGGGCTCGAGGGGCTGGGCACCTGGGAACCCTGGCCCTTGTCTTCCCCCACCTTACCTGCGCTCAAACAGCACCCTCTGGCCATCAGGACCTCAGGACATCAGGACCTTCTCCATGTGCCTGACTCCCAGACAAGCCATATTCCAGCTGGTGCTAGGACAGCCTGAAGCCCTCCAGCCCCAGGCTGGACAGCTCCTCCAGGTGGCACCTACAGGAGAAAGGGCCCTCCAGGTGAGCCAGGTCTTCGACTGAGTCCAGCCTTCTTTCTGGCACCACAGCTCTGCCAGTCCCAGCTACCACCATCTGGGGAATGACGGCCTTGGACTGTGACCTCTGCAGCCTGTCCAGGCTCCCAATCCCAGGACCTGAATGCCCAAGAGGCACAAATACAGAGGGAGAAGTGGCAGAGAGGAGCCCGGATCTTACTGTGGTAGGCTCCAGGTTTCCTTCCCTGTCCAGCTTCAGAACAGACTGCAGGGAAAGGCACGAGTATTAGGCAGGTCAAAACCCCAACTGAGAAAAGTGAGGTTGGGGCAAGTAGTTTAGTTCTGTGGTGTCTCTAAAATTTTACTTCTGGTTAAACATTCATGCCTGCCCAGAATCTGGCTTCAAGGAGGCTCCAGGGGGCTAAACCTGTTACGCACAATGCCCTCTCCTGGGCTCACCAGACAGGTAAGTGATGTTTCCTTCCTTGGGGAAGAGTAAGGGGAAGGCTATATGGTGGGCACACCAAGAGTGTTCATTTCTATGGAAATACAAGAAGTGGAGAAACAATGTTCCGCCCAAGAGCTAGTGATCACAATAACAGCATATAAATGCTTAATGTGCAAGTCTCTAAAAGCATACTATCTTGACTTCTGAAGACAATCTCATGAGGTAGGTAATAAAGAAACTGAGGCACAAAAAAAGGTCACTCACTGGCTCAAAGACCACTCACCTGGTCTTTGATGGCAGGTATTCTCCTCTACTTATTTCTACCTATTCATCTACATGGGTGTGTGTGTGCGCATGTGTGTGTGTGTGTGTGTGTGTGTGTGTGTGTGTGTGTGTGGCTGGGGATAGAACTACGGCCTTCGCACTATCTACCTCCTCCCCAGCCCACCTCTTTTACTTCTTATTTTGACACAGGGTCACTAAGTCTCCTATGAATCATTAAGTTCCTTTGCTGAACTCAAACTCGGGTGACCCTCCTGCCTCTGCCTCCCAGAGTGGTAGGATGACCACACCCATCAGAGTGGCAGGTGTCAAGTGGCAGTGCAGTCTTCCTGCATCGCTCACTATAGACTAGCTCTCTCTTTATAACTATGGGTCTTGACAGAAGGCCAGCGGCCTCCCCAAGTCTTGAGTTTGTCATCTGTAAAAAGTCGCAGGCATCCCAGAGCACAGAGCTCTGATGGACAGCATGGACCAGGTGTTACTTCTATTGGGAGTTTAATCAGGTTGGCGAGGCAGCGTCACGTGGTGAGAATCAACCAGGACATTCAATGTCTAGCTGTAGTAGCCACTTGGTGAACGTTAGGTAAAGTGGACAGACATCCAGTCCTTCCTCTCTGACTCCACGCCCCACGCAGCCGAAGTGAGGTTTCCAGCTGCGCGCTGTTTGGCATCCTGAGCTACACGATCCCATGCTGGTTATTTTTGCTTTGCCTTCCAGACTGTCGACATCATCCCAGGAGGCTCAGTATTTCTTGCTCGCGCTTCACCCCTACCCATAGCAGGGTCCTGGGAATATGGGCCTCATCAGTGGCTGTCTATCGGATGGATGAGTGACAGGCTGCACAGGTGCGAGGTTGGGTGATCAAAGGGGGTAAATTGGCTGTATCACACACCAAATGTGGGAACACATCTCGGTCCTGTGCAATTCCATGCATGACCAACAGAGGGTGCTCTTCTCTGAGGTCCCTTAAGATAATGCCATTTCTCTTTCAAAGTTTCTAAGTATGCATACTGAGGGGCTTATGCTAAATGGAAAAAGTGGACATGAAACAGATGTTTCCAACACTGGAGGCTCCCAGGGAGAGGTGGCCCTCGAGCAGCATCCGCAAGGGCATCAAGAGGACGGGAGGGGTGAGCCAGCAGGAGTCGTGAGGGTGCCACTTGCCCTGCAGTCACCGGGAAAGGGCAGGGACAGGGCATGAAGGGCCTCATGGGCCAAGAGGGGAAAACTTGCTCTGTCCCAGAGACAAAAAGGGGCTCCTGAAGGGTTTTAAGCAGGAGAGTGACAGAGTCAGATCTGTGTTTTGAAAGAACACTCTGTGGACTGTGCAGAATGTTGGGGGGCTGGGGGTGAGGCTGGCACCCTGAGACGTCTCTGGGCTTCCGTGTTCTCACCTGCAATGGCTGCAGGTGGAAAAAGATGGCCTCTTGGGGCCTTCTGGACTCAAAACCCTGTCTGCTGACAGAGACAGACTCCAGCCCTTCAGCATGAGCAGAGGGCGTCAGAAAAACACGCCAGCGCAGGGAAGAAAGGTCCTCAGTAGGCCGGGGTCTAAAAATACCAGGACAGGACATCCTAGGCCTGCCTGTCACACGCCTCCTCAGGGCTTCTGCTGTGATGTCAAGGAGCTGGTGTCAGTGTCTGTCATCAGCTCTGGACTGGAAATGGGCTGCAGGAGCTAATCGAGAAGGGATGTGTCACTCACCCTGCTTGATGGGTGTCCTGCTGGGACAGCTCTATCCAACAGAGTGTCTGGAAATGGTGACTGGGGGCAGATTCTCTCCCAGAGTCAGCCCTGACTTTCCTGGGAGGCAGTGGCTTTGGCTGCCTCCAGAAATAGCGCTGCTGTGGCCTTTACGGAACATGCTCTCCCCTCTGTTCCTCATCCGGTTCACAGAGACCCTAGCACCTGAACTTGACACCATGTCCGAGTTTGACTCGAGCAGTCTGCAAACCAGGAGGCCACGGCAAATCAGCCCATGCCTGCGGGTTTCGCCTGAAATTGGGAAAGTATGTTAGTCAGCTCGGCTGCTGTAACAAAACATCACAGAAGTGTTGATGGTAGAATAGAAATGCCTTTCCTTCCAGTCCTAGAGGCTGGAAGCCTGAGAGCTCTTGGCCAGCAATGTTGTTTTCTGATGAGGATCCCTTCCTGCCTGGTAGGCATTAGGCTTCTTCTGGCACCCTCCTGTGATCTGTTCTCTGCATGCAAGCCAGAGGGAACAGGAAGAGTCAGAGATGAGGAGGCAGGTCAGAGAGAACCAGCTGACTAGTGTCTCTTCCCTATAAGGCACCAATCCTATTGAATCTGGCCCCAATCCTCTGATCTCATTTAACCTTAATCACTTCCTTAGCGGATCCATGACCACTGGGGGTTGGGATTTCAAACTATGAATTTGGGGATAACACAAGCATGCTGTCTACAGCAGAATGCGCATGCCTTGGAGCCCACACACGCTCACCACATACACTGTCTCTTTCCCCTGCTGCTGTAATCTCTTGCCACACCCTGAATGACCTTGTTTGTTTCTATCTCACAGCCCAGCTCAGCCATATCCTGAATCACGATGCCACCCAGGCCTGGAGCCCTTGAAGCCAAGCTCTGGCCACAGCCTTCTGCTTCCCCTCCCACTGAACTGTTACCTTGGATAAAGTGTACATCTAAGTCCAGGTCTTGGGGCAGCTCTCTAACCAGGATCATTGCTTTGCCTCTGCTCTCCAAAGGCCCCACCGTGCATGAGCCTGACGGTCTCCTCACTGTCTCATCTCTGAGGCACAAAACCCAACACCCACTGCTTAAAGTTCAGAGGTCAGGGCATGGTCTGCTCACTCAGACACAGAGGCAGCTTGGTGGGTGGGGCTGCCACAGAGGAAAGCTGCTTTCTTAAAAGCAGCAGGGAACAGGCAGAGAAGGAGGGAGCCAGGGAGAGAGATAACACCCTTCCAGGCCACGCCCACAGTGCCTGCCCCTTCTGAACAGGCCCCGCCTCCTAACAGTACAGTTAGCTCTGAACTTCTGCATAGAGTAATCCGCTGATGCATACAACAGCCCCATGATCCAGGTACCTTCCAACAGCCCCACTTCTGAGTGTATGAGGTTTTAAGGGGACACCCAGATCTAAACCACAGCACTGAGAGAGCCCCGAGAAGAACAAGGGGACTGCTAGGGGCAAAGCACTGAGGCTTTCTGAACCTCGACTTCCTCACCTGTAAATGGAAGGAGCCACTCTCCCCTTACTGAGATTTTATTATAGGTGGGGGTTAAGCCGTGTGTCCATGGGAGCACCGTGTAACAGCAAGTTCTGAGCAGAGGGTGTTGATCTTTATTTGGGAAGCACACCTGGCTACTGGAAAGACAATATCTCCTCATGGATTAGGGTGTGCATGTGTATGTATGTGTGCATGTGTGTGTGCATGCGTGTGCATGTGTGTGAGTGTGTTACAAGGAATTGGCTCATGAGATTAAGGAGACTGAGAAGTCCCAAGATCTGCAGTGGTCCAAAGCTGAAGAGCTGAGAGAGACCATGGTGTCATTCTAGGCTGAGACCCAGAAAGAGCTCATGATTCAGTCAAAGTCTAAAAGGCTGAAAAAGTCCAATGTCTCAGCCCAGTGCTAGGCAACAGTGATTCTCTCTGATGCAGGCTTTTGCTCTACTCAGGTGTGTAATGATTGAAAGGAGCCGGGCTCCGTCACAGGGGGCCATCTGCCTGGCTCAGTCTGCTGATTCAAGTGCCATTCTTACCCAGAATCACCATCCTGAGCACACCCAGGGTCGTGTTGGACTCAATGACTGGGCACCCTGTGGCCCAGTCAAGTCGACACATAGATTAACCGTCACAGCAGCAGACACAGCACTGTTAAGGTCGGTGATTTCTTTTTCTTTCCTACCCACAGATGAGAATCCAGTGATTTGAACAGTGCCTCAGGGAGCTTTATCCACAGCCTTGGGCCTCGTCTGTGCTCAAGAATGGCAGAATTAATAGAGCTAAGACGGAAAAGGACAAAGTAGAAAAATGGAGATTTCCAGACACGCCTGCCAGTGTTCCAGTCACGGTTCACACTGGCTCAGATGGACCATTTTCTCAGACCACCAGCCCCAGGCAGGACACTAGGCTTGTTCTTCTAGCAACCCAGCAGGAGAGAGATGTGTGTCTTGGGATCCATGAGAACATGAATCTGGCAGCATGTGTGGATGAGGTGAGGCCAGGGACTACTGCCAGGCCTCACCATCCATGTCTGAATGAGCGCCCCATCCGGTAAGGTATGTGGCAGTGTCAGAACCTGGAGACCCAAGAAGCAGTAGCCAGCTGTACCCCAGCCTTGGCTTCCTGGTGAGTGGATGAAGACATGGTCACCAGCACCCTCATAGTCCTTGTGAGCACTCATGACACCATGTCACAGGTGCCTCGTATGGAAGCACAGTTGCCACTTACTCTTGACTGTTCACTCACTAAACATGCACTTTCTCTGGATTGCTGAGACCTGGGGCTGTGCCAGACCAGCTGGAGACACAGCAGCAGGGAAAGCAGACAGCAGAGTCTCTACCACAGGATGCAGGCAGAACCAGCCCAGCTGATGCTCAGCAGCACCCGTGTAGTTAATACCATAGTGGGAAGGACAGAGCCGTGGAGCCCAAAGCAGTGGCAATCTTGGGCTGCTGCTGAGTAACAGGGAAGGTTGCTCAGGGAAGATGGCTCTGGATCCAACCCCCAGTGGTCAGTAGAAAGGGCCTCAGCACCACATTCAAGATGTGATCAAATTATACAGTGAGTGTATACATTGTAAAAACGTACTACAGTAGAAGACTGTCATACCCTGGGGGCAGGCAGCACTCACAGGCTGGGAGGGCCTTCCATTACCCATTCTCAGAGCTGTGCCAAACTAATCAGTAGACTAATTCAATAATTACATACTTAATCCCACACTCTAGACCCTACCACCCCTGCAAAGCCCCACCTGTGACCTCATGAGGTTTTGGGGAGACATCCAAACACAAGTCATAAAGACACATTGCCATTAGCCCCTGTTATGGCTTATACCTAGATGGTTCCCCAAAGTTTAATGTGCTCACAGGTGGAGCTTTGGGGAGTGACCAGATCACAGGCGTATTATAGCAGATCATGGATGTGTGATACTGAGCAGACCACTGGATTGTGGGTATGAGGTACCGGATTGGTGCACTGATCGGTTAGCATAGTTCTGGCTGTGGGTAGTAGGTTTCCTGAACAGAGATCTACCCTGGGAGTCAGTAGCGCCAACCAATAGGCTTAAAGCCTGTGTGGAACAAAAAACGAAAGAAGGAAGCCTCGCTGCTTCCCATCTGCCACACCGTGAATGCTTCTCTGCTGTCCAAGTGCCCTGACCTGGAACCAGCTGGCTACAGACTGAAACCTCCACACACTGTGAGCTAAAATAACCCTCTCCTCCCCTCTAACTTGTGGGTATTTTGTCCCAGCAAGGAGAAAGTAACTAGGACAATTTGAACAAACTCCCCATCGTGCTTGCTATTTTCTGAAGCAGCTCTGAAGGTATCTCCTATGAGCATTTTCACAAGGCGCAGTCGGCTGTACAGTGACTGCGGCTGCCCACTGCCGTCCAGCAGAAAGGCAGGCTTTAGGAGACATCACCCTGTGTCCTTGTCCATCTTACTCGCTGGGCCTGGCACCATGCAATTTCTGGCTCTTCCTCAAAGTCAAAATGACCAGGAAAAGGAAGTGTATTACATGAATTCCGGACACTGAAGCAATCATAATAATGCCACTAAAGACCCACAAGAGGACTGGCGAGACAGCTTCGGGAGGCGGCAAGTACCCAGGGTCAGTGCGTTGCAAGTGACCAGGAAGATTTTGAGGAGTTTAATGGCAACGTGTCTTTTACTGTAAGGAAAATTTTTAGTGTTTTTTTTTTTTTTTTTTTAAGGCGTACAACCTTTATTACTGTGAGCACAGAACTAAAACTGGAGGGAACAAAGCAGCAAGCTGAACTGAGTTTCCCATCTCGTCCTCCGACTCAGTTTGCTGGACAGCTTGCAGAACTCAGGGAACCGTGTTTATGGAAAATTTTTGATTTAAACATTCACTGCATTTTTTTAATCACACAGTGTAGTTCACTCCTTGTTTCTTCTTCCACATGTGCTGGGAGGCCTGACACGTCCTTTCCTGGGATCTAATGTTAGACACTAAACATTCCTAAAGGAGCCCCAGGACCCACTGCAGCTCACAAGGAGGCCCAGTGGGGCCCAGTTTTAACTTGCACTTGGATCTTCTCTCTGGTCACGTGGAGAAGAGTCACAGAGGCCAAAGGGAAGCGTCAACCTGTCCACAGCATATCCCAGGTGGGTAACGGGCATCTGCACAAAACTGTAAGAAATGGAAATGAACATTTACCAAATATCTGGGGGAGGAAACACCTGCTAAGTATAGCAGTAAAAGAAAAAAGCCTGGCAGTGAAACAGTGGACAGGGACAGTAGCGAACTTTAAGCTTCTGTCCCTGCAGCTGGTGGGGGAAACAAGCAACAAATAGCAAAATGTATTTGAGGTGGGCTGGCTGTCCGCGTCTGCAATCCCAACCCTCAGGAGGCTGAGACGGGAGGGTCGCTGGATTCCAGGAGTTGTCAGGCCAACCCAGGCAAGACGACAAGACCTTGTCCCAAAACACAAAACAAAAACTTGGAGCAAAAAAGTGTTATCTTTATACTATAAAGAATTTATACAGACTGATCAGAAAAACATGGAAGTTTTGTTTTGTTTTTCTTTTAGTGTTTTGGGTTTTATTATTGTTGTTGTTCATTCTTTTGTTTGCTTTTGGCAGCTAACAGAGTAAAAAACATAATTTCCAAAAGAAAAAGGGGCACAATTTAGCAGAAATGTGCCTCGGCCTCTCCAGCAACAGAGGCAGTGTAAGCCAGCGAAGGAGGAGCTACACATATGCAGCTACCAAAGCTGCCACACCAGGACGGCCCTGAGGCTGCCACAGACTGACGGGAACACTTCCTGCCCCTTTTGCAGAGGCACCGGGAAAGGGGATTCATTGTATTTGGATTGTACACTGTTCCCAGGTCTGTGTCCAGGCAGGAGGCACTGTGTTTCTCTAGAGTTCTAAGGTTAAGAGGCGCCCAGGCCCTTAATGATTCTTTCTCCTTTCTGAAATTGTTTATTGAGCACCTGCTACATGTAAGACCCAGAACACTAACTCCTCTGCTCTGGCAATGAGAGAACAGGGCAGCATCCCGGCCAGCCACTTCTCTGACCGCCTGTGGTGTCCTGGCTAGCAGCAACCGCCATTCCGGGCACTGGCATCTTCCCTGCAGCAGCGTCTGAACTCAGCAGGGACCTCTGACCTCGCAGTGCGCAGAGCCTCCTGGATGAGAGTGGAGGCCCTCAATAATTTGTGCTAACACTAATGCCTGGGGAGTGCTAGCCTGGGGAGGAGGCAGCCAGCCTGGCAGCATTTGGAGACCAATGACCTGGATTCTGGGCTTGGCCCGGCTCCCTTCCAGCTGAGGTCTTTCAGGCAATCACCAGGCCGGTAGCTGTGTCAGGGTTGCTCCTGGGGGTGAGAGGCTGGGGCTCGAAGTTCCCCAGGTAGGAACACATGTGACACCCTGTGACACCTCAAGAGGGGCATCCCTGGGTGCCAGGTGTCCCTTGGAAGCAGGTTGTTTATTTCCATGGATACCCAGGCCCCAACTTCCTGCCTGGGGCGTCACCTCCCAGGGAGACGCGGCTGCTCCCCAGCCCCAAGCCTGGAGGAGGACGGCTCTGCATGGCCAGGATCCCCATCCTTCTGACTCTCATGAGGCTGTAATGACTTGATGACTGATTTTGTTCTGATTCATATATTACTTAATTAGGATTTCTAGCCTGTAACAGATGGCTGTCTCCTCTAAATCATGATCCATCCACGCACTCACTGGAAGCAGCTGGTTTGAGGGGTAGATGGCAATTTGTTTCCCGCATGTCAAAATAAACCACGAGGAAAAGAATTCAGATGGAAATAATGCGATTTGTTCCGTTTAGTTGTATCTGTAAAATAGGGTTTTATGAGTAAGACTGAGGTGGGGGAAAGTGGGGGATGTGTGTCTTGGTTTTCCTTTGAGCAGTCAGGATTCTCACAGACCTGAAGCAAGTGGGGAAGAGGGGGCGGCCGGGTCCCCAGAACCCACAGAGGGGCCCAGCGCATGCAGCGCATGCAGCTGAGGTGCATCGCCTCGGGAAGCAGATCGTGTGCGCTAGGAAAGGATCTGGGTCTTGTATTTATTCTTCTCTCTTTCCTTCTTTCAGAGGTGAGGGAAAGGGTCACATGCCTGGGACACCTCAGGTTTAGTCAGGCCAGCTCCACACCTGCACCCCATATCTCTTCTGTCTGGGCAACTGTCCAGATCACCAGAGCATTTACAAAAGATGGCATCAAGTCCACCCCAGTTCCAACCAGAGGACTATGACCCTGCAGACAGAACCCAGAGCCTTCACGTTGAACCACATCCCCTGCCCTTTTGCTTTTTTTAATTTGAGCCAGGGTGTCACTAAGTTGTTAAGTTGCTCAGGCTGGGCTCAAATTTACAGTCCTCCTGCCTCAGTCTCCCAAAGTACTGGGGTAACAAGCATGCACTGCCACACCTGGCTTGTGACCCTGCTTTGGATTAAGATTTACAGGTGGTTGGTGTGTGCATTCATGAAGGTTTTAGTAGCCCAGATAACTCTAGTGAGATCCAGGAATAAGAGTGGCTTGCCCGTGACTTCCCTAGGACCTGTCATTTGTGAATCACACAGCAGAAGGCAGGAACTTTCCAATTTCTGTACCACATTTCATGCTCTCAAAAATGTTAAATACAAGGTAGGTACTTTATTCCCATTTTGATGGTGCAGAAACAGCCTCTCAGCTACTAAATGAACTTTAAGCCCTTCTACCTGCTGCGAGCCTGAGTTTCAATGTTGTAGCCCACTGCCATGGCTTGAATACTTGTGTGCTCCAAAGTCCATCTTGAAATGTAATCTGTGGCGTCCAAGGGGCCAGGCACCAGGTCACATTTCCAGAGCCATCCAGAAATCTGCTTTACTCATCCAGGCGTCCCTGAAGCCTATTGGGTTGACCTGATTAGCCATCGCACCTCCTGAATGGGATTGGTGGGCTGTGAGAATGAAAGGAGCTCCCCATAATGCTCAAGGACACTGCTGGCCCCTTTTCACCTCTTCTGCCATACACCCAGTGGCACCATTACCTTGGCATCACTGTAGCCACTAACCAGGCCCTGGCCACCTCATACACAAAAAGCAATTTATTTTGGCTGATAATTATGAAGGTTCAAGAACAAGACTGGTTAGCCCCACTGAGTTCAGAAAGGGACTCTGGTGAGGGCAGCCCACAGTGGCAGGAGAATACTCATTGTGAGCCAGGAAGCAAGCAGGGTCCCAGAATCAGTTAAGGACCGCAGGACACCCCAGTAGACCCACCTCCAGAAGCTTTCACTACCTCCAATCCTGCACCCCAGGGACCAAGCCAGATTGTCCTCACAGCCAAACCAAAGCATGCAGCATCTTACAAGGAGAGAGTGCGCCTTCAACAGACACCGGGTCTGGCAGTGCCTTGACCTTGGACTTCCAGCCCCCAGAACTGAGAAGTAAATTTCTGTACGTATCTTTTAGCCTGAGGCATTTTGCTATAGCTGGGGGGACTAACCAGGACACTCACATCATCTCCTCAATGACCTTTTATCCAGAGTGTGAACTAAAAAGGTCTCCAGTCTCTTCCTCAAAACAAGACACTCACCCCTGCCCTCAGAAATTAGTGGCTAAAACAATGTTATCTTTTCAAACTAGAAATTTTATAAGGAGTATCTATCACGTTAAAAAAGAAATCCATACATGATAAGAAAATATGCAGAGCTATTTGTTTCTTACGAAATGAACCCAGTCAGATGAATTTTTAAAATAAACTTTTAATTTTAGAATAGTTTTCTACTAATAGTAAAAAAGTAACGTTAGTCCAGGAGCTCCCATACACCCCATAACCAGCTTCCCCTGTTGTTAGGGTATCTTTCTATACATTCTCCCAACACCCCAGGCAAGCATAGATGGAGCCTTGGGGGAGTGGTTGGATCGTAGGGTGTGATTTGCAGTGGTGAGTTAGTGCACTTAGTGGTTAGTGGGTTAGTTTATAGCTAACCATCCTGTCCGGAAGTGGGCTGGGTCTCTAGGAGAGTGACCTAAAACCTTTATCCACCCCCCCTTTGTTTATCCCCTCTTTGCTTCCTCTGACTATGAGGCGAGCAGGTTTTGGAGCCAGCTGAGCATGGCCTGAAACACAAACCAAAATAAACCTCTCCTCCTTAAAGTGTGTGTCAGGTACTGCGTCTGATGAAAGGGAAAGTAGCTAAGACACCTATCACCAGCATTTTTCATTAGCAGTGTGATGCCTCTCACAACTAATAAACCAAGAGCATTCGCTTCTTACGTACTGAAACTCGGAATTTGTTCAGACTCCTTTAATTTTAACTTGATGCTCCTTTTCAGTCCCAATATCCCCCCAGGGTTCCAGGTCTTGTGTCTCCAGCCTCCTCTTACTGTGATGGTTTCTCAGACTTTCCTTGTTTTGGACCAGCTCAATGGTTTTGAGGAAGTCTGGTCAGGAGTTCTCTAGAATGTTCCTTACTTGCCTGACGTCTCATGACTGGACTGAGATTTGAGATGGGGGGGAAGATGGTGGAGATTGTCACATCACACCTGATGCGTGTTGTCATCAGGACTGGCCATTGTGGATGGGGGCCTTGACCTCGCCGGCCAAGGTAGTGATCTCAGGTTTCTTCTCCTTCTCCCTGCCCCTTCCCACACGTTCTCTGTAGAAGACAGTCGCAGTGTGCTGCCTACACTTCAGCGGCGGACAGTTCAGTTTTGTCTTCTTAGGAGCAGAGGATCTACATAAATTATTTGGAATTCTTCAGGCGGGACTTCACCATTCTATTCTACCTAATGTATTTATTGAGCTGTGCAGTTGTGTCCACATGGACTCATGGGTAGTGATTTTCTCTCGAGTTCCAGTCCAACACTTTATTTATTTATTTGGTACCAGGAATCGAACTCATGACCTCATGCTTGCTAGGCAGGTGCTTGAGCTGCTGAGCTAATCCCCAGCCCCTCAGCACCCCTTTATTTACTCTGTACCTCATGTGGTTGCAGCTCTGGCGCTGGACCCTCTCGTTGGTTTCCGTGTCCCTTCGTTTTACCTGCATTGCTGTGAGTTTTCTTTTAAGCACAGCCTGACTTCTGATGCTGCAAGCTGCCCCAGGCTTCATTTTCTATTCTTTGCCCTACAATCAGCATTTCTCCAGGAACAAGGATTAGGTGCTGTGTTCTAGGTGGTTCATCAACGTTTTCCCCCTGACATCATCCTGGCTCTGTTACCACCAGCTGCTGTGCCAACTCTGGGATTCCTCTCTTCCAGCCTGTGGCTTCTCACCAGCTGGTGGCTGCAACCCTGAGGCCCCAGGGTCTCAGAACCACTCCCAAGATGCCCACCTCTGTGCGCCAACACCCCTCACCTCTGTACCAACCACAGTCCTGGACAGCGTGAAGCCAGCTCTGCCGCATGCCAGCTCCTCACTGTCCTCTACTGCACTCTCATCTGTCATCAAATCTCTCCAGGCTTTCTCTCCTCAGCCCATCTACCCAAAAGGAGCCTCAGACCATCTCCTATCTTGACAGCTGTATTCCTTATAACTGGCCATGATTTATTTCATCGGTTCATTGATTTTTCTATCTCTTTCCACCACTAGTTTGGAAGCTCGTGCGGCAGCACCTCTATTGTACAGGGAAGTACCCTGTCGTGGTTAACCTCATGGCCCTTGGAAGTGGGTGTCTGGATTTAAACCCTACCTGAGATGCTAGCCAACAGTGTGCTTGGAGGCAACTTGATCTCTCTGTGCCACAGTTTCCTCATCTGTAAGATGGGTGTAAGAATAACATAATACATAAGAAATGCCTAGAACGATGGACAAGGCTTAGAAAATGATTGCAAATGTTATCTACTGCTTATTTTTAAAACTCTTGAGATCGGCAATGTCCTTAGCACTGGTGTCTTAGGAACCGAGACCCCATCGCAGAAGACAAACCTGAATGAGGAACGAGAAGTGTGCACTGAACCCCCTTCAAACAGCCTCTTCCCTCAAATTGCTGGACTCCGGCACTGCCCTAAGAGGGCAGATCGCAGTGCCATGACTGGGAATGGGGAAGATTCTGCCAGTTACAGAGATAAGAACTTGGGTCCTCAGACTTCTCCAGCCACAGGAGCTCCTGCTGCACCCCACCATGTATGCTGCTCCGCACAGCTGCAGTGGTGCCGTGCCCATCCCTCCCTCTCAGCTCACGTCCTTCCTAATTCTGGGATGCAGGGGTGTGCCCTGGCCGCACCTGGCGCCACCTCCCACCTTGAAGAGTCTTTCACAATCCCCCTCCCCACCCCCAGCAGCCTCTCTGCCTTTCCTGCCTCATCCACCATTTAACATATCCAGTAGCTGAGCTTTGCATGAAAAATGTCCCTCCCCCCGCTAGAGTTTCATGTGTTCAGAGAGGAAGCTTTGGAAGGTGCTTGGATCAAAGGACACGAGCTATGCTCATCATCAGATTAATGCCTGGGTGGGCTCATAGCTGAATGTGCTGGGAGGACGTTGGCCCAGTTGGAAAATGTGGGTGACTGAGGCTGTGCCTTTGAAGGATGCATCTGGCCGCAGTCCACTCTTCTCGCTGGTCCTTTTCCTGCTCTCTGCTTCTGGCTGCCGTGAGATGAGAGGCTTTTCTCGCCATGACATTTCTATCCTGCAGCTAGCCAATCACAGACTGAAACCATGAGCTCAAAGAAAGCTTCTTCCTTGAACTTTTGGATGTTACACATTTTCCCTCACCAGTGGAAAGTTGCCTAATACACTGCCCTGTGCATCGTGCTAGGCAGGAACTTACAAACGGTGGCTGTCATTTCTGCCCAGGAAGCTCCTGAATACCACCATCAGCTCCCCAGATCCACATGGCAACCCTCCAGGCAGGAGGTGGGGTTCTGTGCCCCTTTTATAGAGCCCTGCATACTGTCAGTACTGAACAGACACTCCCTGAGTGAATGAGTGAGCGACCAGGTCCTAGAACGTGGCTTGGGGGGTTTCTGTCCCCCGCTGGTAAGTGTGGGTTCAGGGCCCGGATCCGGGCTTCCTGCCCCAAGCCTGTTCTTGGCAGGAAGTCAAGGAGGAAGGGCTTCCAGGGGACACAGTCAAACTGCATCTCTGCTGTCCTTGGCAGCCCCTGTGGACTAGAATAAGGGAGGGGACAGCCACATCCCTGCCTCTCTGACTATGAACATGCCATTGTTACTTAGTAACAGCTGTCATTCATTAAGGGGCTGCTACACATTAGCAGCCTCCACCTGACTGTATCTTCCTTGCAGCCCGGTGGCACCGGCAGCCTCATTCCGCCAGCAAGCACAGATCAGAAAAGACAGTCTGTTTGCCGAGCAAGTGTTGGGGCCAATATTTGATTCCACATCTGCCTGCTCTGAAACCTTCTCCACAAATACTCATGTGTAACAAACTAGGGGCATCCATTGGGGTTTAAACTGGGGGGAGAGGAAGCACAAGGAGGCAGACAGGGTGTGAGCCATGAGCAGAGGCATGGAGAGGGGAGAGGAGCTAGAGGTTCTGCTTTGTTGAGATTTCTGGGGCACAGAACACAAACCCAGACTCCCTCTGCTTCAGAACATCTCTCAGAATGTGTGGTTGTGGCTTAGTGACTTTCTCATTGCTGGGACAAAATACCAACACCACAAGCAAAGATTTATTTTAGCTCACGGTTTTAGAGGTTTCAGTCCGAGTCAGCTCACTCCAAGGAGGCAGAGAAGAAACAGTAAGTGGCGGGCCAAGCAGAGAACAGTGAGTCCTCTTTCTCCTTTCCCTTCTTATTCCATCCAGGCTGCCAGCCTATTGGCTGGCCTGACCCACATGCAGCATGGTCCTCTCTCTTCAGTCCATCCATCATCCATACCCAGGACTATGTTAGAACAATCAGTGGATGGATGCACACCTGATTCAGAATCACACACTCATTACATGGTCACACCCAAAGCCCCTCTTATGAGCACAAGAGGCTCTAGGGGACATCTAGGTAAAAGCCATCACAGGCTATGTTCCTATATATTCACCTGCTAGGGGTCCTTCCATGGAATCTTCAAATGTCAGCTCTAGGAGACATCCATAAATCATCAACTTGCTTCCTCTACAAATGATATAATTAGTGAAACCAGAAGGCTCTAAGAAGTTTGTTCAGGCACAAACAGCAGGTCAATGCCACAGTTAGCACCAGGGTTCAGGTCCTCTGGTTCCAGGTCATTGCCCAGGTAGCCTTGATTAAACACGGTACTGCACCTGGTTTTATCTGGTTTCACAAAGCAGTTGCCATGGGGATCCACATAATTCATCTTCCACTCCATCTCTGGGCATGTCCCAGGCCTGCAAAGAAGGTCCCTAAGATGCAGAGGTGAATTGCCTTCCACTTTTCTTACCTAAGGACTTCGTCTCACCCCCACAATTAGGCTTTAGAAAAAGAAAGCAGACTTTTCCTTGGGACATGTCGGGGTTCTTCTCCCATATCACTGCTTTATACTCCCCCAAGCCCCAACCAGAGCAGCAGGGACCACCTACGGAGCCCAGGGTTCCAAATTACTGTTGGATCAAAGTCCTCTGTTCATCTGGCTCTCAGCATTGGGTGGGAATGGAAACCACATCACGATGGATGATCACTGTGATTTCCAGCCCCACTGCAGGGGCACCATCCGCCCGGCAAGGCAGAGGCAGGTGTGCAGAGAGGAGTATTTTTATCCAACTCCAAGTAAATTCATCTGAGGGCCTGTTTAGCTTCCGGCAACCAGGAAGAGATTAAATAAGTTAATGGATGCAATAATACTTTCTAAACTGTAAAACGGTGGAGAAAGCACTTTCTAACTAAAGTGTTATGTAAATGTGAGCTGAGCCACGGGTGTGGGAGCCAGCGGAGAGGCCCCTCCTGGACGGCGGGTAGCATCGGGCTGCACGCCCGCATTCCCAGCTACCTTGGGAATTTGATAATAATGTTTGCTGTCAAGTGAATGCTTTTCCTCCCCTGGGAGGGACTTGCCTTGGCCGTGGGACACGCTCCCCTCCTGCATGGCTCCAGCTGAGAAGGACACACGGATACCAAGGCAAGTGTCCAGCCAGTCCTGTCCTTAATCAAGAGTATGACGCCGCCTGAAACTGTTGCATGGAGGAAGTCCTGGAGGAGGCAGGATGATTCTGAGTCACTTCCCACAGGACAGACAGTGACATGAGGAATTTTCCATTTGTCAAACCATTATTTACTACTCAGGACCACATGACTGCATGCAGTTGTCAAAATCACAAATTATATACCTAAGTGTGGTCAGTTTTATCCTGTATAAATTACACTTAGGTAAAGTTGATTTTTTAAAAAGCCTAGTAACACCTAGGAAGGCTTTGGTGTTTTCTAAACAATGTTTATTAGTTAAATAAAAACCCGTGTATTTCCAGGTATTGCAGGGGAAAAAAATAATCTCTTTATCCAGCATTAAGGTTCATGGTGGAGGTCTCTGTAAAAAAAGATAAGTCAACAAGCAAAAGCACAGGCATTCATTCTATGTACGTTTTATGTGGCCCGGGAGCCTTCAAAAGGAAAATTAAGACATAAAGAAACAAGAGAGCTTGTTTAATAAATCAGAAGACTGGAAAGTCGCAGAGAGGAGTGTGAGTGAAAGCCATGATGGATGTCTAAATTATCAAACGTGTTACAGTAAAAGGCCCCACCATCGGTCTCCCTAAGAGCACTCCCCTTTCCCCAAAACACACCATCATCCTCATGGTCACCAGATGGGGCCCAAAGGGGCCCAAAAGCAAAGATAGGGAACCTTGCCTCACTCCACCCAGGTACAAGTTGCAGATGTGCTGATTTTCATCCCAGAACAAGAATTTTTTCACGATGCAGCAGTAAGAAGCATAAAGTGGTACATTAGGTAGGGTTTTAAAAGTATACATGCAAAGAAATATATATAGGGAAAGGAGGGGCCAGGATAGAAGAGAGGAGGGAGGGGAGGGACACATGGGAGGAGGGGAGGGGAGAGGAGAGGAGAGGAGGGGAGAGGAGAGGAGAGGAGGGGAGGGGAGAGGAGAGGAGGGGAGGGGAGAGGAGAGGAGACGAGGGGAGGGGAGGGGAGCGGCAGAGGGGAAGGGAGAGGATGGGGAGGGAGGGGGAGGGGAGGGGAGGAGGAGACCTTACAGTTTGGAGCTGGGGATGGTTATGTATTTTTGGAGGAAATCTGTGGCATTTGTGAGTCTCTAGGAGGTTCTGTCTTGGTCTTGGTTTGCAGGGAGGGTCAGAGACAGCTCACCCACAGCAAGTAAATGGCCCATTTTGCAGGAGAAAGGCAGAACCCAGTCTCTCCTTTAACTTCCTTTTTAAAGAGAGGTGATCTAAGATGTTGTGCCTAAAAATATTCTTTGAACTCTCTCAATCCAACCCTTCATCTTAAGATCAGATTTCTGCCCTTTTTTATCAAGTAAGCTAATTTATAGGCTTCTAATGTCTCTTAAGGAATTTGGGAAGCAATAGGCTTAGAAGAAAAACAGCACTGAACAAACCTAGATAGCTCAGATTCCAGTAAACTTGGGTGCTTTTGTGTCCTGATCTCACAATCTTATATGGATAACCATATTACTGAGTTTTTTGGATCATTGAACAAAACTGCGCTCTCACTGTTTGAAAGTCCACTTTATATGTTTTAATTTTGTAACTTGAACAACTATTTCTAAGATGAGAATATGTAATCTATTAACTAGTGATTTCTTCCTGTTTATTTTTTAAATTTTGTATTACTTGTACCCTTTCTCTGTTTTTTTCTTTTTCTCCTTAAATAAAAAAAAAAAAATACAGTTGGTAAATTATGGCTGCTCCTTGGCTGCTTCCCACCTCTCCTCCCTGGTGGCCACCTGCTGGCTGTCCTCTTTAGCCACTGTCCTTAGTTGTTGTCATGGCTGTCTCAATGTCCGTAATCGATTCGAAACATTACCTTTCATGGTCATTTGACTTTGGGAGAGAAATAGAAGTTGCATGGCCTCAGATCTGGTGAGGAAGGTGACAAGGACACTGCGTCATGTTTTTGTTCTGTTGGGTGGCACCAGAACAGCAGCACTGAGTGCATTTTTATCCCCCTCATTTGAGCATTCTTGAAGGAAGCCTTCCAGGATTGCTTCAAAATCAACAAGCATGATGGGAGCAGTGTATCCAACATGAGGGACGGGTTTTCTCTTGAAGGGAATTCATGGCAATGCGTCTTGCACTGCAACACATAGCTTTTAAATGTAAACCACGTGTTTGATCACACATATAACTGGAAAAGGGGGTCTGATCGAATGGTAATAAATGGGGGAACCCTTCAGGTCCCTCCAGATTCTTTTCTATGACCCTGTGTCTTTGGGGTGTCTCTCTTTCTCAGGACCCAGGGCGGGCGCCTCTCACCTGAGGCTCTGTGAGCTGTTCAGGGCAGAGCGGAGATGGGAAGGTGGACTCCCGCTTCGGCTGTTTTCTCCGATGTCGAGGTCCCGTATTTTGGCACCGCATGTCCTGAATCGCATCAGTACCGAATGTCCCCTCTATACTGCTTTCAACTGAGTCCTCAGGACTCGTGTCTTGGCCCAAATTAGCCTTCTGAAACCTCAGGTAAGTTTCCCATCAAAAACCTCTAAGAATTTTCTCCTATTTTAAAGCTTCGCATCTTGTATTAAGAAGCCGTTCTTTTCCAGGTGGCTCCTTGCAGAGCGTTTCTTATCTTTAATGAATGTGAAAACCTTGCCACCTTTTGCGCTTATTTTATCCAGATCTTCATTCACGACAAGAGGAACCTAGAAATCACCTCTGGAAGGAGACTCCGACCTGGGCCCAGTGTCCTGTCTTCAGCTGCTGTGTCAGGGTGGCTGGGACAGCCCAACTATAGGCCTCACTCTTAGTAAGTTACTGACCCAGGGATGCAAGACATGGCCTCAGCCCTGGCCTCTGTGACATGAGATGCGCCATCTGCCTTTTTTGCACAAGGAAGGGCATTGTCATTACTGAGCTGCCCTCAGAGCCCCGCCACTCATGAGACAAGGAGATGGACAACACTGACCTCTCAGTCCTACCACTTAACTTCAGTGTCACTAACTGGTCCCTTGCTGCTGCATCTTTTCAAGCCACATCTGTAAAACTTGAGAATAATGACGCTAGCATCATGGGGCAGGTGTGAGCATCAAATGAGTGGATGGACAAGGAAGAGCTTGGTATGCAGCGACCATTTCTGTATGAATGAACCACAACCAAGCTATTTATGCCACATCTGTCACTTAGCATCTCATAGCTCATGATCCGCTTTATAGCTGTGGCTCTGGGAGCAGCCTTGACTCTGGCAGGCAAAGGCTCACTTTGCTGGGTGTCACATGTACGGAATGAGGTGGTCAAGAGCACCGGTGCCAGAGCCAAACAGAACCATGGGACCCCCAGCTTCACCACTTGCTAACTGGGTGTCTGTGATAAATTGCCTTGCCTAATTTAGGGTTGGATTCTCTGCTGCAAAATAAAGATCACAATAATTAGGATGATGATGGAACTTGCTTGGTAAGGTTATCAAGGGCCAGATGAACTCAGTGCAAACTTAGGCGATCATAGGCATCTGTGGCATGTTTGTAGGCATGACAATCTACCTCAGTGGTACTTATGGTCCTCCACCAACCCTCCTGCCAGAGCCCAGCATCCTTCTCAGCTCTCATCCTGAGCATCTCAGCACCCCAAATTTTACTAGTGTCCCTAGTCAGCCACCCACTTGACACTCAATTTACCTCAAGCTGTTGAGAATGGACAGGAGCTATGCTCACACATCCATCCATCCATTCTTTCATTCATCAGAGCCTACCGAATATCTCCTCCATGCCATGTCCTGGAATACGAGTTGTAATCTCAAAGGCAAATCAGTCTCGTGCTCCTGCCCTTGGGGAGCTCACTCATGACTCCGTAACAGACATGATTGGCTGGGAAAGGCCAACTCCAGAGGTACATGCGATGCCTTGGGACCACAGGGCATGATTCCTTCCAAAGAAGGTTACATTTAACTAACATTTCAAAAGCAGGAGATGCTGAGGAAGTGTTATCAAAACAAGGGGAAGGGTAAAGAAAAGATTAAGGTAAACAAAGGTACAAGAAAATGACAAGAATTGTAAGAGGAAAGAGTACAGTGACCCAAAGCCTAAGTGATTGGGAGAAAACTTCCTGGAAAGATTTTGTAACCAGAGGTAAGGCCGGTGGACAGGTGAGCTCAGGTCAGGCCCTGCAGCATCCTACTTCCATGCCAAGAACTGTAGGTGCCATGGGAGCCCACCAAGGTGGGGAGGCCAGGGCCTGCAGGAATGAGGATTCCCCTCAGGGCAGTGACAGGAGAGAAGGTAACAGAGGGGAGAGGACCAGGAGCCTTCTACAGACACCAGGCAGGACAGACTTTTGTTCTTCTTGTTCATTTGTTCTCCCATAAAATGACTACTGAATACCCAGTGACAGCCAGCAGCTGTATCTTTGAATGCGATGCTTCCATGGCCTGGGCCTAAATGTCTTCATCTGAACAGGTGTCAGCCTAGAATCTTATGCAGCCTTCAGAATGCGTCCACTAAGCCTCTCCTCTGCCAGCCTGTCCTTCTGGACCTGAAGGCTTAAAAAGGTCACCTCACCTTTTCCCAAGCTCCACCAGATCCTCGTCTCTGGAAAATAGGAGCAGGCGTTTCCACGTAGCTTATCTGCCTCACTGGTGCTTCTGTGGAAACTGGATGTCTCGTGGATGTCATATGAATGTCAGCACACTCAGAAAGGGCATATTGTCCAGACCCATGAGTAATCACAGGTGCAAAGGGGGATTTTATCTGTTCAGCCCTTATTTTATGCACAGATTCTTTAATGACCTTGAGTTTATCTCACAAGGCTCCAGGAAATAGGGATTGTATTCTCAAGTCACCAAGGATGAAGCTGCAGGCCGGAGACACAAACTAAGGCATCTTCCCAAAGTCACAAAGCAAGGATTCAGCAAAACCGAGCCCAGACACAGTGGAGCTGGCTCTGCATGTCCTTTCCACCATCCCTGTCTTATCCAGCTATTCCCCACGAGGAATTTGGAGCGAACTTTGCATTTCTCAGCATCTCTGGAGAGCTCGCCTCAAGGAGAGCAGGTTGTCTGTGCAAAGCGATCCGAGGAGGAAGCCCTGCCTTAATGCAGCTCATCTATCACCCATGCCAACAGGAAAGACAAATTACTAAACAGGCTGGATGTGCCCTTTCCAACCCTGATGGGAAACAATTAAAACTTTTCATTGCAGGAGTTGCCCTAGAGACAAATGAAAAGAAATTGAATGGGAAATGGAAGGAGAGAGGCCTTCTTGTTGGGGATCTGGGCATCTCTGGGACTGTTCAGTGAGATGATCATTTTCCAGGCAGGCTTAGCTAGCAGGCTTCAGTGGGAACTCCCAAGAACAAACCCAGAAAGCCTCCTGGTGGAGGTGATGGGGGTCAGTGAAAAACAGTTCTTAATATGAGTGTAAATGTGGGTTATACGCCTTCTATGCATGTGTTTATATACACACACTTTCTCATAAAAATGCTTTCCAACTTGAAAAACAACAGACACTTATTAAAGAAAATCTTGACAGTAAAATCATCAGGAAGAAAAGAAACCCCTTGATGTTACCCCTACTGCTTCCCCTTACCCAGGGCACAGGTCCTCTTGGAGAATAGGCTCCTGAGGGACATGGGATCCGCTGTGTTCAGCTTCTCTTTCCACATACTCAGAAGCTAGATTGGGAGGAAGAGGAAAGATTTATCTTACACCTGCCACACTCCAGGCAAGCACTTACTGTCTCTTTTAATTCTCATAGTGATTTTTGGGAGATAGGTACCATTATCCCTGTCTTAGGAATGAGGGAACCAAAGCTCAGAGTGGTTACCCGAGTCACACAGCTCCCAAGTGGTGAAAGCTGGACTCTCATCTGCATCCAAAATAAACCTCCCAAGTCTCTACCACTCCCAGGTACCTCGAGGGAAATAACACAGGAAAAATAAAGGCCTGGCTCTTCCTGTCGGCTGCTCCTGGTATAACAGGGAGGGTCAGGTATTCAGGACCTTTCTGGGAGCCCAGACACAAAGCTGCAGCTGTAATAGGTTTAATCAATGTCCTGTGAGAAGCATATTGCTTCCGACTGCAGAAAGGGAGGTGAAGGAAATCAGCTTGATGGAAGAGCTGACGTTTGGGCTGCTCCGAGATGGAGGTGGATTTTAGAGGGCATCTTGGGGAAGGCAGGGGACATTCTAGACTAAGGAAACAGCCTGAGGAGAGAAAATAAAAATACAGCACTCAAGCACCGGCAGCAGGAGGTGGATTCCCTTGGCTGGAACTTGGGGATGTGTGAGCAGAGTGAAGACAGTGGGAACCTGGCGTGGAGCTTAGAGACACAGGTATTAAAGGGCCTTGGAGGCTTGAAAAGGGTTTGAACTTCTCTTACTGCGCAGAAGGCTGCCATGCCCTGAGTCACAAGCTAAGGAATCGTAGGGCAGGGAGGAGCCTTTCACGGCACAAACCCAGGAGGCCGTAAAGATCTGTGAGCTAATAGCAGTGAGATGCGGGGAGAATCCTGGGTGTGAAGTACACCAGAGACAGAAATGAAAAGACTTGGAGAAGGGAGGTTTCTGACCTGAGGGACTGAGCAGACACGCAGGGCCGCCCAGTGGGAGAACGAGCACAAACAGAAGCAGGCGTGGAGGACACCATGGCCTCTGTGTGTGCCCAGGGGAGTCTGGGGTGTTGGTAAAGGCACCAGGTGGGGTGTGCAGCGGTGGTCCAGTGCCTGGGCGTTGCAGACCCAGCAGAGGCCTTGGAGATGAGCTGTCCAGCCTCATCAGACCCGCCGAAGCCCAGGCAGCCCCTGCTCCGGCTCAGCCTTTGCTTCCGCCAGCACCCAGCACCCAAGCAGGGCCCGTCCTTCTCTGTTTCCTCCTCTTCCTGATGTCACAGCCTCTTCACCTTCTCCAGCCTTCAACCCAGAGAGTCCTCAGCACCATCCTTCCCCCACCATGCTCCTCTTCTTCTCCCAGTCTTTGGGACCCCTCATCCTGTTCTCCTCCCTCTTGGATTTTACTCTACCACAGACTTCTGGGACTCCCTTTCACCAACACCCTTGAGTCCCTCTGCCCCTGCGCTGCACCCAGTGAGATAACTCCCATCACCCCCACAGCAGGAAGTCCACCTTCATCTCTTTTCTATGCCGGATCACTGAGCAGGAGAAAACTCCAGGAGCTGTATTTGCTAGAGTCTATCAAAAATTCACGATTTCCCCTAACTGACCCCTCCACTGCGACAAAGCTATTTACTTGTCCTTTCTCAGCTCTCTTTCTAATTCCTTCTTCACTCTTTCTGCTGCATAAGTTGTCCCCTCTCTTCACTGTGTCCTTAGCTTCCTGTCCTCAGCTGGCTCCATGCTCGGATCTGTCTCCCTTCCCTGCTCTGCTATTTCTCTCTTTTCAACTCGTCAAAGGGGCTCCCTGCCACCCTCTACTGACTTCCATTCACTTCTCAGCCCTTCCAAACTGGCCTTGCCATAGCACCCTCTGGTCCTGCTGCAGAGGGCCAGCGGGGAGCCCGGGAAGCAAGGATGATGTGTGTCTTCCCTGCTCAGCTCACCATACCTGACACTTAAGACTACTCTGCTGATCCCTGGATTTCCCCTAAATCTCCGATTTTCACAGGTCATCTCATCCCACATTTATTCTTTCCCAAGAGCCTTCATGGGTTCCCCCTCCTTTTTCTAGCCCTTAAATCCCAATGCAAAATACTCTGTTCTTACACCAAGACTCTAAATTCTATAGATGCCCTTGCCTGGTTTTCTTAGTTGGTATTGTTCAAATTGCCAGCTGCATACTGACAACTCCAAAGATTGTACCATTGACTGAAAAATCTTCTATGCACCAGATTTGAATGAGCTGTATCTGCATACCTGATTCCTCACCACTGTCTCATCAAACTCAACAGGTCAAATCTCACCATCTCAGTCTCTCTTACTCAGTCTCTCTGTCTCTCTGTCTCTGTCTGTCTCTGTTTGTCTGTCTGGCTGTCTGTCTGGCTGTCTGTCTGGCTGTCTGTCTCTCTCTGGCATAACCACCTACCTGGTTCAACCTGGAACTTACCCTTAATCTTCCTTTTCTTATCTTTCGTGTCCCCAGATTCTGATTATTTTACCTCTTAAATAATCTCTGAAACCATTTTTTAGGACTCAATACCTCCCCTTGTTTGATGCATCTTTAACATCTCTCCCCAGGGTCCCTGTGACCCTCTCCCACTGGCTTCCGCCTTGTTTCCTTCACACCCTTTGCACTGTTGAAGAGAAATCCTACAGCATCACTCTCCTCTATAAAACTTCTCAGTCCCAGCACTCTGGGATGCTGAGGGAAGAGGACTGCAAGTTTGAGCCCAGCCTGGACAAATTAGCAACTTAGCCAGACCTTGTCTCAAAATAAAAATAAAAAAATAGATGAGCATGTAGTTTAGCGCAAAGGCCCTGATGTCCATGTACAATCAAAAACCAAAAACAAAAGCCAACAACTTTTAAAGATCCTGTGTTGCCCATAAGCAGTGTTTACCAAGGAAGTTTCTAAGTACTGGCAATTCAGATTGTTGAAAATTATTGCCAGTTCAGCCCGCCAAATAGTTCTTCACTTCAGGACTTCTCCATCCCAAATGGGCTACTATTTGGGGAAATTTCTAAGACATTTGCCAAATACACTCGACCTCAGTACTGTTTCCAAAGGAGCTTTTCTTAGGATTAGTTTGCTAATACGCATATCTCAGAATTGATCAGTTTACATAATAAAGTCAGCGCCAGAGCCACCAGGTAAGGACCCCATGCTGCAGTTTGGATTTTAGGTCCATGTGTTAAAGGCTTGGTCTTTAGCATGGCATCATGGGAAGGTGGGGCTAAGTGGGAGGTCTTGGGTCACTGGGGATGTGCCCTGGAAGGGGACATTGGGACTCCACCAATGTCTCTTTGTGCGCCCTGGTCAGGTGAGGAGTTTTGCTCTGCCACACGTACCCCACCATGACATATTGTCTCACCACACATCCAAAAGCAAAGTGGCCAACTGGTCACAGACTAGACCCTCCATAACTGTGAGCCAAAATAAACCTTTCTCACTTATAAGTTGATTACCTCAGGTCTTCGTTCTAGTGGCACAACACTGACTAACACCAAACTGACCACTCCAGTCTGACTCCCACAGTCCTGCCTCACCTCCCATACTGTGAAAATAGCAGCCTACCCTCGGCACACCATCCCTCACCTCCCTGCTGTTCTCATGCCAAGCCTTCTACTGGACTTCTCTTCCCATCTATCTTCACCTGATTACTTCCTAATAACACTTCGTACTGTGGCATGGCTGGCACCTCCTCCAGGAAGTCAAGAAATCATGAAACAGATGCAATGCAGAGTCAGTCTACTGAGGGGATGGTTACCCCAGCAGCTAAAGGAGACTCAGGACAGATTCATCCCCAGTCATCACGGAGGGACCAAGAAAGGGTGAGGTAAGTCACCAAGGCTGGCCTGGGCCCCACTTCCACTTGCTTACCTTTCAGAGACAGAGCAGGAGGACAGTACAGCTCTCAGACGGATGTGCCAGTGCAGAGGACTCTGGGGGACTGTGGCACAAAGTTCAGTCCCTCCCCCAGGCCTCTAAAACCATTAAGTCCTGGCTTTTCACTCCAGGAGCCTGAATTAATAGAGAAAGACTAGGGGAAAGCATCTTTCGGACATTCCTGAAAGCACAGAGGATCTTATTTTATGGGACAAACTGACAGAGGGAGAAAGTGACTCCTCTTTTGCATAAAACATGACTTAGACCTCATTTATTTTGATCCATCCAAAAGGTTGACCAGAAGTGTGGGCTATGACAATCTTCTCAACACGTTTGACACCTGTGACATCCTCCATGTGGCTCATGGTGTGATATAAAGCAGCCTAGCAATTTCGTTTTCTCTGAAATCCCTTCCATTATTCTAGGTAGAAGATGCTTGGACCAATGGTTGCCTTGGACTTCTCCTTCCTTGTACATGCTCTGAATGTCCCGTTTTGCTCTACTGTCTGTTTCATGACGATTTTATCTCCTTCCAGCCATACCTTCCTTCTCATCTCCCTTCCTCTTTCCTGTTTCTCATCTTTCTGATTGGTCTCATCTCCCTAACCTTGGATCGTTCCACAGCTGAATGCAGGATGTCATGAAGCTGTGTCTCCATTGAGTGCATCAGTCACCTGTCTCCCAGCACAATGTCACTTTTGTTCTCTGGAATCTTTTTCTGGTTGTCACAGCTCATTGTGATGATGGCTGAGACGGCAGGGTGCTGTGGAAGGAGCAAGGCCTGGGTCTCCATACAACTATGCAAGTAAACCACCACTCTGTTTATGCATAAGGTCTTTATCTTATAGAGGTCTCAATTTCTCCACCTATCAACTAAAATAATAACAGGCAAAGCATAAAATTTGCAGTCATTAAGTGAGAGGGCCTCACACACCAAAAATACCCATGAATGTGTGAGTTTAATGGAGAAGGATGGACTTGTCGGGTCCCCCCAGAAAGTGTCCCCTTTACAACGTTGAAACCCAACTCCAGCCAATGGCTGCTCCATCCCAGACCACCCTGCTGACCAGTGGTGGGTTCCATTGTCTCCCTGTCCCTGCACCTCTGGGATCATTTGAAAGATGTGGCTACGCCATGCGCTCTCTTTACTTTGTTTTGCTTACTGAATTCTAATTGCTCATCTCATTAAACGTGGCTCAACTACTAAATACTAACCACTCTGAGAAAACCAAGAGCCTCCCCTAAAGGACTGCATACCAAAGGTGGCAGGAGCAACAAACACTGGGAGGAGCTGCCTCGTCCCGAGGGCTGATCTTCTCCCCAGAATTAGTGAAGGCTTTGCAGATTTTAATTACAAATCTGGAAACCAAAAACAAGGCCTAGTCCCCTGAGAGTGTCACATCGCATTTTATGGAGAACAGAACCAGCTGCATTGAAAAGCAGGGGGAAACACACAGGGATGATCATGGCTCATGTGGAGCAGGCAGAGGCAGTCACCAGACACTGCTATGAGGACGGCTCCTTGTGTCACCCTCACTACGTGCAGGAGGAGAACCAGAGCCCCCAGGGCTCCCCTACCCACCAGCATGTCCTGCCTAAGGGAGGAAAAGAAATAGACATTTTCTATGAAACCCCGTACCCCACCCAGGGCTCACCATGGCAAATGACTGTGGGGATCTCACAGAGCTAAATTCTCAGTTTAATTCCAGATTTAAGAAGCAGTTTGTAAGGGTGGAAAGAATGCTTAGATTGTTGGGACTCAATGGTTTCGTGGCATGAAAGACTTGAGATGTGAGTCCCTGGGAAAGTGATTCAAATTTAGCCTCAGTTTCCATATCAGTAAAATGGGGCCAGTGCTTCTCACTCAAGGCAGCCATTGAATTGAAACCTCAAGGACACACCAGACATAGAGTCAGACTCATGAATCCCTTGCAAGCTGTAGCTTTGGAAGTCTAAGGATCACACCAAGCAGTGCTCTCTTTGGAGTTAGGGCAGTAGGTACAGAGAATCCCAGAAGTGCCCTTCCTACAGCTGAGAGACCAGGAGGAGCAAAGGGTCTCCTACCACCCGCCACTAGTGAGTTCCCTCTCTTACAAATCCTCTGCCAGCCAAGGTCCACGGCAAAGAAACCCTTTGAGATTCTATCAGGACACACACTGCTCTGAATGACACCTGGCGGGATGGGTTGCATCCATCTTGCTGGAACTCTGAACAACCTGAACAGCTCACCCCTCCTTCCCTCCAGCCTGAGCCTCTGCCTGGGAGTGGAGACCAGGGACAATGACAGTTCAGATAGAGTTCACAGCCACATTTCTTAAGCACAACTGAGGTGCACGCAGACACCTTGTCAGAAAGAATAGTGCCCGGTGATCCACGCCGCTCCTTACGGAGCACGAAAAGTGGCCTGCACGTCTACAATGCGCAGCCAGGACTTTCTGGATGGGTAGTTCTCAACTCAGAGCGATTCTGCTCCCCACGGGCATTTGGCGATATCTGCAGAGATCTGAGGTTATCACAACTGGGGGTGCTACTGGCATCTGTTAGGAAAAAGCTATCGGTGCCACTAAACATCCAGTGATGCACAGGACAGCCCCCTTCCCCACAACAAAGAAAGAGCCAGCCCCAAAAGTTAGCAGCCTTAGACCTATGGAGCCCAGGCTTAGACAACAATTTGGGGCCACCTTGAATATTTGCAGCTGCCTGACTCCTGTTTTTCTTTAAAGGCAGGGTTGTTGTCCAATCACAGGGACCACTGTGAACCCAGTAACAGGTGTTAACCCGAGTCAACAGTGTTCTCTTCTGAACAGAGCAGTGATGTTTACCATTGTATTTTAGCTGAGGGTTTAGGGACCTCATGCTGAAATGATACACAGGCTAGTTTAATTCGTTGCCCTGCCATTCCATAAAGGACAGTGCTGAGTTTTCCTTTACCAGCATGGGTAAGTTTCTAAAGAATAAAGGTCCTTCACTATCAAAGAGCTTTTTAAAAATTCCTTGTCCAAATTAGAATTCTTCACCTACACAACTAAGCATTGTTGGAAACCACTATGAAGCGGCTCTGAGCAGGATTTAAAATTAACTAATTGGCTTTCTATGTTTATCTGAGTCTATCCTAGGCCACTGTCAGATGGATTTGGTGTAGAGGTTAGTGGCAGAGACTGACCAACTGTCCTCCCAACCTGCACCTTGCCTCTAGCACACACAGCTAGTCTCTACTTCCCATTCTGCTCTTAACCCTGAATCTCTGCATTCTGGACATCAGACCATGAGCCAAAAGAGATGCAGTCTACTCTGGACCTAGCCCATGAGAGCATCCCATGGTTGGCCATTATCCTTTACCCTGTTTTCCACTCAGACACAAAGGACTTATCAAAGGACTCCAAGACTCTACAGGGTTACACAGCTACAATACAGATGAGACATTGGTACATGGATGACCTTAGGGACAACCACCTCCTACAAGAACATCAGGGTTCCTCAGAGACACTGAATCAACTGGATGATGGATGGATGCATAGATGGATGGATGGATGGATGGATGCATGGATGGATGCATGAGTGGATGGATGCATGGATGAATGGATGGGTAGATGGATGCATAGATGAATGCATGGATTCATGGGTTGATGGGTGTATGGATGCATGGGTGGATGAATGGATGGATGCATGGATGCATGGATGCATGGATAGATACATGGATGGGGAATGGATTATAGAGGCTGAGAAGTTTCACAATTTTATGTCTTCAAGCTGGAGAACCTGGAAAGCAAAAAGTATAATTCATCCCCAGTACACAAGTCACAGAGCCAGATGGATGGATAGTGTAAGTTGCAGTCTTCATGGTAAGGCCCATGGTGAGAGGCTAATGGTGCCAGTTTGGATGTGACTCTGAAGACCCAGTGACTACAGAGCTGATGCAGAAGAAGGAGATGAACCCCCACCCCCACCTCTGCTCAAACAGAGAAAGCAACCTTTCCCTTCCTCCACCTCTTTGTTCAATTTGGGCTCTAGGCAGATGAGAATCCCCGATCCTATGGTGATGATGGTCATTTCCTTTGCTCAGTCTGTTTTTTGAACTGCTAATGTCTCTGGAAACACCCTCGCAGACACATCCAGAAATAATGTTCACCATCTCTCTGGGGAATCATTCAGCTCCACTAAATTGACATAAAATTAACCATCCCACTTCCTTTGGAGTGAGACTTGACTTGTGCTGTGCTAAGCTACTGAAATTTTGGGATTTCTTGGCTATAGCAGCTAGGGTGAGCTATACTAAGCAGTGTAAGATGATGTGTGCCCAGGCCCTCCTCTCAGCTGATCCTCCTTCACCCCTGCTCCACCTATGAAGACATTTATCATTGCACTCGGCAGGGTCTCCTATTACACCAGTGGTGATCACTGATGACTGTCTTGACAACAGGTGGCATGTGCCTAGGAGGGGAGCTGGAAGACTTGTCTGACAATGTACCTGCCTTCAATCTTAAACTAAAACAGTTTTCAAGCTTTCAGATGCACTATATGAGGATGTGACAGTACCTATTGCTTCATCTCAGAGAAAGGATAAGAAGTTCCCCTCTCAGACTGCAAACACTAACTGGGTTTGAATCTAGGCTCTGCCATTTAATACTTGAGATTAAACAAGTTAATCCTGATCAGGCTGTTCCTCTACCTATAGAATGGAAGTGATAAGAGCACCTATTTCATAGGGTTTGGATTAAATAAGATGATACATAAAGCATGCTTATCTTAGGTCCTGGTCCTTAACATTAGGTATCATGATTATTATTATTTCCGAGTAGCATTAGACTAGTGCCTAAAAGCATAGTGTCTGTTGATCAAATGAATAATTAAGAATTATCTAAATCAGAGAAACGTGAGGAGATATACATTTCTAATCAAACGCTTATTCAATTAACATGATTAATTCCAGAGATACATTTTGTTGACATATTTTGAGCAAGGATTCTCCTCTAGATTTAATTAGGGAAGCAAAGTCAACATCATAACACAGTAATTCTTCTTTTCTATGCTGCTTTTTAAAAAAAAATTTTTTTTTAAGCCTGTAATGCTTTTGGCTGGTACAGCAAAAGGTATCGCCCTGGGTCCTCCCTCTAGCAATGTGCTTGACACTGAAGAGTCAGCTGCCCCACCTGCACTGAAACAAACCAGGAGACAGCCTTAAAGATCCAAGAGCCAACAGAAGGTCTTTACAGAAGACAAAAATGGGGCTTACCGACAATCAAAACAAAAAAGAATTTAGGAATAATTCCAAATTATACCTAGGAAGCTGAGGGTTCAAATTGTCCAAGATCATCAGCTAAGAAGCAATAGGTTCCATTCAAAGGCTTCAGCCTTAGGCACCCAGGTGAATGCACCGGAGTTCCTCCTGAACACGCCTCTAGCCTCTCTCCCCAGAATTCAGGATAAATACTTCATGCTGGATCCTCCAGGGATGTGCATTTCAGGGGACCCTGGCCACAGTCTGAAGCCCTGATGTCACTACTAGAAGTCAACTGAACCAGGGAGCTGAATTAGCTCACAGCGAATACATCCAGTCTTCCAAGAAAAGTAATCTTGGAAGAATAGTCACACGTGTCATTTCCAGTTGCAAAGGGTGGCAATATCAGTAGTGCCCTTTGGAATCAAATTGCAATTACAGCATCCTTTGAGATCAAATTGCCTGAAAAATAACTCAGGAAGTGGTGTGGAGGTGGCAGGTTAGCACATCAAATATCCTGCTTGATGAGCTGCAGCTGGGCAAGTGGTCCAGTTCAATCCAACTCTAATCCGAAGTCCAGGGGGATGCCAATTGGTCCCAGGGCCCACAAATGCTAGGGATGAGAAGCACAGTTCTGCTGATAGGTGGCTTAGGTTTGAGGCCGTGTTCTCCTGCTTAGCTATGAGATTTTAAGTAAGTTGTTTAGCTCTTTCAGGCTCAGTTCCCTCCTCTACAAAAGAAGGACATTGTCATGGTTTGTCTGTGTCCTCCAGGCCTATTGAGTTTGCATTGTGTATTTGTGATTGCTTCATTGTCTAGTGCTTGGATTGATAGTGTCAGTGCTCCACCCACATAGGGGTGGAGCCAGGATGTGATGTAATGGCAGGAAGAAGGTATGTCTTGCTCTCTGCCAGTTCCTGTTTGCTGTTTGCAAGCCGCCATGAACTGCAGCCCAGCCATGCCCGCCTGCCTGGGAGCCAACTGAGTGTGGACTGAAACCTCCAAAAACTGTAAGAAATAAACCTTTCCTTTTCCAACTTGGGCATCAGGTATTTTGCCTCAGCGACAAGCATAAAGTAACTAAGACAGACATGGATAACACCTACTTCATAGGTTTGCTGAGAGGATGGCATGGCCACACACACACACACACACACACACACACACACACACACAAATTGTATCACTGCTCCTTGACCATCTCTGCCGAATATGGCACCAGTCCTGGCCACTCACCAAGTACAAAAAAGAATGGTGCCCTATGGTCTCAAGGGTCTCTTCTCACTGAATTAAGGACCAAATCAAGGTAAATGAGGACTCCAGTGTTAGATGAGTGATGTCAGGCAAGGACAGGATCACACTGCATTTCGGTCAGAGAAGGGTGTTTGGGGGGAAGAGACAAGATGGGGAATTCTTCATCAGGGTTTCTGTGGGCAGCTGGCCTGGGTGGAGGGGAGCCCAAGGAGAAGGGTGGGTGGTGATAAGTGGGGAGCCAGGGGTGAGCTGAGATTCCAGGCTCTAGTGTGTGCATCTTCCAAGACTGCTTCCAGGGCTTCCGTGGAGGACAGGGTTTAGACAGGAAAGGGTTCCAAGTAGGGTTTGCCCAATAACAGCCCTGTCTGCCTTACAGTTGATAAAGTGTCTGCTGGATGCCAGAACAGCCCCAGGACAAGGCTGGGTGGTATCCTCCTAATTTGATCATACAGTGGGCATCACTTGGTGCCTCACTGGCCAAGTGCCTCCTAACACGTGGCCCGCAATTACTCTTCTGATCTCCCCAGGTGTCTGTCATCTCCTATTTACAGACAAGAAATTGGGCATTAAGAATGTAAGTGGTTTGTCCTAGGTCGCTCAGCTGGTCTGGGATTCAGACCCACACAGTGCTGGTCCACAGCCCACAGCCTTCACCCTAAACTGGCAAGGTGACTGGAACTCAGAGCTGGAAATGAGTCCTCCAGGGTCCAGTAACGGAGCAGAAAACACAGAATTCAAGCTCAGGTTCTTGAAGGTCTGGCTAGTGGCCTCCCCTCCACAACACTGTCTACCCAGGCTTTCATGATAGTATTTCACACTCAGAGCTGGCCTGTCTGCTTCAGGAGGATGAGAATGGAGGCTCCCATTCATTAGGAAACTCCATCTTCTTGATACAAATATCTTTGCATTAGTCACTTTGCTGCTCATGGAATGAAACACCCAACACCTATAACTTGAAGGAGGACAGTTTTATTTAGCTTATGCTTTCAGAGGGTTCAGCTATGGTCAAGTTGGCTCCAAGGCAGGAGAAGGGGCACCAGGAAGGAATGCTGCTCATCTCAGGGCAGCCAGAGAGCAGAGAGAGAGCAGAGGGGTCAATGACAAAAATACAGTAAAACCCTGGTTGTTCAGCGTAAGTCATTCCAAGAGCATGCTTCTAATTCAAAGCACTTATATATCAAAGCAAATTTCCCCATAAAAATAATGGAAACTCAGATGAGTCAGTCTACAGTTCAAAAGGATTCTTATAAAAATGATTACAATGCTATAATATGATATAAAAGAAAAATGAATTAACCTGCACTTACCTTTGAAAACCTTTGTGGCTGGGATGAGGGAAATGAGAGGAAGCCTATTGTATGGGATGACTTTCACTATCATTAATGGGATCACTGCTATTGGTTCAATGAAATCTTTTTTCTTTTGTGCAACTTTAATAAGGAATCTATCCGGTAACACTTGCTTTTGCTTCCTTTTTAAGATTTTGCAGAAATGTGACATTGCATTGTGTCAAACAGATTCCCTGCTCACAGTGCTGAAGCCTCATTTGGGTGGTGTTTTTCTACAGAATTTTGCAGTTTCCTATTTCTTACACATCTCCCTAATCTCATTTCAAGTGAGGGATTCCTCTGCCTTTTTCTCCTCCTCCTCTGCTGCTGAGCTCTCCTCCACAACCTCTTGCTGTTGGGAAAGATCACTCTCAATCCCACAGCAAAAGAGAGAGGAAGAGAAAGACAGAGACAGAGACACAGACAGAGACAGAGACGGGGCGGGGGGATCACCATGGGCTCAGTTGTGATCATGTGACATTCAGTGTGACATAATACTTATATTGCAAGACGCTGTTCATTTATCAAGTTAAATTGTATTAGAAATGTTCTCTTGTTTTTTGAACACTCATAGAACAAGTTACTCACAATCCCAGGTTTTATTGTACCCCTTCCCAGGTCACACCCCCAGTGACACACCCTGGACAGGCCCCAGCTCCTTATGCATATTTGGTCACTGAACTCATCCATGGGTTAATCCATTGACAAGTGTAGCACTCCTATGACCTTACAAGCTTCCAAAAGCCTCACCTCTGAACATTAGATTTCATGTTCATGAAATGGGAACCATTTTAGATCTAAATCAAAGTAGAAACCTAATACCTTCTCTCTAGAATATGCCTACCCTCACACACTTGGGGATGCATGGCTGTCCAGGAACTCCCTGGCTGTCTTGCAGGAAGAAACACCCAGGAGATGTGGAACAAAGGAAAACAAGTATTTCCCTCCATGGTCAGACACGGGGTGGATTCTACATAGGCATTTTTACAAGTGACATTTGCTTTCAGCTACAAGGAATCATTTTTTCCTCTTTTTTCATCTGCAGTCTAAAAGAAATTTCTGCAGAGGAGGGGAAATTTCTGCAAGTAAAATTTGATCTATTTAGCAGTGCCTGGCTCATTTGAGGTTGCACCAGAATAGCAATGGGCTCGCAGCCCCCCAGCAGGCTTCACATAGCCAGGGTAGGAAGCACATGACACTAGCCATCAGCTGTCTAATGTGGTGCCAGGACTGGCTGCCAATCCTCTGGGTTCCTAGGAAAATATCCTGCCTTTCTAGTGCTTCTGTCTCTTCTTCAAAGAGTAAAGTCAAAAAGGTATAATGGTCACTTTTGCTCTGCATTGTCAGTATGGATTAAACCATATTAGAAACACTGTTGCACAAATAGCACCATATACACACCCAAGGCTTTCATCACAATTCCCCGTGGTCAATCTGTCCCTTCCCACTGCTCAGTCCCAGCATCTACTTCAGTTGATAATTCCAAGGGATTCAAAAGTTTTGCACTGTCTGTACCACTTATCAACTTACAGCTTTTGACAATGTGCCACCATTTCCCCATAAATGATATGAGGAAAGCAGGACTTTAGTGACTAAAATGAATACAGGAGGGCCTGAAACAGAGCAAAGGTATACTCCCAACAATTAGCAGTACCACTAGCACACTTGCCATCTTGTGTCACCGCTTGTACCTAGATGTCCATCCAAAGCATCCTGCATTCATTGGTGAGGCTCTCTACCAATAGCTGGACCTAGTGTGTATGAATATGGATTAAAGGTATGTGATAATTAAAGCAATCCACCAATTGGCTTAGCATAGTTCTAGGTGTGGATAATGGGAAAGCCCACCTTGAGTGAGAGTGGCACCAACCAATAGGCTTGTAGCTTCAATAAAATGAAAGGGAAAGGGAGGCTCAACGCTCACTGTCTCCTGCCTGCCATGATACAGTTTCTCTTCTGCCATGCCCCTGTACCATGCCACTCTTCCTTGCAGTTGTCCGGTTATGGACTAAAACAAACTGTGAGTTAAAATAAGCCTCTCTTCCTTTAACTTGTGGGTATATTGGGTATTTTGTCCTAACAATGAGTAACTAGAAAACCTTGTGTAATTTATGTGCCCTCCCATGAGACTATAGGCTCCTCCAGAGCAGCAACCATGTCTTTTCTGTTTAGCATGTTCCTCTTAACCTGGACATTGAGTACCTCTTGCACACCTAAGATGGAATACAATGCTTTTGCCTTCACCTTTACCTACCTCATCCAGTGAAGGTACGAGGCTGTCCCCCCAAGCTTCCACTGACTTTACACAGGCACCATGACATGGTCCTGTCTCATGTGATGCCACTGGGTCTCTTATCCCAGGCTTCCCTTGCAATGTCTTATTCCTGGGCACTCAGATCTGCACAACCAGAAGCACAAGAATTTAACACAGTATGGGCCTCTCTTCACCAATGCACATAGGAGCTAATGCTGCCTGCTTCCTTCACCAAGGGAAGTGATAAAGTGTGTTTCATAAAGTAACTCAGAGGCCCTTGATATTGAGCAACCAGTCACTTAGGGTGGTAGCCAGTTTAATAAGACCTCCTTACCCTGAGTGGATATCTCCTTCCTGTTTTATTTCCCCAGGTTCTTACTGCATCTTCAAAATGTAAAGAAGCCCACTGTAAGACTCTCTGAGGTTCTATCATTGGAGAGCTCAGGTGGATGAAACCTGCTCTGATCCCTAAGCTCCCCATTACAGTAGAAGACAGTGCCATCTCTACTGTCTCCAGGAAAAAAATCTGGAGAAAAGATTCTCTATTCTTCCTCGCCCTCTTTGGCCACCAGCCCCATTCATCCAATCAGGTGACTGTCTTCCTGTTGATTAATTTTACCTTACTTCCTGTTGATATTACTTTATTTCCTGTTGATGTAACTTTATTTCCTGTCACTATTCCTTCACTTCCTATTGATTCTACTTCCTTAATAGCTTTGTTAACAGTTCATTTCTCATCACATCAGCTGACTCTGTCTTTGTAGAGGTCACCAACATCTTCTCAGTGGATGGCAGCCATCTTGGTGGCCTCCCTTCTCCCAGGGCTTCATAACCCAGATCTCAGAAAATCTAACAGGGCTCGCTCTGTGGTCTGACCTGAAGAGAGCCCCGCTCACAACCAGAGTTTAGAAAATATCACTGTTAAGAGTGATGAGGAGAGTCTAGAAGCAGAGAAATAAGTCAGCCTGGTTTAGCCCAATTTCCGGCTGATAGAGGAAGACAGAGGCGAAATCTAAAGAAGTTGAAGACTTGGCAGGAATTTTGAGTCCACCTTTCATGTCATTTCCTGGGATTCCCGCAGCTCCTGACAGTGCAGCTCTAGGATTTCAGCAGGAGGCAGCATCCTCACAGAGTCTGATGAACCAAGCATTTTCTGGCATTGGGGAACTCAAAAACCTACTGTGAGCTGGCTTCCTATCCTCAAATGAAAGTGCTGCTTCATCTCTAGACAGAGCATAGAGCAACCAAAGGGGATTAAATTAATAAGCTGCACGGCAAGCACAGGCTCGCTCCGGGCCACGCTGTGAATCATCCCAGCCCCGATGCCCTCAGCCTTTGTGCTGATCAGCAGCAATCCCAACCTGGGCGCAGAAGCCTGGAGACTTCTGGGTATTTACTGCTGTCACCCACAAGCATTTGGAGGGACAAAGTCCAGAAAAGACTTGTGTATGGTTGATCCTAATTTAACACAATGCTTATTCAGAGACTAAGAAAACCCATCTGGGGTTCTTTTCCTTAAAAATAAATAACATTTTGCTGCCAACCATCATATCCAGCTCCCAAAATAATCTAGTCACTTATTTTGTGCAATAGCTATTCAAATATTTTGCTTATTTTTTAAAAAGTGGGCTATTTTAGTCTATTTAATTGTAAGAGCTCTTTAAGTATTTGGGATATAAATTTTTTGTCAGATAGGTCTGTGACCTGTCCATAAGTTTTTAAAGAGCAATTTAAACTTTTATGACATCTTGGACATAGAGAGATGAGTGAGACATAGTCCTGGCTTCAAAGAACCCACAGAGCTATGGGAAAACAGCAGGACACCAAATCACAGTCCGGCAAGAGTATAGTGACCACGGGAAGCACAGATGCCATGGGGGCCCAGGAGGTACAGACTGTGGGGAGGTTTCAATGAGTTTTAAAGAACAAAAGGACCGGGGATTTAGCTCAGAGGTGCAAGCGCCTCTCTGGCAAGCGCCAGGTTGTGAGTTCAATCCCTGGCACCAAAAAAAAAAAAAAAAAAAGAACAAAAGACAGAGAGGATAAAGACCATCTAGGTAGAGGTCAGCGTGTGTGAAGAGACAGTCATGTGGCTTGCATAATACATTTGACCATGCTATGCATGTAGAAGTAGAAAAACAGAAAAATGTTACATTTAGAAAACTGGAACTTTAGAGATAGTCCAGAAATACATCCACACATATAATAACTAGACACATAATGAAATGGGTATGATGGAGCCACTGGTAAAGAATGTGTTATTTAATCAATAGGATTAGGGAAATTCATGTGGAAAAAAAGACAGGACTTTATGGATTTCTAAAAAAATCTTTCTAACATTTCTAATTCAAATATAATACTCATGCATGCAGCAGAATGTCTTTATGACATCAGGGCAGGGAAGAAATTCTTAAGGAGACAGTAGTAGGAAAAAGGACTGGGCCTGTTTTCCATTTCTGCGATTCTCATGGGCGGATTCCGCTGTGACTTAATTTATACTTGGTGATCAATAATGGCACTCCGCACCCCTCTATGTTTTAGCTCGCCATTGGGCATTCTCTTTTGTGGAGTGTCTACTCAAGTCTTCTGCCCGCTAGTCTACTAATTTGCTAGAATTCCCTATACATTCTGGGTAGGAGCACTTTGGGTTGCAAATATCTTTTCCCACTCTGTGGGCTTTCACTTTTTTTTGATGAAGGGAAGCTCATAATTTGCAGAAATCCAGTCTACCAAAGTTATTAAAGGACAGTTTGGGGGTGGAGTGGGTGACGCCCTTTGCCTACTTCCATTGCCACCTCTGGGTGGCCCAATTAGCTTGGCTCGTTCCCCAGTATAAGGTCTTTCAGGACAGCAGTTCATCTGCTCAAGTGTTCCTGAGAGCTTCTTCAGTGCCGGTCTCTCTCCTGCCTGCTGAAGATACGAGAAAACAAGACAAAGCCAACTGCTCTGCCCTTACAGGGCTTCCAGTCCAGTAGGGAGTTATAAAAGGCGCAGCCTGAGGTCTTCAGTGTGAGTAATAAACCACAACATCAGGACTGCTGAGTGGGCTGAGCTGGGATTAGACACGATGAATGAGAAAATCAGAAAGATGCCATGACCTTCTCTGGCAGCACGCAGAAGCCTGAGAAAAGATAAAGCCAGCAGGAGAGGAATGTAAATTAAAGGGAGAACCAAACAGCAACTCTTTGGCTTCATTTTCTCGAAACACATTCTGATCTTCAAAGGTCATTGTCACACCTTGCTCAGTTTTAACTCTAGCAATGCCTAAATAACCTGGTAGTCAAATTTTGGACACAAACACAAACCAGGAAATGAAAACATTCTCATCATTCGGCCTTTGCCAGTTTTAGTTCCTCGCTCAGATAATGTCATGTACAATTAGGGACAAATTAGGAGAATGGAGATAAACAGGCATAATGGAACACCATAGCTACCACGAGATGTTTGGTCTACATCTGGACGCCCGCCCCCAGACTCATGAACTCATAAATGGGGCTTTGGAGAGGTGATTGGATGGGGGTGTGACACCCATCATTGGATTAGTCTACTGATGGGTTTATAGCTGGGTGTGATACTGGGGAGTGAAGCCTGATGGGAGGAGGTGGGTCACTGTGGGCGTGGCCTGGAAGAATTTGCATACTTTCTCCTCCCATGATCTCCTTGTGCTTCCTGCCACGCCATAAGCGAGCTTCCTCTTGTTATATACCCTGCCTGGCAACCACCTGACTGTGGTCTGAAACCTCTGCAACCTCTGGATGAGAGAGAAACTAAGACACCGAAGGAAAAAATAAGTAAACACCTCTGAAGAAAATAGAAATAAAAACTGGGAGACTGGAGGAAGCTTAGTCTTTGACAATTAAGCAATGACAAATCCAATCCAAAGAGCATTTAGACTTCTTGTGAATGTTTCTATAGTATAGCATGGCACATTTACCTTGCCTAATAGAGTCAGTATAGGAAGTTTTATTTATACAGAGTCTACTCTGTTTATGAACTCAAAGACAGATGGAAGGAGATATTTTTGTCCTTCAAAATATGTTTAAGTGTCAGAAAGTAGAGGAAACACTTTAGTTATCAAGCAACTGAATGATGTGATTGCTAGCCCTTAACTTGTAGTCTTAGACCCTCTCTCGAGAAAAAAAGCCAAATCAATGGAATTGTGCATCTAATTCCCTTGAGTGCAATACAGTTTGTATCAAGACCCTGATGCCCCAGCTCGGAACTTCAAGATTGCAGTCTCTAACTTGTATGGCCCTCATTTTCCAGTGATGCAAACAAACAGTGTTGCTATTTTTGTTCTGCTTTGCTTCTTAGCTAATCTTCTGTGATTCCCACTCTGCAGTTGAACGCCTTCATGCTGAGCTTAAAACCTGTGCTGATAAACCTAGTGGACTCTTGGTTATGCATGGCCAGCTCTACTTCATAGTCAGGTAGTTCACGTGGGGCTAGTATCTCTTCAGCAATTCACTGCACCACCTGGTGGCCCTGCCCACCCAGACACAATACCGCCCTGTCTTCAACACTCTCCAGGCTCTCAGCCTTTGTGCCCAGGTCCCAGTGCGCCCCCTGGCAGTCATACCTGTGTGTTGCATTCCTGCATCCTCCCTCTGCTCAAGTACTCTATAATTATCCTGATCCCAAGTGCTTTATTAAATGTAAAATAATTTCCTTTTTGATGGAGAGTTACTGTGACATCACCCTCACTCAGAGCATAGTCAAAGGCCACCCTCAGTTGTCCAGAAGAATTCCCAGTACTCAGTGGTCCTTGAAAAGCTCTCTGTGGGACTTTCACGTTGCAATGTAGTTATGTAATGCAATGCACTAAGCACATGTCTCTGCTGGTACAGAGCCTCCCTGACACTGCTGAGAAGCCACTGGCTTGCATGCCTTTTGTGTTGACAAAGATTCAAAGGAAAATGTATAATAAGGGAAACTGGTATATTTGGAGGTAAGACTAATACTATATATTGTGTCTATATGTATTAAGTCTTTAAAATACTGTATAGTGTATGTTTTAGAGGCACAGCACATCTCAGTATAAGTTAATATAGGGAAACCCGTGCCCCCAACCCTAGCCAAAGTAACTCCATCTGTAGTGAGCCCAATTTGGCTGTGTGGCAGGCCACTGCTGGCAGGTTCTACAGCCTTGGGCCACATAGCAGCATGGCAAGCTCACCCTCTGCTGTGGCCGGACAGTGCTTACTGAGACAGATGGGTGGGATGGGAATAGAGTACACACTACGCTGCCCAAGGTCCTTCTTGCTTTTGATCCTGATTTTGCTGTTTTAGTTAACGCCCAATAAAACCAGTAATTCTGCAAAGGGGCATGGGTGACTTCCCCTACTCTGTAAACAGATAAATTAATATATTCCTTTATAGACCAAGTTGGATACATCCAAGTCATTCTTCGGACTGCTGGTGCCTTCTCAAATCAGAGGTAGCTGCTTCTTTTATATCTCTGAGAAATTTATGAAACAAATAATCACATTTTGAGAGTTTAACAGCCACTTGTAAACAGGGCTAGATATTACATCATATTGGATATGTTGTATATCACATCTTTGGGAAGTTTACCATATAAAGGACTTTTAAAAAGTGTTCTTAGAAGAATCACTTCAGCAAGAAGTCAACTCAGAAGGAGAATTACATATAAGAACATAGTGGAACAAAAGAGACTAACCACCACCACCACCACCACCAAAAAAAAAAAAAAAAAAAAAACTCTATAAACAAATGTAGACAAGAAATCCACAAGCCGAAATGTCCTGGTAGGGCTCAAGAGCTCACTAAAGAATCTGCACTCACACTGTGGGACAGAGGAACCCAGATTATCCACACTGAGAGGGCCACTTGTGAGATCAGGATAATGGAGATGTAGGAGCTTTGTAGTGACAAGAACAGTGGAAGCCGTTGGTACCAGCCGTCTTGGCGGAACCACTGTGTTTGCCCGACCTGCTCCTCAGAGAACATTAGCATCTTATGCCACTGAGGAACTCAATGGCCATTTCCATCAGGAGGTCCTAGAAGGCACGGACACCCCACCCAAGAAGCAGCCTCTGTTGTGCCGCTTCAGGACCGGAGGCACCGCCTCCCCTCTCGATGTGCCTCTGATAACCAAGCTGTGGCCACCCAATGAGTGCCCACACACCCTGCTCCATGACCATGCTGCACTTATGTCTCCAGCCACACTGGCACCCATGTCACAGCAAGGGAGCTTATGCTCCAGCCCCCTCTCTGCATGTGCCCCCACTCGGGGAATCTGCCCAGTTGGCGTAGAGAACTAGGTGGTATCCTGCCCCCGGGCAGTGTAACTCTGACCACACCTGTGCTCTCATCCTCGGCTGCTGGACAGCACTCACACTTCCACAGAGCTACTAATGCAGCAGCCAGGACGCCTGCACCAGGGGCACCGGAGCCACGGAGGTCCCAGCCCCTTGCACCGTATTCTCTCCACACGTGCCCTGCTTCGAGATCTTGGTTCCACAGACACTACACAAATGCCACTCATACAATCCTGATGCCACTGCCAGCACAAGTGGATCCACAGATTGGACCCGCTAACAAGAGGGACCTCCTCACCCTCGGCTTCTCTGGCAGAGAAGAAGAGATTCGGAGGACTTTAGCAACTATCACCATTAAAAACTCAACAACCTTGGCCACCACTGCAGACATCCAAGCGCTGAATGCGAAGGATCCATGCGTCATTGTAATACCGATCTTGGCTAACAGAGATATGCAGAAACCACTGGCAGCAGAACCACTACATTCTAAATAGCTTCTTGCACCTTCCTTCCCAAAGGAGGTCTTTCCACAGTGCAACTGCTCCATGAAGTCTGAAGAGTTGACTGCTGCACCAAATGCACAGACATCTATGTAGGGAGGGAAGACAAATGGAGACACATTACCACCAAGTTAGCGTGATCATTTCCCAACAGCTGACCCCAAAGAGATGGTGAAATACAAACTGACAAAGAAAACACAATAATCATCTTCAGGAACCTCAGTGGACTTCGAGAAATATGAGAGATAATTCAGTGAAGTTAGAATCAAAAAACATAATGAAAAATTTAAGAAATTGAAATCACTTTAGAAAAAGAAATTCTAGAGCTGAAGAGCACAATGAAATAAAAATGCAATAGAGAACATCAACAGCAGATTTGACCAAGAAGAAAAAAAATCTATGAACTCAATAATAGGTTAGTTAAAAACATAATAGTCAGAGGAAAAGAGAGAAAAAAGTAAAAAGTCAACCAGGAAATGAAAAAAGCTTATGGGATTAATGAGACATACCAAGAGAGCAAATGTTTGAACTGTGGAAGTTCATAAAAGAGGAGAGAGACACAGAAACAGAAATATTATATAGAAAAGTAACTGCTGAAAATGTCCAAAACCTGGGAAAGATACACATATTCATATATAGAAGAATCAAATTTTACCAATCAGATTCTATGCAAATGAGATCATACCAAGATATGTTATCATCAAACTGAAGACAGGATCCTAAAAGATGTAAAAGAAAATAAACATATCACAGATAAAGGTATCCTAGTAAATATAGCAGCATATTTCTCAGTAGAAAGTACAGAAGCCACTGGAGAGTGGGACTGCATACTTCAAACACTGAAAGTGGAAAAAAAAAGAAACTGCCAACTGGGAGGCCTTTACCCAACAAAGTCGTTCCTCAAGAAATAATAAAGATTTTTCCAAACTAAGAAAAGCTCAGAGAGTTCAACACTTTTAGACATATTCTACAAAAAATGCTAAAGGGAATTCCTCGATCTTAAAGAAAAGGACGCTAATTATGATCATGAAAATATACAAAAGTAAAAAAAAATCACTGATAAAACGTGCATACATAGCCAAATTAAGAATTCTCAAATTCTCTAGTGGGTGGTATATAAATCATATATCTTTAACATGATGGTTAGAAAACAAAAGTATTAAAAGTGATAGTAACAAACAATATACATAGTGTAAAGGGATGCATATTGTGACATCAGAAAGCATATAAAGGGGATGGGGAAGCAAAAGTGTAGAGTTGTTTATGCAATTAAAATTGGGTTGCTATCAGTTTAAATAGTGTGTTACAATTACAAGAAATTTATGTTTGCCTCAAAGTAATCACAAAGTGAAACTCTATAGTAAATAAATAAAAAGTAAAATGTAAGTAATCAACACTTTCTAGTACAGAATAGCATCTAATCACAAAAAATTAAGAGAGAAAAAAAGGAACAAAGGATCTATTAAACAGCTAGGAAATGATGATCAAAATGACAATAGTAAGCCCTACCTAATAACTTGGATGTAAATTAATTCTCCAGTCAAAAGACATAGAGTATCTGGCTAGATTTTTAAAAACAAACAAGACTCTACTGTGTGCTGCCTAAAGGAAACTCACTTTATCTTTAGAGAGACACATAGATTAAAAATGATGGGATAGAAAAATATATTCCATGCAAATGAGAAGCAAAAGAGAGTGAGAGCATCCTTATATCAGATAAAGTGGATTTTACGTCAAAATCTGTATAAAGGATACAAAATGTCACTGCTGTAGTATAGGTATGACCTGAGCATGTCTCTCTACAAAGGCTTACGTGCTAGAAGTATAGTGGCCAGTGTGGTAGTTTTGAGGTGGAAAGCTCTTTAAGAGGAGGAGCCTCATGAAAGGTGATTATGTCACTGGAGGTGCCACTATAAGAAAGGATGGTACAGTTAGTTCAGAGGCTGGTTTGCTCCTGCAAGAGCAGGTTTCTCTAAAAGGATCAAGCCTGGCCCAAGTCCCTGTGACTTCCTGTGCTGCTATGTGATCTCTCCCTCTGGCATGTATTCCCACCATGATGGAGCCATCCTGTCCTAAAGTAGCCAATCAGTCCTCGCCACAGCTGAGCAGGGGCTGGTAGCATGCTTCTAAATCTACAGAGCTGTGAACTTGACTTAGCTTTTCTCTTTATACAGAACCTATTCTTGGGTATTTTGTTATAGCAACTGAAAATAGATTACTATAGTCATTACATAATAATTAAGGGGACAATTCAAGAAGGTAAAAATAATTGTAAATAAATATGCACCAAACATCAAAACACCTAAATATATAAACTCTATATTAATAGACCTATTTACATTAGCAGATGATGATACTACTTCAGTTTCAATAGATAGATCATCTAGATTTTTAAAAATCAGTAAACAAACATTAGGCTGGAACTACCTGTTAGACCAAATGGACCTAATGGATACACACAGAACATTCCTTCCAATAGAAACACAATTCTTGCTGAGAGTACCCATCCAAAACTTTTTCTGCAGTGGATCATACATTAGGTACAGAACAAACCTCAACCAATGTATAAAAACTGAAATCATATCAATCATCTTTTCTAACCACAATGGTATGAAACCAAAAGCAAGTAATAGGAATTTTATTCACAAACACATGGAAATTAAGCAACAGATAGCTAACAGAAGAGGCATTTTTAAATACCTTTAAATGAATAAAAATAAACACAACACACCAAAATATATGTGTTGCAGCAAAATCAGTTCTAAAAGGAAAGTTTGTAAGAGTAAGTTCCTATATAGTAAAGAAGCAACTCAAAAGAACCTAACATTTTACGTTAAAAAACTAGAAAAAAAAACTAAGGCCAAAGTGAGTAAATGCAAAGAAATAATAAAGATTAGAACAAAAGTAAATGAAGTAAAGGCTGGGCAAGCAACAAAGATTAGATGGGATATTGCTCCTTGGGTTCAATTCCTCAATACCACCAACAATAAAAATTACAAACTAAAAATATAACATAGAAAAGATTAAAGAAGCTAAAAGTTGATATCTGGAAAAGATAAAATGTATCGTCCTTTAGTTAGACTAAGAAAAAAGAAAGTTGATTCAAATAGATTCAGAAATGAAGGAGGAAACATTATAACTGACATCACAGGAACACAAAGGACCCTGCTACCAGGACAGACAATCACATATTGAGAATTTACAGGACTTAGAAGAAATGTACAAATGCACAACCTACCAACACTGCATAACAAAGAAATGGAGAATGCACGAACACTAGGAACAGTAGAGCATGCTTAAACCTGTCAAAGCATAGGTGCAAAACACAGCCAGCAGCGCACAAATACATTTGACACCGCTACAAATCATACAGAATAAATCCCTCCTCCCTTACATTGTGGGTGGTGAATATTTTGTCTCAGAGAGGAGGGAAGTAACTAACACACATTCCTTTATGCCAGAAAGTAGCATTAAAAAATACCATTCATGAAAACAACAAAGCTCTACAATAAGTAGAAATAACACCAAAGTATGCAACATTGTTTCAGCAGATGATTTAAAATTCCATTAAAGAATAGATTTCCCCCAGAGTAAAAATTCAATGCAAGGTCAATAAAATCCCAAAAAGCATTAAGAAGAAACACAGAGGTGCAAAACTCCATGAATAGCTAAAACAATTTTGAAAAAAGAACAAAGAGGTAGAACCCATCCCATTAAGTATTTCAAATTTATAATGATTTCTTTAGAAGTACAGTTTTACCATAGTAACAGACAAAAGGGACAGAATAAATCCAGAAACTGACCCACTCTACATAGAAACTTGGTGTTTAACAGTAGTGATATAAGAAATTTTTGTAGAAGGATATTCAGTAGCGTTTGGGAGACTGGCTAAAAAATTGGAAAAAAAGATACAACTAGATTTTTAATGTGTATATATATATTTTTTTCCTACATCTCAGAAATAAAAAGAAATCCCAGACATATTAATTGTCTGGAATTCTACATAAAATATCCTTAAAACTGAAAAGCTAGATCGACATATTTTGCAAATGGTAGCAAGGACATTTTCAGTGTGAAAGCTAAAAGCAGTACATAGTTAACAGATTTATCTCAGTTTGTGTATGCTAGAAGCAGAAAGATTGTCAGGAAGGAGTAAAATAAAGAGATACAGTATATGATATATTTTTCTGAAGGGAAATTCACAGCACTAAGTTAAATTCAAGAACTGAGGCGGCGAGAAGAACCATTCTGATACGCACCACCAATACCTCTAAAATACCATGCGGAGTGTGGAGCCATCTCAGAAATGCTCCGGATCCACATGTAGCAAATTTGCCACTGGGCACATGTGGGTAGTTACATTTCTCTTTGAGCTGCCCAGTGCAATCAGGCTTCTCACCAGCTGGTTCGGTTTGACTGTGGTGTACTATCGTGTACATTCTGATGCATATGGGTTGTATTCTGTTTTTGCATGGATCAAGGTAGGATGAGCTTAGGATAGGTCAGTGATGGAGAATCTTTTGGGGACAACTGGCCAAATGGCAACACAAAACCCACTTCATGCAAAGCACCAACGTTGCAATTAAACCTGAATACTGAGGTTTCAGTTTTAAAAAAAACGCATATTAACACCTTTTGTCTTAAAAGAAAAATGAATCACATATGTGCCGTAAGTTTGCCATCACTGGTATATGGCCTTGTTATAGGAGGGGTTTTGTAAGCCGTTAGAATCTACCTCCACCAACAAACAGCTTAAAAATGCAGAATCTTGAAGCCTGGCCCAAACCTACTGAAATTAGAATCTGCATTCTGACAAGGGTCTGTGTACATCTTAAACTTAGAGAAACACTTCAGACTTAAAACTCTGCTGTACTAAAGGAGAGAGGGTAGCTAAGCAATCACAAAGCTAGGGTCAGTCCGAGTTTGCTTGGAATATACTTGCCCCATCCCCAATTCTCTATTAATCTAAACAAGATACAAGCCCATCCCTTATGAGTAAAGGTAGTAGTAACTAACATCTCTTTACCCTGAGCTCACTTGATCAGCAGTTTAAATTACGTGAAATGTGGTCCAGGCCCAGGGATAACCAAAAAACCCACTCCAAGCACTAACATCGGTCCTCCATATCACGGCTTTTGCGAGGTCTCAAACCCTTACAGTTCTAATAAACTTAGCGTTCTGGTTCCCTGTCCACCAAAGACTGGAAGCAGCAACTTTAAAGTACAATAAGGGCCATGATGTACAGAGTGGAATGTGATGGGGCTAACAGCGAAAATTAATGGTAGATAGAATAGCTTTGACATTTTCATGGTCATTTAGTTTTATAAATCTGTAACTCAGATTTTCCTCCAGTGGGACTCATGTCTCACTGTAGGATACACTCGCCTAAGAAGTTAGTTCTTTTTCACAAGTGTAATAATACTCAAGCTTCAATCTCAGAGATCCTGATACACTTGTTCTGGAGTTGTACCTAGTTATGAGAACTTCCAAGCGAATGTTGGTGGATGAGGGCCAGGAAGTAAAGGGCCTATTGAGCAGGACACCTGTGTGGCTTTTGTGTTGTCTCTTTACAGCTTACTGCAATCACTGGCAATAGTTAAGGTGAACTTGGTGGCCAGGATTTCCCATTAAGAGGAAAACACCTTGTATATTAGAATTCATTTCAACAGAGAATAAGCCAGTGTAAAATTTAAACAAAAACACAATGACTCCTGTTTCCTAGAGACATAAGTGTCCTCCCTCACAAGTCACATCTCATCTCGCCAGGTCCACCTGGGGTTTTGTGCAGTGAAGATTCTGAGTCAGGAGCCCAGGAGATGGCTCAGGTTCTGCAGTCCTCATGGGCTCCAGGTGCTACTGGGAGTCCCAACAGATTATCCTGGCAATCATGACTCATTCTTAGCTCCCTTCCTGGGATCCAAAGAAGAATGGCTTCCTCCCTCCCAAAGAGTGAATTCAATGGAGGTCTTTGAGGTTGACTGCTCAAACATGTGGTCAAAACCATAGACTTTCACGAGCAAGTGTTATGAGTTTTCTTATCTTTTGTTAACTGTTCCCTCTTCCTACTGGGCAACATTATTGGAGGATCAGAGGCAGATTTCATGAGAAATGAGTTTACAGGGAATCTAGCTCCACCTATTCATTACAAAAGTGGGGCACCTAAGGCCAAGCAGGAGGATTGGCCAAGTTCACAGGTCACAGTGGCAAAATCAAAACTAGCCCTAAGGTAGGACCTGAAAGCATCAATTAAGGAATTCTGTCAAAATGATTGTTTGGGGAACATCCACTTGTGTATCCCCAGGGAATCTGCGGACTAAGGAAAAACTCAGAAAGAAACAGAAAAATCTAAAGCTAGACTGACTGGCACTGGACTATCCTAAAATGGGGTAGATAACAGGCCAGGGAGACTTCCTCTTCTGAGATTACACAATACCTATTGTTTCCAACTCCACCCCTCGCCCCTGGAGAATTTCCTTGAGCAAGGGCCTTGACTTCTACCAAAGTTGCCTTTGAATGTTTCAGTTATCTGATTTCATTTTCATTTTTCTTTGGAAACTTCTTAAATAATTTTCTAAACCCCACACAATAATGATGTATATTATTGTCCAATATTAAGAAGCCCTTGTGCAAAATCAAAGAATTTTTTTCCAAGTAAGGGAAATGGGAACCATATTCCCAGAACATTCAAAAACTTACCAGCCAAAGGGATCTGATTTTTGTTCCAATCTTTCCTTATTTGTTGCCCTTACAACAAAAACAGAATGAATGCAAATAAAATAGAGGATTCACTTACATACTCCATCCTGGGGCCAGTTACAGCCTGGATCCTGGGGCCATCTTTGTGGCTACCTCAGTAGCCACCCAGGCTCAAGGACCTCCTCCTTTGCCAAATAATCCCAATGGCATGACCTCTAGAATGGCTGAGACTTTCTCCAACAAAGCTTATTCCCAAGGCTTTCATCTTATTATGTGGTTATCTAGGTCTGGAGTCAAAGAGCCCTCCACAGGGAAATCATTCTGCGAGCTGCAAATCTGAATATTAAACAACAGCACCACTATGGGCCTCCCTGGAAGAGAGGTGCACTTGGCCTTCCTAGTTCACCCAACCACACCCCTTTGACAGGAGGCCACTTCCACCTCAGCTGGTTGTGCAGAGAAGCAGCCCACTGGTCAGGTGAAGCAGGACGTTGTCCTTTCAGAGTGACCTTTCAGAGATCGCAGATTGTCTTCTTATCCCTCATCCAAGAATAGCTAGATAGGCATCTGACTGCTTCCAACAGTGCTGTTGGAACAAGAAGCCTGGAGCTGTTGGTTTTTGGTTTTTTTTTTCTCCTTTTTTATGACACTTCCTTTTCTTAATTGTCTTAATGGGCATGTGTTACAGCAAAATATAAAGCAATTGCTTTCTTTATTGTAATTTACAGAGAGATGGGTTTGATCATGGAACCTAGGGATTTTTCAAACCCATTGATGTTGGGCTGGAGGGGTTTCTTTTTACATATTCACCTCCAACGATGCGGTCACTAATTCAAAGAATTCAAAGAACAAAGGGAAAACCCATGTTCCTTCCACACCATGTTTTGCAATGGCTATTAGATGACCACAATATCATCAAAATCATGGAAAATGCAATGTCCTGCGCGTGGGAGAGCGGGGGAGGCTGTAAGAGTCACTCTCCCAAGAAAACTTGACTCTGACACCCCAAAATCCCCAGGCTGAAGGTGATTCCGGAACTGGGAAACCACAGACCTGGCTCGGACTTCCGCGGGTCTCTTCTGATCCCTGAACGAGAATCGGCCTGGCTCTGGACGGCCTGGTGTCCACGTGGAGGCCTGGGTTCAGGGTGTGGACTGAACAGCTACCCACCATGGAGGCTTGAACTGCCCCAAGAAGGGCAGAGAGCCGCAACTTCTCCAAGAGGAAAGGGCAGAGACTGAGCAGCTCTCCAGCAGGCAGCTGTGACTACAAACAAGGAAAGACTGGTTGAGACCTTGGGCCTTAAGGTGTGTTCCATCCTGGGTGCAACCAGGTTTCCAGGGAGCAGCTCTACCCGTGCGGCCCCGCCCACTCACGACGCGCCCCGCCCCTTTCCCCACCCACTTGCCTTATGCGCCCCGCCCACCATCCTGGCACTCCGCCCTCCTCTCGCCCCGACGCCAGGGGGCGCCCGCGTGTCCTCGGCTATAAAGCTGCTGCGGAGCATCCCTGGGCCCAGCGAGCGGCCTTTCGAGGCTGCACTTTCTGTCCTGCACTGCCCAGGCGCCATGGCCCAGGCTATGGTCTCCAACAGGCAGGTAAAGCACGTAACCGAGGACCCCAACCGCCTGTGGATATGGGACAAGGCCACGTACGTGGATGAGCATCAGCGCACCTGGCTGCCAGTCATCCTCAAGGTATAGCCCACCCTGGGGCCGTAGGAGACGGGGCGCCCCCTGTGCTGGCGCCCAGCACCCTCCGCAGCCGCCCTGGGCCTGGGCCGGGCTCTGCTGGCTGTGTTGCCCCCAGGCCGGGAAGGAGGATGGGTAGACCAGGGGTACACGCCAGAGTTGGGGACCCTGGAGGGCGTGGAGGGCGTGAGCTTCTGTGGACCGAGGCTTTCTGGCTTCCGGGTCCTACTGAAAAGTTTTTGGTGACTGGTGCGTGGGCTCATCCCCAAAATGTCCTTAACCTGGCCCAGAAACTTCACGTTTACAAAGCGCCCCCACTAGACTGAGAACGGAGGCTTAACGCAAGGGTGCTTATGCCTCCCTTTAGGTCTGGAACAAATCAGCAACACACTCGGAGCAAAGCCGGTGTGAAGTGCATGCTGCTGAGGACCAGGATAGATCTTCAGTTGTTACTTTAAAAAAATATATGTAACTCAAAAAAGAAAAAAATAGGTAACTCAAAACATGGCTGGAGTGCAGCTACGCAGTAGACTGAGGCAGGAGGATCTCAAGTCTGAGGCTTGTCAGGGCGGATTTAGCGAAAGCTTGCCTCAAAATTTAAAGAGAAAAAGGACGCAAGTAGGGATGTAGTTCAGCGGCGGAACACTCTCCTAAGGTGCGTGGGACCCCAGATTCAATCCCTGCGACTGCAATACCTGTGTATTTTCAGTTAGCGCTTGGGCTTTACTCAAAGCAGTAGAAGCAAAAAGTGGTGAAACTCCAAACTCCGCAGTAAACCCAGGAGAGGTGGAAAAGCAAAATTAAAATATACACTAGTAGAATATCTATGAAACATAATAGCAAGCAGACACACTGAGTGTTGAGTTTGTCTCTGCTTGGTTGCTCAAAACCCTGAAGCTTCAAAAGTTACCCTGCCCCAGTGGTCCAAGGCTTGTAATTTCAGGAAACACTTAAACTTGTGTTTTTATTGCCATTTCAATATATTTCAATATACTTTATTTCATTAAATATACCCACATTATACTTTTAAAAATCAATTTGTTTGCTCCTTTTTGGTTGAAATTTTAAAAATTCTTGGTAGATCTCCTTTAAAATCTCTGGGAAATATCTTCTCACCAAAACACCATGATCCCGACAGTTTTTCATGGGGTGTCATCTGAAAAATAACCCATTCGCAAAATTGGGGCTGGATTTGCATCTCATAATTGGAAGAAACGGTGTTTCTAATGTGTAGTTAAATTAATGAGAGAAAGATGAATAATTCCGACTGGTTAAAGGCTCTGGAAGACACTGTAACCCATTAAGAATAGTGATTTTTTTTCAGGGCGCTTACACTATCCAGAATGATCTTTGTTTTTGGTTTCTTTAAGTATAATTTCATTGGCAGGAATTTTCACAAAACTCTTCACTTTAGAAAAACATTCCGCAAACAAATGTTAGTACTTGTTTCCGGCTTAGTAAAAGCGAGGACTCCTTTAGACTCATTGAATGAACGTGGGTGTGAGGGTTTGCAGGGATCTGATGTGAAGCTGACACAGCTGGGGGAGTAAAGCTGTGGTTAAATTGTGTTGGAAATGCATCAAGTGTGGGCGGCCGCCGTGAGTGCTACTGGCTATTTTTCTGTGTAATCTTTCTGAGCCCTTGTTTGGGGCATCTCTTGTGGATAGCATACAGTTGGATTTTGTGGATTTTTTTTTCCTTAAATTTTTAAATGCAGCTCATTTCCAGTGTTGATAAAACTGTGTTGGGTCAGTCACATGCCTCATTTGTCTTTGCTGGACGTGCACCTGAGGAGAGGGCTGGGTGCTGTGTAGATGAGGGCCCGGGGTTCCAGGCAGGCGGGGTGGCACTGGGGACCGGTCCCACCAGTGCCCAGGTCAGGAGTGTGGCTGGAACAAAGTGGAGGGAGGTGTGGCCTGCTGCTTGGGCCTTTTGGATATCTGCAGGCCATAGTTAAAGGTGCAGAATCGCACTGCCCATGTGGGCAGCATGGAGGAGCTGTGGTTTTCAGCTGCTCAGCTCGGCTGCTTTGCAGAAACCTAGCTGTGGGACTCGAGACAAGCAAGCAGGTAGCTGCTATAGTACAGGAGATAAACAATAGCAGGGGATAGGGAGGGTGAAGTGTGTCACCAGAACCTGGGATCCAGGGATATCTTACCTAAAGGAGGAAATAAAAAAGCCACATGCCAGTTGAACTGGTCCCCCTAAGCCAAGGGCCATGTGGCCCATACCCACCCCGGACGCTTGGCAGGAACAAGTGTGCCCTTGGTGACCCTGTCTGGGTGTGTAGCTTCATGCTGGCCCAGCCAGGGTCCCTGACATCAGTGGGCACAGGGATCCCCTGCATCTCGCCCTGGTGTCTGTCAGTTCAGGCTAGGGTTGTAGGGCAGCGGGAGGGACCTGGGTCAGTCGATAGGCCTGGAGAAGCCTCCTCAGTGCGACCTAAACATGTTCCCCTGTCTTTTCTCTGCAGACGGAGAATAACCTGCAGGTGCTCCTGCGGCAGCAAACAGTCCAGATGGGGGACCCCCAGACCCCCAACCAGCTCCGCCCATGCCCTCTGCCTCTGATGTGGCAGCACTACCTCCCGCAAAGAATATACCGAGCCAACGACTCCTCCTTCTGGCGTGTAGTGTATCACATTGAGGCAAGCACGGGGCTCCCCCGGGACAGGCATGCGGTCTAGGGTGGCCTTGCCCCTGTCCACTCTGTGCCCCATTTTCCTTCACCCCGGCACCAAATGCTGAAATAGTGGACAGACTCACAACTGCAAGTTCCTAAAGGGCCGGACCAGACAGGAGTTAGCACTGAGGGCCTGGCCATCCCCGAGGGCCCCACCAGAAGCCCTTGGTATGTAGGAAGCTCTTGCTGATGGCAGGGACCGGCTGAAGGCATGCAGCACCCCACCCACGTCCTGTCAGTGAGTGCCCAGACTAGGGCAGGGTAGGGATTGTGCCACTCTGGTCTGATCACCGCCTCTCTCCCCTCCTGCCCTCAGTTCTGCGGCACAGAGGACATCCTCCTAGAGAAATTGCCGAACCAGGAGAAGCTGCCAAACCAGCAGTGTCCTTGACGTGGTGAGCAACCAGGGCCCATCCAGGAATCAAGTCTGAGCAGCCTTGAGGGAGAAAGGAGCACCCCTCCCGTGCTGCTGCCCCAGAGGGTCCCCAGTTGAACAGGCTTCGCGGGGGCCACCCTGTGACCTTCAGCAGAGCAGAGCCTTCTGGGTGCAGTGCCTCGGGTCACAGCTGGCACCTTGGTTGACAGTGGTCAGTCGTTGTGTTAGCTGGCTCCAATTGGGGCACAGTGAGGCGCAGCCCCTGGGAGGCAGCACTGACACCCCCAGCTCCCCTGCTGGCCCCAGCAAGCCCCCATGCTGCCCTTCCCTCTGCCCCTGACACTGTCCTGTCTTGCCCCTTCCCAGGTCTTACATTTCTGACTCTGCTCACCCTAGGCCTGCAGCAGGATGTCTGTGCGGTGTTCACCTTGTTGACTTGTCTTGTGTGGGGGTTACTGTCACTGTGCAGGGAGGAGATACCTGGCCAGAGGACATGCCCTACCCAGGCTGCTGGACCTGCCCAGAGCCCTATAGGCTCTCTAAGCCCTCTGCCCCATTGCTGCCCTGGCAGGTGGCACCAACAAGGAGACCTGATCCCTGTCATTTTCTCCAGTGCCCAGCCGCACCTGTGCCTCTGGTTTTCCCAGCTGGCACAGGACTTCCAGTTTCTCTCTCCCTTCTAGCGTCCCGTGCTCATTCCAATCTGTGCCCTCAGCTCCATGCATCTGCCGGATCGGCTGCCTCTTCAGGCGCTAGGCCTGTGCGCACGTGGCCACAGAGCCTCATTCACCCCGCGGGCCCAGGCCCACGGCACCTGGCAGTGTTGAGAGGCCAGGCAAGGAACTAGCGTGGGTGGCCTTCGGTTTACCCATCTTAGGGAGAGGGGTCAGGTTCCCCTGTTTGACAGGTACCTCTGCGCACACAGGCCTCGTGAGGTTGGACATGGTGTGAACACTTTGTATTGTTGGCCAATTCAATGCATGATGGTTCGTATAACCTGTGCCGAATCCGCTTCTGTCTTTGACCCACATCCTGGTGGTGAGAGAGGAGAACAAGCAGTCCCCCGTCACTGCATCCGGGCACTGCATGGCAAACAGTGCTGGGGACTTCGTGCATTTCTGATACTTTGGAAATGGCACTGAAGGCTTTTTCTCTTGATAATCCAGCTCTCAGAACCCCAGTGCTCCTGGAAGCATGACGTGAAACCATTAACATAAGTGAGCTCAGAACAGTGCTTTGTTGGTGGCTCCTGGAATTGTGCCCGTGTCTGGTCCCACTCTGTCACCCCTGCCTCTGTGAACCCTCGGCCCAGTGGCTCTGCCCGCCGCTCCCTGCCTGGGCCCAGAGCCTGCACTTGCCTGGGAAAGTGTTGCAGTTGGTCCTAGTAGCTCCTCCTGTCTGACATTGTCCCCGCCACCCGGGCCCTGGCCAGACACCTCCCTACTTCCATGACACATGCAGGGCACAGGACAGCCCACCTTGTCCCCTCCCAACCCCGCCAATCCTCCTGCACCTTCAAACAGCACCTCAGCAGGACCAGCGGGAGCCAGTAGAGCCCTGGGTCCCGCTCCTGTGGGACCTCAGTCCACAACTTCCTGGCAGCAACATGGGAGAGGGCGACATGAGGGAGCCACCTGGAGGGCGGAAGGGGCGGGGCTGGGTGGATAGAAAGTTGCTTATGGAAACTACACAAGAGAAACAGCTGGGGTTCTCTGAGGAGCGTGTCAGGGCGGTGTGTCCTGTTCCCTAACCCTGCCTTTCATACTGCGGTCCACAGGAACCGACTGCACAGATGCCTCTTGGGGACAGCCTGACAGTGGCAAGCAGGAACATTGGAAACCTTGTAATTATCAAGACCCTGGCTGGAAGAGCAATATCAGTTGCAACATTCTGTTTACCAAATCCTGGCTCAGCACAGGAAGTGTGCTGGGACTCTGATACAGTAGCAAAGAAGCAGGCGGAGAACCCAGCAGAATCTCAGACCTAAGTAGAGCGAGGAGACCTGAGGCAGGCAGGCAGGCGCAGTACAGCAGTCGGTGTCACAGACTTTCTTTTCTTATTGGCACGTATTCGTAACATTCATAACATTGCCCATCTCTGTGGGATTGGCCCTTGTGCGCAATGCACCTGGATTCCTTCCTCCCTCCCCTTTCCTGGCCTCTCTTCCCCGTCTGTCCATCTTACGGATCTCCGTCTGCTTTGTACATGTGATCATATTTTTCATTACTGTTATTTCCAAAAAAGGTCTGCATTTTTCTTATTTCCTCTAGGCTTATGAGGTTTGCCCCAGACCAGTACTGGCAAGCCTTCTAGAACTTTCAATGCCACAAGCAGCCCACTGCAGCACACGTGCCGTGGGTTCGCCACCACTGCCCTGGACCCAAGTTCAGGGAGTCCTTCCTTTTCTGATGAGGACTCGCTGTGCTTCCCAGACTAGCTTCAGTGATTCACAGTCCTCCTGCCTCAGCCTCCCTGGTAACTGGGATTTTACAGGCTTGTATCACTGCGCTGAGTTAAGGAAGATACTAAAAGTTTTTCAGATAGATGATGTAGCTCAGTGGTACAGTATATAATCAGGAAGCACAGGGCCTGGGTTCAATCTCTAGCAACCCTCCAAAAAAGACTTCAGGTAGAGGGCCTTTTGGTTTTGTAAACTTTGTTATTAATTGATAGTTTTATTACCCAAAAGTCAGGATGTTCTCTTTTTAATTCACATCTTTTATGTGGCCTCCCTGGCTCAGCTTGGGTGAACGTTTCATGCGCGTTTGTAAAGAAGGCGTTTCCCTCGCTGGGTGCAGAGATGGGGTTGCTGGGGCTGTCCATGTGCGTGGCCTTTCTGTGTTCTTAGTCATTAATTTCGCCCATTTGCTTTATCTTAGCCTGGAAAATTACATAAATACTTCCTATGAGTGGTGCAGTTCCATCTTCTTTTAATCTGTGGTATGTTAGGCTTCATAAAGTTGTTGTAGTATTGGCTGTATAAATATTGATTGTCTAACTTTCTTGATTTCCTATTAACTTGTTTTGAAGTCCTGTAATACTCCCACTATCTTGCTTTGACTGATTAGACTCTGTTCCATTCTGTATGATGGGAAGTTTGAGGGTATAGGCAACTACTTTGAAGGCAATAAGATTCACTAAGATGCCCATTCTGGTTTGACTATTGTCTCCTTTGGAAGTCCTGTAATGTTTACAATGCTTAAGTTTTGTTGGTCTTGTTCTCTACTGTTTTGTTCAACTTTATAATATCTAATGAGATAGACAATTCTTTTTAAGGAAATAAGAGACATTGTTGATAACCTTGTACTCTGTTTTACATCATGTGCTATGTCTATCCTTGGTTTGACTGACAGCTTTGTTTTGCCATATTTGACTTTATTCTCTCCCTCCCCCCAAAAAAGTAATAAGAACTAAGGAATAATAAAACCCAAAATGTGTAAATTTTGTTGTAAAAAAGAGAGGTGGAAAAAAAAGTTCTAAATGATACAACAGCAAGAGTGTTTAGGGGTGTTAAAATAGCTGACCATATTAATGTTTTTGGTTGGATCATTGAACACAACTGTTTGCAGTCTCACTGTTTGAGTGTCCACTTTGTATGCTTTGATACTGTGATTTGAGCAACTATCTCTAAGATGATAATATGTAATCTATTAACCGGTGATTTCTTACTGTTTTGTTTTGTTTTGTTTTTTGTAGTTCTGTATTACTTGTACCCTTACACTGCTTTGTTTTGTTTTGTTTTTTCTCTTTTTCCTTTTAAATAAAATTTTAAAAAAAAATAAATATTGATTGTCACACCTTGTGAATTGCAGCCTTTGAGTCTTTGCCTTTGAGTGTTTCCTAATGAGATTTCTGCTGTGTCCTCTGTAAAGATGGTGAACTGTTTGCTCCTGTTACACAGTATTTGCCTGCGGTGTTTTTGCCCAGCATCCGAATTTCTTTGTTTTAGGTATGTTTTAGAAACGCTTCATATGTTCACAGAGAGAGGTTGGGACAATGTACATGTATGTTTGTGGGATTTGCTGCATATTCTGAATTGGTCAATTAAAGTCATTTTTAATACCTTGGTATTAGTATTGTTTTTCTATATGATGTTCGGCTATGCTGTCTGTTTTCTAAATTCTTTTTTTCCCTTGGCATTGTGTTTGCTGCATGGTTACAGTTACACTAACGTCTCAGGGTAATGTCTTTGCTCGATTTTTACAAACCCTTCCGACAGTCATAGCACTGTCCAAAGGCCTTTATGTCTTGGTGGACATATTCCAGGCTGTGTTACCCTGTGTGGTAACCCCAAGCTGTGTAGCCGTGTAGGACTGGCAATGGGGCTCATGTGATTGAGAAACGGGCTTTGATGTTTATGTATGTTAATTAAGTGTAAATAACCACCTGTGCCTGTCAGCCGCCTCGCAGAAGCTGCACATATCCTGGTTCTCTTCTCTGAATGATACTGGAATTAGGAACACCTCCCCCGACAAACCATCAAAAGTGATGGCCTTTAAGGGAAACCATCAGGCCTCTGACTGTTCTCTCCCTTTCCCCAATTTCGATAGCCAAATTGTATCTTCATTATCAGAGAATATAACAAATAGAGGTTGGACATCCCTAGCCCAAAATCTGAAGTGCTTAGAGCACTGGGGTGATAGCACAGGTGGAAAATCCTGTGTGTGACTTACTTGGGCGGTCATACATGAATGGTTCTGTGTGTACCGTTTTCCTTTATGCACAAAAGCATTGAATCTATGTGACATTACCTTCAGGTTTCATGTATAAGATGCCTATGAGAGCCAGGGATACAGCTCAGCAGCACAGCACCCGCCTAAGTTCAGCACTTGGGATCAAAAAAAAAAGATGCATATGAATTTCCATTTATAGACTTGGGTCTCAGCCTGTTACCTCAACTGTATCTTTAATATGTAAATATTCCAAAATTTAAAAACTCCGAAGTCTAAAACGCTTCTGGTCTGAAAGCATTTCAGGTAAGTAATAACCCAACCTGTACACACTGTTTCCTATATTTACTTGGTCCTAATGAAAAGCTTCCCAAATATTTCTCAATGGTCTGGTTGGAATTAAGGAATTCCAACTTAAGGAATTGGTTGAGACATGTGAACAAGATTCCTTGATTTCTGTCATTTCTACCTTAGTTTGTGACCTTGGTATTTGAAGACCACTTTAGCTGAACTTTAAAGATCTTGGCTCACATTTTTTTCCTTGGGTACCTAGTCTGTGTTCCTCGGTATTCTCTGCTGTGTTTTAGTTTACAAGTCTCCTGTAAAGATTTAATCCCATGTAAATTGCTTGATCATTTTTGCATATGCTGAAGAGATTTCTGTTTTAGATCGTCAGTTTTAATAGCCTCCGCCTTTAAGTTGACTGTTCTTGGTCCTTGTTCCTTCACACACTCGGGCTCAAGTCCTGTTTTGTTTTTAGAGTTTATCATTTCCGCACCTCTTCTCTTGTATTCCTTTTAGGGGACAGAGAATTCTATTATGTACCCGTCGAATCTTCTTTGCCTGTCTCCTATATCTGGTACTTTTGAAAAATGCTTTTGGTCTTTATTGGGTTATTTCCCTTTTTCTACCTTGTAACTTTTCTTTGGTATTCTAGTAACTGCTAGATTTCCTGAGGGAGTTTGGGAAAGTTGGCAAAAAGGCCAATGTCGCTATTTGGCCCCAAATTTTGTGTGTTTCACAATTACTTTGCTATCATAATCGTATTTGCTTACAAAACAACTCTCCTTGCCCCCTGCAGGAGACACCTCTCTCTTCGGGTGCTGTGTGGTGAGGGCACCGAGTGTCAGCCTGAGGAGTTGGTTTGGGACCCTCCTAGGAGACTGGTGCAGCACACTTCGGGGTGTGCCTGGCCTTCCCCCTTCCCCTTCCCCTCTGACACTGTTCCCCGTGCTTCTGAGCCACCCGCCGCCAGCCAAACAGCTTTGCTCTGCACACCCATCCACCATGATGTTCCTGCCAACCATGAACTGAATCTCCTGAGACTGTGAACCAAATTCACCCTCTCTTCCTTTAAATTGTGGATATTAGGCCCCAAAACTAATACAGGTACCCAAGGAATGACCCTTAACCAGTCCAGTGAACTTATTGTCAGTAAGTGAACCTCCCATGGCAAACACAGTGTATAGATTTAAGTGAGAAATTTTTCAAGAAAATGCTGTCCTAAAGATTTTACTGTTGCATATCAGACTTAGAAACAACCTGGACACTTGTCCAGTGCCACAGAACTTATGCAGCAGGTTCGTTAGCCAAGATGCCAATGATCAGGCCCCAGAAGGCCCGAATCCAGGGAACTTGGCTACTGCTGCTCTGACCTGGCCTCGTCAACCCACTGGCCGAGGGTACCGATATGCCATACCCACTGACCACCCAACTGACTGGACTGTGGAGCTGGGTACCTGAGTGTATTATTACCACTGGTCCCTGACTCCTGAGAATTGTAGCACAGTAAATCCTCATTTTAGAAGGGGCACACAGCACGCATACAGCACATCTCGTACAAGAACCCTAGACTGGCTGAGGATTTAGCTAGTTTGCATCATGGATGATGCTGTTTTTGTTTCCTTGGCCTGTATTCTGTTCTCCAGCGCATCCCCCCCCACTGCACCCCACCTCATCCAGAGGTACACTCTGCTTCCTCCTTCGGGAGGCTGCAGTTGACAGACCAGGGGTACGGTAGGAGGTCACTGGGGTGTTTGGGCAGGTTTATGGGTTCACAATCAGACTACAGCTTAGAGTAGGCGCTCAGACATTGTTTTGAAAAAGCCCCGTGACGCTCCTTACCGCACACCCTACCCCTGCCCGCTGGAGGTGTTGTCCTGTGTTTCTGGGCTCCCCTCTCCCTGGAAGATCCCCTCCTCCCCCCTCAGTCCTGGACACCACAAGCTCACTCCATTATGCAGAGCGAGTTGGCCATCTAACCTGGGGCTACCTTTTCTTAACACAAGGCCACAGGGATGTGGTTTGTTAGAAACCTGATCTGTCCTGTGGGCAGCCAGGTGGGAACTTTGAGTACTCTTTAAGGGGAAAGGGGGAGAGAATTTGTATGAACTGGAGCTCTCCTGGGACTCCCTGGAAAGACAGTAGGCTTCAGGTCTGCTAAGGAAAGCCCCCCCCCCGGGGGGGGGTGCTCTAGGAGTGGGCAGAAGTCTGAGACAGGAAACTAAGCCTGACCCAGAAATGAGAGCAAATTGCTTGGCTCAGGAAGAGGCCTTCCACCCTTCCCCGGGGGAGGTTTTATTGTAACAATGCCTCTTGTACACACAGATAAAAAGCACTTAGGGAGGGCAGCACCTGCTTGGTCCCAGAGCTAGGCAGGGGGGACCTGGATTCAGACTGGCCCTGGTGCAGCCCCTGTCCTGTCACTGTGCGGTAATATTGCACAGACCAAAAAACAAGCCACTCTTGGATGGAATCCCATCCTGACCCTTCATTCCCACCCTCGGGAAAAGTGTTTGTCTTCTCGGAGCCTCAGTTTCCTCACCTGTAATAAAATAGCTGCGTTGAAACCTTTCTCATCATAGGGCTTTGAATATTAAATCAGCTAACAGATGGAAACTGCCTGGTGCCTAACACATTTCAGTAAACTTTAATATCTTCCTTTATGGTATTTTCCATTTTAGTAGGAAGCATCATTAACAGTGTTCTTAAGGGGGAAAGTTCAAAACCTTTGCTAAGATTATTTTACTTTGTAAGAGAGAACCACAGGAAAAAAGACACACCAAAGGCATGCCTGATTTTTTATTTATTGGAATAATTTACACAGGAAGGAAAGAACAGCAGCTGGTCTGCAGTTACACAGAGCCATACAACTTGATTAAAAAAAAAAAATCAAACAGTGGGCTCATTGGAGGAGTTCCCTTAACAAACACGACAGACAATCACAAATAATTAGGCTGATTTTTGCTCCAAGTTACAACTGCCTGTATTCAACCTTTCTGCTTTCCTAGGAGACTTTTAACAGGGTGACAAGCTACCTAACAGGAATGATTCATCCAGGTGCTGCCCGCAAGACCCCAGGAAAATCTAAGCCTGAGGTAAAAGTACATGGTCGGCCTTCAGCTAACTGAGGCAAATGCCTTTGAATACATAAGGAAAACCATGAACTTGTGAAATGCACATTTTCCCTTTACACCTCTCGAGGATCCTGCCCTAAAGACAGATTTGTAAATACTGCATCCTGAATTTCATTAACCGCAGTTGTCAGTGTTTCTGAAAAAGTGCACAGCGCCTTCTGTTCTAGAAGACTCCAAGTGATTTGCCCAGTGCCTGGCAACAGGAGGCTGAGGCCAGGAGGGTGGGATCTTGGCTCCAGCTTCTGGGCTGAACCACTTCCGCTCTGGTCTGCACCTTCCTGATCTGCACCAATGTCACTTTCTTGCTGTGCTAAAAAATAATTACATTGTATTACTTATGTGACTAAGGTAGGTTATTTCCTCTGAGCCTTAGAAGGGTGAAACAGCATCTACTGGAGTTTATTGTTTAGGACTTAGCTCCAGCCTGGAGCTCCCCTAGACCAAACCAAAATGGAGTCACTCAGGCTTGTATTTACGTCCTGGATTGCAACTGTGTTGTTTATTTGACTATCTGAGTAACCAGGAAAGAGAGGTCAAAGCCAAATGCCCAAATAAGCTTAATGAGGACATCAAGTAACCTTGAAACAAACAAGCTACCTCTTGTCGCCTCTCTGCTTTCCAAGGCCTTCTCTCTCTCACCCAGCCACCCTCTCGTTCTACTTTTAGAATTCAAGGTTGGCTGATTCTAAAGATCCCAGAAGGCAACACGCAGGCTGAGGCGGGGTGTGATGGCACCGTTGTGATGGCCATTTGAGCCCTGAAGGTGGCTTTGCACCTGGCAGATGAGCCTCACCTTCCTAGAGGGTAAACTGAGGTGACAAAGGCAGGGCCTTGCTGCTCAGGACAGGAGCTTATGCTGAGAGCCTGGGGAAGCCAGGAAGTCTATGATGTGGCTCATCTCCAGCTGGGCATGAAAACTGAATTAGAGGGAGCACGAATGGATGCAGAGAAACCAATTAAACCAAGAGGTTGTTGTAGTCAGGGGTTGTGCAGAGAACAATTAGAATCAGGACATGGAATTTATAATAATTATTTTATGGTGGTGACCCAGAGTTAACACAAGAAAGTGCAGGAAATCTGTCACAACACTAAAGACATAGAATATTCAGCCAAGGGCTTGAATCCCACAGCAATGTTCCACATGAGTCCAGATGAAGACCCAGAGCTCATGACAGTGCCTCCCATGAGTCCAACTGGAGGTCTAGAGCCCACAGGAAGGTCTCACACCAGTCTCTTTTATGGATCCGTGCTGGGAAGGTCCAAAGGTCAGCGGTGGAAGCCAGAAAGTCCATGCCAGTGGGGTGAAGGAGCTGTGCTGGTGGGATGAGGGTTCTACGCTGGAGCCGAGAAGTCACACTCACAACAAGACTAGGGCTGTCCTGAAAGGCACCACAGCCATCCTCAGCGACACGGAGGCCCTGAGCTCTTCTGATGACAAGTACATGCCAGGAAGCAGTGTGACGAGTTCATCCTGGGGACCAAGCGGCACATGTCTTCCTCTCCAAGGCCAGGAAGCAATGCTCAGTGTGAGGACCAGAGCTCCTCCAGGAGAACCAACGGCTCAAACAGCAACAGATAGGAGAACTCACAGTGCCTCAGTGCGTTGCTTATCCTCCACGTCTCTATTTTTGCTGGCAACTTCCCGCAGGTAGAGCATCTACATTCAGCACCATGCTGATTTAATTCAGATGATGTTAAGTTGACCACCCGTTTTTAATCCATAACAGAGGTCTAGGTTAGAAGCTGGCAAAAATTTTCCATGAAAGACCAGATAGCATTTTTAGCTTTATGGGTCACTATAGTCTCAGGTCTGCTCAGTTGGTGACGTTCTGTTATAGCAGGCCCAGCAAATGTTCAGTGTGGAAGTACCCTCCTCCAGAGACTTGACGACCTCTAAGTGCTCACCCAAGGCTCAGGCCATCGCCTGACCCGAACAGTGCTGTGCAAATATCACCGGATCATTGCCACCACTGTTGGTGCCATGATGTGCTACAGAGAAGGGGACTCAGCCTTCCTGGAGGAAGGAGACGCATCACACAACCACGAGGTTTTGGTGTAGACTCAGTTCTCCCGAAGGCCTTCCGGTCTTGTGCACAGTGGGAGAAGAGAGCAGTGTGAATTTGAAAACGGGGAACGGAAATCCCCATCTTGTACCTGGTGAGAGCAGACTTTCCAGAGATCTGAGGAGAACTGCCAAGCCCGTCCTTGGCCTTCTGAGATTTGCAATCAGGAATTCAGAGTGAAATCAGCGGCCTCTTTTTTTTTGATTGTTTTGTCTGTTTTGTATGATTGTTTTTATGATTATTTGTTTTGTCTTTTTCCTTTTTATGGGTACCGGGTGATTGTTTGTTTTTATGATTTGTTTTCTGTCAGGTCTAGAGAAGAAGGCAAATTGGATTCCACCGAATTTGGGCATTTTTCCTGGCAAACCCCACAGAAGGGGCACCAGGGCTCCGGTGTGCAGAGGCGTGTCTGGGACACAGACTCCCAGCTAGGGGACAAGGAACGGGGTGGGAACATTTACACCCTGCCTGGGGAAAGGAGTCTTTGGCCAATGCCTACTCACATTCTCCTCGGTGTTTTTATTGTGGTTAAGTTGGTTTGTAGCTTTATTTTGGCTTTTTTTTTCTTACTATGCAGAATTTTTTTGTCATATAGTCATGTTTATTGCTTCTTCCTTTGTGAATTCTGGGTTGTGTTTTTCTTAGGAATTCTCTGACACAAAATTGTAATTTTATGTTCTAGTATTTTGTAATTTCCTTTGTCTAAATCATTAATCCATCTGGAATTTATTTTCATATAAGAAATGAAGAAGAAATTTAACCTGTTGATCTCCGCTGTTTCCCAGTAGCTGACCAGTTGTTACAGCTCTGGCTTTTGCCTAATGTATCCTTTGTCAGTGTTTGGAAGGTCACCTTGATGGGGACACCACATTTCATCTCCACCCTCTTAATGTTTTCCATTGGGCCCACGGGCTAAATTGACAAAATACATACTTACAGAAAAAAAAGCATGCACGCGTATTTATTGTGTTTTATGTGACAGAGGAAGGAAACAAGAACCCTGATGCCAAAGCTGGACCCGAGTGGCACAGTCTCCCGCCCCCCCCCACTGTCTCGTAGTGTCACAGGCTCGTCATGCTCTGCCCTGTGCTCCTCCCTCCCACCGCTGCTCTGCCCCCCAAGGAGGGGGTTAGCATGCACCTCTACATCCCTGCCTACCCCTTCCCCTCAGGACTCCCCCCAGCTTCTCTCACGTGGAAAATGATCCCTTTGATTGTAGAATAAAAGTGTCCAGATCATACAGCTCTCCCTTTAAACCTTGTTTCATTGTATCCTGTTACATTTATAAATCAGTTTGGGAAACATCACATCCTTGTAACAGTGAGGCCTTCTCTTTGGCCACACCTGTGTAGCTCTGGGTGTTTCCAAAAGCGTCCCAGTTCCAAGGCTGGTACGTTAACCCTTGTAAACAGCCCTGCGAGGCAGTTATCACAGTCACCTGTCATCGTGGTCATCATGACCCCATTTTACAGATGCAGCAGACTGCACAGCTCCGGAGACCATGCAGCATTGTCTTTCCATTTCAGATGCATTTGCTCTCCTTTAACAGAACTTAATCTTTGCCTCACAGGAGTATTTCAATCATGATCTTCTATTAGTTGTTCTAGTCATCTACACAGAAGAAAATTTGGGAGTATTGTGTATTAAATTTATAAGCATTTAACTTGTTGAATTCTCTTATAGGTTCAAGTGTATTTTGAGGCAATTATTTTCCTTATAATAATTTAGAAGGCTTGCATTATGTCAGTAGCGCTTTAATAAAATAAATCACTTTGTTACCTCTCTCAGGGGAAGCATGAAGGGCAGGGAAACAGTACCTCTGTATTTTCTCTTCCTCCCCTTCTTACCTTCCACAACTAGTTTTGGTTGGTTTTGTTAAGAGGCTCATTTCTCCTCCATAGCAGTTATCTTTTTCCTAGAGAATACTGTCCTATCTCTCCTCTTTACCTTTCAACAGCATTTTCTGAACACTTTTCCATGAGGTTATGGTTTACATCTTTTATGTTCCCCCTCAAACCTCATGCACTCACAGGTGGAGTTTTGGGAAGTAACTGAATCATGGGCTGTGTGTGACTGAGCCGTGGATTAGCCCACCAGTGAGTTTATGGCTGAATGTGATGTGGGGAAGTGAAGCCTGGTGGGAGGAGTTAGGTTAGGGGGCGTGGCCTAGAAGGGTCCCGCTCCCTCCTCCTCCCTTGATCCCTGTCTCTGCTTCCTACTGCCACACCAGGAGCTCTGTGTTCCCCACCAGATGACAATGGACTGGAACTTCTACATGCTGTGACCCAAAATAAAGCTCTACTTTAAGCTGTAGGAGTCAGATATTATGTTTCAGCAATCAGAAAGTAATTAAGACATACGAGAAAACCTACCTGCCTTCCTACCATCTTTTACCTGCTGTCTCCTCCTTCTAATGTCTGTAGTTTTTTCATAGTTTTAAAATATTATATTCTGTGCTAAAAGTAAAATTCCCAAAATAATGATTTATTTCTATACAGATTCAATACTCTCTGCCAGTCTTTTAAAAAACAACACATAACCACAGAAAAATTCAGCAACCCTAAATTGATATAGCATAGTGAATTTTCTCAAAGCAAACATACCACAGGGGACCACAGCCAGGGGAAAAATAGAAATGTCCTGCCCCCGAGCTCACTCAGGCCACATGAGCTGATCCACTGTCTCTGACTTTTCCTTTCCTAGTTCAGTGTCACATCCCTCTCAAGAAGGAATCTACCTCCATCAGTGAGACAGGTGTGCATGTGCGTCTTGCCCTATGTGTGGATATTAATATATTAATATCCTGCCTCCCTGGACATTAAATTACGGTGCCCACTCCCCCCACCCAGGGTGCTCCACTCCCTTCTGGCTTTGCTCTGCATCCCATGGAAATGTTGAACTTGGGTTATGATTTGGATCAAAAATGTTCCCCAAGAGCCTCATCTATGCAGAAATAGGGCTTCAGGAGGGTGATTAAATCCCAGAGGTGCTAAATTCCTCAGTGGATTAATCTGACTAATGCATGGGGCTAGTCTTAAGGGTTTTTCCCCAGAGAATACCTGACTTGAGGGAAGGAGTTGGAGGAGGTCTGAGGGCTGATATTATTTCTTTATCTGAAAGTCCCCATTTTTTTTTTTTTCTTACCAAACTAGGTCTGAGCACTGCTTTGTTCTGTAATATTTTCCCCTAGGACACAATGTACCCTATCAAATGCAGATTTGCTTTTGTATTGCAGCCAGCTTTTCTCCCATTAAGCGTTTGGACTTTTTCCCTTCTCCTTGTCTGTCCTGCTCTTTCACAGTATCACTTACACACATGCTGCACCTGGGCCCCTCAGCCACTCTCCATCTAAAAAGCACACGTCCTTTGTACACTGCTCGGCTCACTTTCCCAGGACTCCAGCCTCTTTCGCCCTCTTGCAGCTGGCCCTCCTCTGGCTTGGATCTCTCTAATGGCCTCTGATTTCCCTTCGCTGATTGTCTTCCTGTCCTGCCAAGCACTTGGCATTTTTTCTTGTTCTTTGCCTTTTCTCCAGCTCAGGTTGGTGCACGGTGCCCAGGGTGCCGCTAGCTTTGCTAGTAATTTCTTGCTGCACAGCCGCACCCATTCACGGACACCTCCCTGGCTGCTCCTGCACTACCGCAGGGGACTTGAGGAGCTGCTGCCAAGTCCACACGGTTCCCAGAGCCTCAGACACCACTGTATGGCTCTAAAGACGAAGTTCGTGGATCACTGTGACAGGCCATTCGCCTTTCTTCTCTGGCTGCTACTACCAGTGCTCTGCTGGAGAGCTCCAAGCTGTGAGTGCCATGAAGTCTTCTTCAGACACCTGCGTACGCGGCTTATCCAGTTCAGTGAGCTCCGTGCACCTGACACGCAACACAAACAACTTCCGGCTTTACTTAGCCTGGTCCCTGCCTCCTTGCACATCTCCAACAGGCCGCTTGACCTCGGGGCTCCTGTGCTCCCCAGGCTCTGCCTGTTCTGTCTCCCCAGCTGCTGCCACAGCTGGTCCTCCCCCTCACATCTTCACCACCTCTGCCTGGCTAGCTGGGGGATGAAAGCAAGATGGAGACTCAGGAGACCTGGTCACCTGCTCAGCTCAGGTGCTTCCAGCTGCTGCCCAGGCCACATTTCCAGGATCCTCAGCCACAGCAAAAGCAGCATGCACCTGCTTTCTCTTTGCAGATGATAGATTTTGTTTATAGTAAGTTAGGTAGAGGGCTGTGGGGAGGGCAGTGAGGACTCTTCTCTCCTGACCGCTTCCCCCAGGAAGCCTCCCTGGATGCCATCACTGCAATGACACCCCCCACCTTTTCTTGCCACACTGGTGGCCCTCAGTTGCCTTCATCCGCAGTGCCCAGTCCCCAGGATACACTCAGCCCTGTGCTGGGCCAAGCCTCGTGAGGGCAAGGTTTCCTGCTAAGTTCTCTTACCCTAGAATTCAGTGTGGAGTCCGGCACACAGCGGAGGCTCTGTACATTCGGGTGGAACCCACCCACAGCCCTCTGGAGGCTGCCAGGGTCAAGGAGAGACAAGCATACTGATGAACAGTGTGGCCCAGCAGAGCCGCACACTGGAGACATTTGACTCAGGAAGTCCTCAATGGTCCCCTCTGAGGAAGGTGTCTACGGGTGACACAGCAGGGAAGGGCCAGGGCTGCTCCTCTGGGACACAAATGTCTAGAGCTGCACAGCAACATGTCTTCACCAACCAGGCCCAAAGTCACAGGGTGGCAGGTGTGACCTCAACCTGCCTCTGACCACAGGGTCATAGGAACAGTGCTACAGTGAGCCCCAAAGGGTGTTCCCTTGTGTCTAGGAGGGGGTGCTGCTCAGACCACCTGTGGCTGCCCTTGCTGTCCCCTCATTCTCCAAACAGGGCCCCCTTTGCTCACCACGAGAAGTCATGTTCACCATCCCTGGGTTCAGGTCTTCGGCTCCCGTTAGGTAGAGCTGAGAAATGTTTTCCCCCAAGGCCCAGAGGAAGCTGTCACAGGCTGTTCTAGACATCAGGGTGCCTGGCCACAGATCCACTACCAACCTAGGAACACACAGCAACATTGAGGTGCCACAAAGAGGGGTGGGGACCCCATGGTGAGCCTAGCTGGCAAGCATCTGTGTGACTCTGTAGCCGTCCCGGATAGCCAGTGGGAGTGATTTTTACACACTTTATGTGCTTTTTCCCTTTGCCCCAGGAATACCAAACCCTGGTCCCAGGTGGCCTTTGACTTACCTCCTGGCAGACAGGACATGCATTCTTGCATGGTTATTTAGAGGTTTTTAGCTTTAGATGTGTGCAGCTGGATTCTGCACATGGCTGCACCTTGCCAACCAGGGCACCACTGAGAAAGCCTTTCTGGATTCTGTCTCTTAAGCTTCAAGGCCTGGAGAAGCCACAGGAGTGATGGCCATGGGCCTGTCCAGGGCTGGTGGGAATGAGGCTATGTGGGGGGATGGGAGTGGAGAACAGGGGCTGCCCAGTGTGCCCCACCTGCTTGCTTTCCCCTCCCTGCACCGGACAGCGGGGGACACTGGGGGGAACTGGAAAGGAAGACCTAATTCTAGCCTCTGTGTGCCCATCATACTTTTGACACCAAACATGCAGAATTTTCACACCAAGCACGGCTCCAGTTCTTAGTGGACACTGACTGGAATGCTCTCCAATGGAATTCAGTTCTGACACACCTGCCAGGAGTTGGTGGCGGCCCTGCTGGCTAAGGTCCATCCCATAATGTCGGCCCACTGCAGGCACCAGTCCTAATGGGAGCCAAGAGAAGGAACAAAACCCCGGGACAAGGGCATCTGTGGTATGAGGCTTTCACACTGAGCTACGCCCTAGCCCTTTGTAAATTTTTGAAAGCCTGAGTTGCTCAGGCTGGATTTGAGCTCGCAGTCCTCCTGCCTGAGTCTCCCAGAGTGCTGGGATTCAAGGGAACGGTATATTTCTTATATCTTAATAGCATAGAAACTCAATACTATATGGAGGGGCTTGGAAAAGCACCATCGATCAGGTCACTGCTTTTGCCCCATGAGGGTACAGTCAGCCCAGCCAACCAGCCGATGGGGTCACGGCAAACTCCTGGGGCAGTGTGAGCAGGGAGAGCCCAGGCAAGGCCAAGTCACCCAGGCCTTGAGAGGCACAGGCCCAGAACCCACGCTGCCCTGCTGCAGACATCAGTAGGGAGGAAAGAGGGTACGCAGATAGCCACCAAGTGAAGGACAGTGCCAGAATGGCACCAGATGCCCAGTTTGCATCCCTGCGGCCCAGCCTGAATCTGGGTACCCCTCCCAAAGCCACAGGACAGAAGATACTCAGGAAACTAACAGTTTTGCTGTTCCAGCATGAGCTGGGTGCAGGGATGGGTCCTATTCCCAGAGAGGGATGCACCAGCCTCTTCTTACCAAGGGACCGGTGGCATCCTCCCCTATCCTGAGGACCTGTAACTTCCCATGGAGGCCCAGTATGCAGGTGCTGGTTGGCTGGCATGCCAGACATCTACTGCAAATACCTGGCACCAACACCCAGCCAGCTGGCACCCCAGGGGCACCCTTCAGGGTTACGCTTGCTCCCATGCTCACCCACTGGCTGTTCAGCAGAGCCCCTCCCCAGGGCAGGGAAACCAGGCTCCCTTCTCCTGCATCCCTGGCTTTGTTTCCTGCGTCTCACGTACGGTCAGTGGTAGATCCTTCTTAGCCACGGGACAAGTGCACACTGCATGACTCGCCCTCTCCTGTCACTTGTGTCCTGGCTGGTGGAAGGCAGACCAGGAGCAGGGTTTCCTAAGAGATCAGTGTGCCTGCTTAACAAGCTTTCCCTGGAGGGGTGATGCCCAGCTACAGACTCAATCCAGCAACACTACCACAGCCTCCCTCTGTTTATCACGCTTGGCACAAGGGTTCCTGTTCTCAGTGCTTATCTGTATACGCAAGTATTTGAGGGCAGTGGTTCACAGCTGGGGGAATGCTGCCCTCTGGGGCTCTCTGGTACAGATCCAGTGAGTAGAGGCCAGGTGTGTAGCTAGCCATCCCACACCACACAGGACAGCCCCTCAACAAAGCATCATCCACTCCAGAACACCCACCGCACTGAAAGCCATCTGCAGGTCAGTACTGCAAGACAGCCCAGCCTGCCTTCCATGCCAGTGTAAATCTAAATCCTTCTGAACGGTCTTCCAGCCCACAAAGCAGCTATAACTCATTCCCATGATGGTCAGTGCCATCAAGCCTATTTCTACCAAAGTCAAGGATAAAAATTTCTGAATTCTGATGTCAGTGCTTCCCTGTGCCCTGTGTTTGCATTTCTCCTCTGAGATGAGTTCCTGGCTTCCACCCATTTGTCTTTCTTTCCTTGGAGACGCGCAGGAGTCTTCTGTGTACTCTGTATGCTGGTGCTCATACAAACTTCAAATTCTCACTGTACAGAAAACGCTTCATTGGAAAAGTACATTGTTTTTTACTATTTCTTTCTCTGGCTTGTTGGGGGTTTTCCCTAACCCCAGATCATGACTGTATTTCCCTGACCTGCCTTTCTGTAATGCTTTCACGGGTTCATTTTGTAAGGTTAGGTTTCCCGCCCACGGCGCGTTCTTCCTGTGTGTGGTGTGAGGGAGGGGATCCTTTTTGTTCCACCCCTGCGTGGTCATCCTGACTTCTTCCTTTTGTTTCGGCTGCAAGAGCTTCTCGGCAATATGGCTTTGACTCCCTGCTCCTTCTGTTATCTTGTCTCTAGCACGTAGGACATTTTCTCCCCGTCCTACATTTCTGGGTCACCCACACTGCCGCGCTGTTTATGGCTGAAATCTCAAGGTCCTCCAGGGACCATCGCCTGCACCTTGTCTCAGCAGAGCTCCACCCAGCACCCAGCCAGCCTCCTCCTTTGTCCCTTCTATGATTCCCCTGCTGCTGAAACAGCCCGATCCCCATTCCCTGCCGGAGGAGAAAAGTACAGAGTGACCTCTGGCAGACAGCTGCCACTTTCTATGCAGACCCCACAGAAAGACAGGTTCCAGTTCTGCACACAGATTGACAAGGAAGTTTAATGAACAGGACTGGGAGGTCACCTTCGTGGGCCTGCATCACTTCCAGGAGCTGAAAGCCTAAGAAAGTGGGAGAGGGCTGCTGGCCTCTCCCTGTACCTGCAGTGTACATGTGGGCTTCTGGGTGCAGGGGACAAATTACCCAGGCCTGGATCTGCTTCCAGCCGTGCCAACAGCACCAAAGTCCCCAGGGTGCTGGCTCTCCATCCAGACCTGCTCCCGGTGGCTAATAGTCTGAACTACTCGCCACCTGAAGTACAGTGGGGCTGGTGGCATATTTCCAGCCATGGGCTGCACTTCGGGGCCTGGAGATCCAACTGGGCACAGGGTGAGGTGGGCATGGGGAGGAGGGGACCCTGGAAACTGTATCTGGAAGGTAGGTATGAGGACCGTGGCTTGCAGCCAGCAAGAGAGACAGGCCAGTGCACAGGCAGGGACTATGGCCAGCCCCGTGAGCACAGATCTGGGCAGGCAGAAAAGGACTGCCACTGAGCAAGAGGGAGATCAGAGAGGGAAGGGTGGGTGGACAGCAAAGAGCATGCGTGCTGAGGCCTTCGCTGAGGGTGCCCAAGGGTACAGGGGGCAAGAGGCAGAGGGGTGAGCAAGACCTGGGACAGGAAAGGGAGACAGTGAGCCACAGGGAAGGGCACGTCCCATCCATCCCAGCTCCAGCTCCTCTGATGCGCCAGGTCCACCCTGACCAGCTCAAACTGGGAGAGAAGCCCTCCGAAGAGCAGAGGTGGCCCTCGAAGGTCACTGCCCTAGTGACATGGTCAGACCTGGGGAACCAAGATCACTGGGACTGAACTTAATTGCTGCTATTGCCAGGCTCTATGGTCTCAGAAAGCATTCCAACCCCAGAGCCTCTATGTTCTCATCTATAAAATGGAACATTACCTTGTACACCCACAGGATTCCTCCAAGGATGACTGTTACTCAGTGAGACCCTATGCTTACCCTGGGGGACCGCCCATGGCAGACAATCACGTCCAAAGGGGAGAGATGGGGTCAACAGTGGGGAAGGGGACCAGCTCTGTCTGTGTATAAAGAGGGGTTTTTTCCTTTGGGCTCTCATTCAATTTCCCATTGAGCAGCACGGGCCCTGACATACCAGCCCTGTCAGCCACTGCCCATGGTCAACCATTCCACGCCAGCTCCAGATTTAGGACCAGCTTCTCCATGTTGTCGATCTGGTTATATCAGGGAGCAGCCATCAGAATCCCTCCAGGCAGCTGGAGGCAGCAGGCGAGGGTAAGAAGCAGATGGGAACCCGGGTCCCCAGATTCTGTAGGCCAGAGAAGGCAACCCTCCACCTACCATCCAACTCTGCAAGTGTGCCCACATACACACTTGTGCACGTGCACACGCGCTCCCCCACAGGTCTTCCACTGGAGGTGGGCCTTTTGAAGAATTCATGGGGGCTGCGGGTGCACCATGGGGGGAAAAGCCAGGGAAGTCATTTGTCACTTGTCACTCTCACCTACAGCCACCACATACTTGCCTTGCTGTGCTCCACCATGTCCCAGGGACAGAAGTCATTTCCTAGGTATCATCTTCTCTCTTCAAGCAGCCAAATGGCGGGCAGATCCAAGCAGTGCTCCCAGGTGAAGGCCCATGTTGGGGAGCGTATGATCCCCCTCAGGTAGAGCCTGAGGCTGTTTGAAGGCTGAAAGGACCAGAGAGGAGAGCACATCACAGCCAGATCTGCCACCAACCGGGCTGCACACAGGCCGAGTTGTTAGGCTGCCTCACCTGGGTGGAGGCCAAAAGTCTGTGATTCCAGAATCCCAGGCCAAGAGCCCAGCACTGTCCCCCAGGACTTCTGGACCCAGGGGGGCCCTAGCACAGCCTCCCCTCCTGCCTGCACCTGCCCCTCCCCCTTGCCCACAGTGCAGCCCCCCTCTCCAGCCTGTCAGCACCCGGGCTGGTGTGTACCATTGATTATTCCCTCCTGGCTCCAGCTTGGGGTGGCCATCATTTTCAAAAATCTTTTTAAAAGTAAGATGTCCAGAAACTCCAGAGCTAGGGAGTGATGGCTCTTCCAAAACAAAACAAAATACATTTTTTAACAGTTTTGACCATGACCTTCAAATATTTCAGTAAGCACAAGTATTGAATTCAGTCAGTACAGAAAGGTACAAGGCTAAAAGGAAAAAAATCACTGCAAAACCTTGGCCAAGCTCTAAGTGTTATACAACGTAACAGAAACGGTCTCCTGGCCAAGTATGGATCCTCTATGCTTTGCAATGGACCATTTTTAGGAGGTAGGGTAGGGGTAGGAGGCATCAGCCCTACCTGTGAAGGTCTCCTAACTTCCCCATGGGCTGTTTATTGAAGGGAGAAATGTCTTCCCTGACAGAGCAAAACCTTCCCTTCCTTCCCTTCGGATTCTGACTTTAGGAGTTGGCAAACGAAGGGCTCGGCCTGGCCAGCCATCTGTCTACAGCAAGGGCCCAGCCCGGCTGCCACCTAGCGCCCACCCTCACTCCTCTGTGTCGCCTGGCTGCTTTTGCAGAGTGGATCTGAGAGTCCGTGGGCCTGCAAATGAAAGTGTTTACCCTGCGACTCTTCACACAAAGCCGAGCTGCTCCTTGAGTGAGACCTGGAGGACTCAGTCCCACCCTGAGACTGTATGTAAAAATACTAAGCTATTTTTAAAGAAATCATTGTTTTACATAGGAAAAACACTCTCTAGGTCCCCAAACACCCCTCATGGCTAAATTGCTTGAATTTCTTCTGTTCTCGGTGGCTATTTTTGCATTGTTGTCATTGTTCTAAGTCTACTGTTTGGGACCATCATCGTTCTCGACTCTAGAATGGAAACCCATGCCCCTCGCCCTCTGCTCGGGCTCTGTCTCTCTACAGGTGATTATGCAAAGTGCATCCTATGAGGAGAAGCCCTTACGATCAGCCTATTTCACTTAGTCTGAGGTCCTCAAGGCTCATCCTAGCATGGATCTGAGTTCCCTTTCCTTTTTTAAATTGGACTCCCCCATTGTACATGTGTGTACCCATCCATATGCCACCCCTTGACACGAAGGTTGCCTTGTCTTCTTGGCCACTGGGAAGGATCTTGCCACAAATCTGACTGTACAAGAACTTGCTGAAGCCCTGGTTTTAATTTTGGCTACCCCTGGTTTAATTTTGGCTTCCAAGAAGTGGAATTGCTGGAGTATGCAGAACTGCTGTGTTTTAGGAGCTGCCATACTGATCTCCACAGCGGTAACGTCCTTTCCCATGCCCAGAAATATCTGTCCAGGCTGTTTGCATATTTTGCTTGACATAGACGTGGAAAAGACTTTCAACATTCTCTTGCATAATTTTTCAAGGATAAACTATTCGAAGATTGCTGGGGGCTATGTTTTATTTGATATATCAATGCATTGTTTGTAATGGCTTAATGACATTGTAACACCTGGATAAGCTTTTACCATATTACACAGGTATTTACTTTTTCATTCAAAGACGACCTGTAATCTGACACCCTAATGTAAGGTAGGGTCTGAGGCGTTGTTGTTATCACCTGGAAACTTTCATGCTCTTCCTGCATCCACATTCAGAGCTGGGAACTGTCGGTTGGTCTGGTCGGTGAAATGCTCCCTCACCAGGTGGACATGATTCCCATGTCACGGAGTCGGTGTGAAAGCAACCTCATTCCATATTGCTGCCCCACGGGCTGCCCCCTGATCACACTGCCTTTGCTTCCACCCGTCCCGCCTCCTTTCTGACCTGGGAAACTCCTCCTGCACTGCTGTGCCATCACCAAAGCCGCCTCAGAAGGCAAAAGGCAAGACAAGGCCCTGAGCTACCGCAGCCTCAGGCCTCACCGCACAAAATCACACCCTCCCCCGGGGGTCAGCCTCTGCTGTGGCCCCTCCAGGCGGGGGCTCTGGTGCCAAGATGAGAACCTACGTGGCTCTGCTCTTCTTGGTCCAGTCCAGGCTGTTTTCCCGCATGGCTGACAACAAACCCCATGCCCACACCCTGGCCCACGGGGTAGAGCCAGCACGCTGCCCGCTGCAGCCTGGTACCCTAGGACTCACCCAGCCCTGAGGACCTTAGTTGATAACTTGGTGCATGAACACAGTCAGCCAGCACTTCCCCACCTCGTCCTTGTAGGTTCCGGGACGTATGAGCTGCAGGCATTGGGGCAGCTTCAGGATGGTGGCAGGAGCTTCAAAGGCCATGGCTGGGTGGCCTGGAGGCAATAGGTGAAGCACGGTAGCTACACGGCCTCTTCAAATAATGCTCATCAAGGGGGGTGGGTCAGTGAAAGGCCCACCTGGACGGGGAGGGGCAGGGCTTACCATCCAGAGCACAGGGGCAGAGAGAAGTGTCCCCACTCCTGCACCCTCCCAGATAAGGGTGACTACCTGAGACCAGAACTCCAACTCCCCCTGGCCCTCAAGTCCTCCTCTAAGCTCCTCTCCCACGTCCCCACAGGGCTCTTCCTCCTGAAACCCCCTGATTAGCAGGCACCCCTTGGTCCCTGGAGCCTGTGGCCACTCCTCCAGGAGGACTCCAAGTGGGAACCCTTTCTTGGAGCTGAGAGGCCATCAAGGCAATGGCTGTGAGCTCAACAGGTGCACCCTCCTAAGGGTATCTGGCAAAGACACAGCTTAAACAAATCAAACTCCCTGTCCTCAGTAAACAAGCAGCCAGCACCCAGCAACACCTGAGGGCAGGGTCCTAGAAACTGGGACAGAAACTAACCACAGGAGGGTGTGCAGCTGGCTTGCTGGCCCTGTCCTTGGCAGTGAGGTCTGTGGGTACCCACCCAGATGAGGCAGCTCATCGTCTCCACCTTGCCAAGAGGTCACAGAAGCTCACACATAAAGAAGTACCCTAGGCCAGGGATTTAGCTATGCAGCATAAGTGCCTGCCTGAAAACTTGAGGTCATGAGTTTAATCCCTGGTACCAAAACAAAAACAAAAACAAATGAAGAAGTGTCCTGTGCTTCCTGTGAATGCACAAGATGGCCATTTCCTTTGGGAAACTACAAGTGTGATTCTTCTAGTCTATTTGAGGGTGTCCAGAAGTACCAATGTCATGTCACGGGCTACCGTTTAAACTAGAGACTGTCATCTCATTTCGTGGATGAAGAAACAGAGGCTGGAGGGGAGGGGCTCAGGAGCCTGAGCAAGGCGGCTGGCAGAGGGAAAATGGCAATCTGCTGTTCTTAACGCTAATGCTCAGGCTGGTGTCACCACCTTGGCTAAGTTTGGCTCACCACAGGGAATGGGCAGAATCTGGAGCAGGGACATCTGTGGTGGTTGCTGCAGAAATGGGTCTCAGGGTGGTGGCTAAGACATCTCCATAGGAAGCAGGTCATGTGCAGAACAGAAGTTGGACCTTTGGCCTGCAGCAGACCTTTGTCCATCTCATGCCTAAGGTACGGTCATGTCCGCTGCCAAGTCATCTGTCTCTGCTACCAGTGACCTGAAGGGTTCACTCTCCTGGGTGGATGTCACCAAAGTCACGGAGGAACACATCTAACTCCCCAGGATGGCTCCCTCTCCTTGCTTGGTCCTGATGGTCACAAACTGAACTGGACAAGAAGCAAATCAAATTTCCCCATGAGGGCAACACTGAACTCAACCATTGAATTTGATTCAGTTCTCTTTGGACTAGGTTTCCAACCAGAATCGTGGGAAGAATCAAGGGCATGAACCAAGGTACTGCTGTATTTTCTCCTCTGGAAGAGGGAGCCCTCCTCAAACTCTAAGCCAAGGTGTCATGATGCAGGGCCACCTAGTTAGGGAGACCACCAGAGGCCACAAAGGAGGCCCTGTGCTGCACTTGGGCAGCTGTGGAAGTCACCAAGCCCCCTGCACACAGTGCTCTGCTCCTCCCAAGTGTCTGGCCCAAATGACAGACAAGAACAGGAGGCTAGAGGTCGAGTGCTTAGAAACAGCCTGGCACCAGAGGAACAGGGACAATAATGTCTCTAGGGACCCCACAGGAATTAAGATGTAGAAGAGCAGGAACTCAGGGTGTGCTAAGAGGCCAGGACGTGATGAGTCACTGAGGATGGGGACTCCTGTGATCGAGCGTCAGAAAGAATATATGGAAGTGAGGACAGGAAGTGCCAGGCAAAGCAGAATGGGGAGCAAGATGGCACCCCATGAAAGGTGTGGTATGAGCGCACACATAATGAGTGCATGGATGAACCCTAAAAGAGTGGGCATCATGGCTCTGACTGTAATCCTAGACTCTGGGAAGCTGAGGCAGGAGGATGAAGGGTTTGATCCGAGCCTGGGCAACTTAGCAATTTAGTGAGATCTTGTCTCAATTATAAACAAAAGGGCTGGGGATCTAGTTTAGTGCAAAGGCTTGAGTTTAATCCCCGGTTCCAAAAATAAAGAAAATGAGTGGCTTAGCCATGGAGCTTAGTTGTAACTATCAGGAAAGGACTGGCTGTATAAAGGGCAGCTAATAACACACACAGGACCATCCGAATTCCAGCTCTGCTTGTAGATTGTCAGGATAATAGCAGAGACTCTAACCAGCCATCAAACTAAAGAAACAGTGTGTAGGGGGTTCCCTATTCCAAGGCATCAAAGATGTACTATTTTCTTCTAACAGCTTTATCTCCTTTTTCTCTGTTATGCAGTTAACTTATTTGCATGATTTAAAAAGACTCTCCTCAGGGCTGTAGGGTTACACTCCTATCGTAAGTCTGGGCCACATATGGATGGGTCTATTTCTGGGCTCTTTCTGTTCCAGCGGTCTGCATGTGTATCTGTATGTTGCTGCCATTTGTTCATGGCTCTGGCTTTAAAGCAGGACTTGAGATCTTAGAGCGTCAGTTCCTCTACCCTTCATGGGGTAAAATTACAAATGGCTTAATAATTCTAACACTGGAAAATAAATATGTGGAGATATTCAGAGGACACACGTCGGACATGGCCCTTGGGCGTGGACCCTCCCTACACATAGTGCCCACAGCTAACAGAAAGAGTGGCTAATCATCTCAAGATGTTTGAAAGTATAACTTCTTATGACAATGTGTTAAGTCAAAGAAAAACTTACCAGAGTGAGAGAAAATACTAATATACAGCCAAGTGTTAATTTCCAGGATGTGTGAAGAACTCTTACAAACTTAAAACTTCAAATGTAACTTACAAGAACAATCCACTGGGAACAAGAGGAAGAACCTGAATAAATTCACGGGAAAGGAAACTCACAGGACCGATTGCTGACCAACAAGATACTCAGCCTCAAGGTAACCAAGAAAATGCAAACTGTAAAATGTCTTTCATTTGCAAAACCTCTAATAGCAGAAAAACAAACGCCGAGCCTGTACTCGCTATGTTCAATCTTGGCAAGTGACCCAGTTCACCTTTCTGCAGGCCGCTCCACCATGAGTCACGGGTACAAGGGAGCCAGCTTCCTGCTTCCCTGGCCAGCTTCCTCCAAACTGCACGCTAGGCTGAGACAGACACGGCCAGGGATTCCTTACTCAACATGAGATCGGTTTCAAAAGAAAAACTCTGATGCAGAAGACACAAACATTACAGTCTGGGAATTTTTCCCTGGAGTTTTATAAGGTGAAAATATCTAGTAACTTAAATATTTACAAGCAGAGGCTCTCCTGTGGTGTGTCCCTCCGTGCCCCAGCCTGTCTGCCCGCCCACAAGGCCACCCTTTAACTCACAAGCATCCAGCTCTTAAGTTTGCCGTTTGGATAGACCCTTCCTGCTCACAGGGAGCCCTGCTTCCTGGGCACCTCTCCCTCACCCAGGCAGAGTCCTACATGGCGCTTGGTCTACAGCAGGTGCAGGCCTCAGTCCGGCAGGTGCCGCTCAGCCTTGAAAGTTCGCTTTGGAGAAGTAGCTACAGCTAGGTCGATGCCCTCCAGCCCATTGGCCAAGGTTCCTCCCTGGCAAGAACTGTGAACCTGCCAGCTCTTTCATTAATAGGTCTGCAAGCTGGCATCTCTCCCAAGGACAGACATTTCCCCCACAGGATAAGACAGTCTGCTGCCAATTTGAGGAAACAACACTCTCCATTAGGAGAGGACTCTCCGTTACTGTTGGAAGTATTCTTGACGGCACAGCCCCGATGTAAACCGGTTGGGTGGGGAAAGCTGGCTTCATCTTCCGTGCCTCTGGTGGAGGAAGACCCAGTGTTCAGTTCATCTGGCCCTTTCCTTCTCTCTCCCTGAAAAGATGGAGAGCGTGGGTTCTTCCAGTACAGTCACAGTAATTTCATTTGCAACTGGGTGAAGAAGGCTGGCACACGCTGCCCAGCCCACAGCAGCGGCCCTCCCCTCCCTGCACAGAGTAACTCTCTCCCTCCCTTTCGTTCAGACTTCCCACCACTCCTGGAATTAGAGCCTGTGGGTTTATGTTGCACAGATTGTTGTTCAGAGCTTTTGAGTCTCCATGAGATGCTGGCTCCTGGACAAAGAGGTGACCCAGGACACTTGGAAGCATACAGGTTTGCTGACAGACATCCCTGAACCCAGAGCTTCGTTCTGACACTCCTGTGATCCTAAACTTTTTTTCTTTTTTGAATCTGAAATTGAACTCGGAACCTCACACTTAGCAAGCAAGTACTTGTGAAGCTGAGCTGTATCCCCAGCCCATTCTAGGTTTTTTTTTTTTTTTTTTTTTTTTAAGAGAGAGGGTCGCTATGCTGTTCAGGCTGGCCTGGAGTTCACTTTGTAGCCCAGGCTGGTCTTGAACTCACAACGATCCTCCTGCCTCAGCCTCCCAAGTGCTAGGATTACAGGCATGAACCACCTCGCCTGGCGATCTTAAACTTTTAATTTAAACTTTTGAGATTTGCCCTCCTTGCCTATAACACACAAGTGGTTCTACCTTACTGAATGGTTGTAAGAACAGTAACAGTATTTGCAAAATGCCTGGCACTTGGTAGGTCCTCAACCAAAGTTTATTTATATGCTGAGGACAAAAATCATGTCTTATTCTTCTCTGTGTTCCAGCATCAAACCAATGGCACCAAACATTGGAAGGACCCAACAGACTGGGACTAAATAGCCTTTAGTCAGATTGTTTCCTGGTCAAGGCTGACAGGAGCCCAGAGGTGTGCTGGAAATGTAATTCATTCAGAAATTCCCTTCCTGTCAAATTCTCATTTTTAAAAAATGCACCCAGAAATAAAAGTGCTTACAGCAAAAGCAACAGCCCTGGATATAGAGTCCACAGTGACACAGAGAGGTCTGAACAGTCAGGGAGACAGTCCCCCAGGTCCTGTGAGCATCACATCTTCCCTGATAGCCTATGTAGGTTAGCAGAGTTGCCGAGGTGAGCCACATAATCCAATTGACCACAAGAACCACCCTTGTGGCCTGAAGCTTTTCCTGACCGTGATACAAAGCTTCCCCTACATGCACTCGGCCTCCCCCTCTGGCTTCCTCTGCTGTGGTTTTAAATGGTTCTGCATTTAATCCATCAGGATGACCCAGAAGGAAGCAATTGTCTTTAAGTGGGTCGCTCCCTGAAGCATGGTGACAGCCTTGCTATGCAGAAGAAACTGGATCTTTGCAAAGAGCAAGCACCCAAACTAAGACTGGGGTGATGAGAGAGAGGTCCATGTGGGTCACAAGCTCTCCTTGGGAACCAAGCTACATTCTCATGCTCATCTTAGAGGTAAAAGACCAGGGGACAGAAAGCAGCTCACTTAGCCCAGACCCCAGAGCTACTTAGTGGATGGGCTAGAACCTGAACCCCAGTGTGTCTGAGCCCAAATCCCAGCTCTCCCATGATTCCACGTGTATATATCCACTGACTTTTAGCAGAGAGGCTGGTACACCTCTCAGGTTATGCTGCCAAGCACTGACCACTCACACAGTCTAGGCAAGGTACCTACTCCACATGACTCCATCACAACAAAGGGCATCATCTTATTTAGACCCGGGCTCTGCTGGACCCTTTGTCTCAACGGTGTTGTAGGGGATGAGGTGAGAGGGACCTCACTGCACATGTAATAAACAGAAGACCTGATAGACAAGACCATGGCCATGGTTGCTTGCAGGACTCAGGTCCAAGAGATGCCAGCTGATATACTGGCCTTTCTGGAGGCAGAAATTAGGCCTTCTCTCCCACCTCGCTGTTTGTACAGATATCATGAGAACCCGTCCATCCTTAGAAGCAAGCCTGCCTGCTCCTGTGTTGCCATGTTGAAGGTCAGCAGAGTATGTGGGTTGAAAATAGACTCTGGAGCCAGTTGCCCATGTTCAAATCCCAGCTGCACCATACTAGGTGTGTGGACTTCAATAAGCAGCTCACTTGTATGAGGAGAGCCTCTGAGAATCATGGTGAGGACCAAATGAGTATGTATGCTGTGTCCTTAGCACGGTGCCAGCATATGACAGGTGCCTTCACTATTATCAGTGCTGGGTGTTGGCAGATTCTCCAGCATTCTCACTGGAGTCAGACTTTGCAGAAAAAGCGAGAGACACATCCTTCCAGCTCACCACCCAGCGTGGAGCACCTCGTCAACCAGATCAACCTGGCTGCTGTGTGAAGGCACTTGGAGCTTGGAGAGCAGATGAGCGGACCACGTGGAAGCTATTGCAGAGTCTAGGAGAGTGATGGGATGGGTGAGATTAGCGGAGACAGCTGTGCAGAAGGAGCTGGAGCAGGAATGGATGTCAAGGGCCTGGATGGTGGCATACGTGCTATGTGAAGGAAGACAGAGGACAGCTGGCCTTTGTGTCTGACCAGCCAGGACATAGGGCCCAGTTTCCCCTCTTCCCTGTCCCTTTCCTGAGTCCATTTCTCCCTCCCTGGACCTTCCAGAGCCTCTCTCTCCCCCCAGCTTCTGTTCTGACCAATACTACAAGGGGGAGGGAAAAGAAGCTGCTTGTGCCGAGAGGGATGTAAATCTTCCGTCTCCCTGGACACACAGAAAACAATTATTCATGCAGATGGAACACCAACCGCTCTCCTTGACAGCCGGCATCTCAAGGAGCCTTTTCAGTGTCTGTGCTCTGCTGAGATAGAAGCCCCTGGTTTCCATCTGTAGACTCGGGGATAATGTAAGGCAGCTCCTGGTTTGATAATGAGCTTCTAAGTCTTGGCAGGGCCCCAGCGTTACCAGGGAGGGGAGCGGGGAAGAACACAAGAGTTTCAGGAAAGCACACCTGAGAATTGCAGGGAAAAGTGGTTTCAAAGTCAAGGAAGTCAGACACAGTGCTGGCCCAGTTACTGAGATGGCTTGGTGGCTCCCGGGAGAGCGAAACCACAACCCAGCCCGGGCAGGAACCAGGTCCAGAACTGGAGTCGGGGTCCTGGCTCCAGGTCAGGGCTCCTTGCTCCTTTCTCTCTTCCCTTCTCCAGCAAATGTCTATTGAACATCTACAATGTGTCAGGCCTGTGGAGACTGGTGAGGAGTAGCTGGAAAAGGGCTGACCAACACACATGAAAATTTTCAATGCAAGCTGGAAACCATTGGAATCTGGCACAAATTGGGTGCTGCTGATAAATGTTGTACTCTAAGAAAATAGCTTCGTTATATGTGTATTATAGCAAACCTGTAAAGTGGCTTACTAAATGTGTTTTTTTATCCTTTTTCCCTAACTGATATGTTAAGTGACCTAATTGATATGTTGAGCAATACTCTCCTCTGTAAAGAATTGCAAGAATCTCACCTAATTGATATGTTAACCATTGTTGCCCTCTCCAAACTACAGAAGTTGTGCTAAAACAAGCTAACAAGGGTTGTTAATCACTGTTAGGCGCCTCTATTCTCCGCTAAAGAGCTAAAGAAAACTAGAATGGCCCATTAATTTATACTTGTTTAAAGTAACCTGCTTGTGTGCAGAGAGATTTGCGTATGAGTTTAACCCTTTACCCTGACCTTGACACATAACCGCTGTTTTCTGTTCTGTATGGCGCCTTATTGCCTCCCTCTCCCCTCACCTATCTATCTAGGCCATAAAGAATTTGGGTTTCTGGTGACCTCCTCCCGACCTGGTGATGATCTGTCGTAAAATGAGCCTGCCCCAAATTTTAAGAACTGTTTAGCTTCAAAGAAATTACCGGGAAATACTATGGCCCAAACCCCAATCGGTGCTTTCCTTTTGTTCTGTATGCATCAAATGAGTTAGATATCAGATCTTTGTAAAACTTAAGTTTCAGCTTCTTGTAACTCTTGACCCCTTCGCACCCACTAGCGAAAACGAGCTGTCCTGGGATAATTAACTGTCCACTTTCTTCCCCAAATATTGCTGCAGATGTGCCACTGAGAGATCATGTCAGTCTGTAGGATGGGAGTAATTTGAGAAACACCAGTAACTCCCGAGATTGTCAGAGCTAAGTGGACAGCAATACAGTTTCCAGACTCAGGTCAACAAGTTTGATGGCTCTGCAGGTTTCTTTGTTTCTTCCCCCACCCTTTTCCTCCAGCCTCTTTTTAAAGTCCTCCCTTTAGTCTCTGGCACACAGTCTCCAAATTGGCTCCCGGAGACTGGTCGCCAGGCCTGGAAATAAAGCCTTTGCCACCTAAATTTTCGGTCTCTTGCCTCCTTGGATTTTATACCGGGGCCCAAGTTATAACAATAAATACACAAGAAAAGCTCAGAGCTCAGCGCAGTGAAAATACACATCGTGAGGTCTGGTTAGATGCTTGCAACACAGCTCCCGTCCTCCCTGCCTCACAGCCTTGCATGGTCTTCTCCCTTGGGTGTGCATGTGACATGTGACTTGCTTCTCACCCACAGAATACAGGAGAGAGGTACTTCGTCACTTTCCTGGTACTTCATCACCAGGACAAAATCGCCAACACCTGCAGCTTAAGGCAAGGCTTATTTTGATCCACAGTTTGCAGAAGTTTCTATAATGGGCCAGCTCCAAGGGACAGGGACAGTGTGGAAGGGCCTGGGCAGAGGACTGCTGCTCACCTCATGGCATCCGACAAGGAGAGAGAGGGAGGAGGAGCTGGGGAGGGTCATACGCCCTTCCAGGCCACAACACCAGCCACCACCTCTTCCGACCTATCTCCACCTCCTAACAGCAAGTCAGCTATAAACCCCATAATCCAGTCAGCTTCCAAAAGCCCCACCTATAAGCACATGTGGCTCCTGGGGTACACCTAGGTATTATCAAAGGTGACATGTGTACATGCAGATGATTATACTACATATCGTCACGGTGCCCAACTGGCTGGGGCTTCTCAGTCGTCTGCCAGCTTTGAGCAAACTAAAGGCCTGCTGGGAGACCCACATGGCCGAAACACAGGCAGCCAGGGAAACCAGGCACTCGGTCCTCCAGCACAAGGATACCCACAGCATGGAGTGTGGAAGTGGATCCTTCTCAGCCAAGCACCTGATGTCCCTAAAGCCCTGGCGTGCACGCTGACCCGTGCTTGTGGGTCCTTAAATAGAGGACACTGCATAGGCAGACCCAGGGCCTCCAGAAACCATGAGACAATAGATGTGGGCTGGTTCAAGCTAGTAAGAGTAGCAGAGTTTGTTCCACAGCATTCAATGACCAATGGACTGGGGAAGGGAATGGTCAGAAAGGAGACAGGTGACCGTTTGTCTTGCAAGCCACAGGAAGAGGGCCGGACCACTAGCCTCTGGTCTTGCATACGCCAGCTTTGTGAGCAGGATGCTTGCAGGATGCCAGTAAATGGGCTAGGGCCCAGTGCTTCTGCTTTCTGCTGATGGCTCTGGATACCAGAACAGATGAGAAAGGATGACTTTACCCCCGCTCTGGACACAGAGTGGTGGCTCAGGGCCAGCGTGGGGTCCCTGAGGATGGCTCACCTGTCCTAACCTCATTTCCTACCTGAAGGTCAAAGGCTGGATGTGGCCATGCTGGCAGAGGAAGAACCTTGCTTGAAATAGGGCGAGGAGCTACAATATTCTACAACAAAAGCCTCAGGTTGAGGTCTAAATAAAGCAGTGGAGAATGCAGTTTAATACTTTCCTTGTGTTAAACAGCCACCACAGAAGCACACGTGTACGGCTCCTCATGGCCCTTTTCACATAACGAAGGTGACTGATGTCTGCTGAGTCCACTCAGGCTTGTGAGACCTTAAGTAGAGGAAACTGTGAAGCCATGGCCAGACCCCGGCCATTGGAGAAGTCTCTCAGGAAAGAAGGACCCCTTCTCCAGGACACTCTTCCCTGCTTGTTATCTCTGTGTCATGACTGCTTCCTTTGGGGTCTTGACATGTGCGATCTTTGAGAACAAGCATTTCCCAGACAGTAACATCCTTAGGAGCCACCTGACAACCTTCTGGAACTGCAGACTCACGTTCGGCAGGTCTAGGACGGGCTCCGGACTGCACATCCACCAACGCCCCGGTGAGACTGGCAGGCCACACTTTGAGCAGCAAGAAGGGACATCTCAGCTTGGCCACAGCTGGATTGAAATCACTGGGAAACTTATAATCCTAGTGTCCTAGTTGTACCCCACATGGAGCAAATCAGAACCACTGGTGCAGGGCCAGGTCTTCTGGAGATTTAAAGCACTTAGGAGATCACGGGGGAGCTGAGCCCTAGCACCACGAGCTAACCTCTGATCCTGCAGGAAACAGCCAGCACCTCAAATTGTTTGTGCCTGTGAATGACCAGGACACACTGCAAGCTCGTGGGGCTCCACCCTGCAGTGGGCTCGGAGCACGTGGGCTTTTAAAGCACAGGTGGTTCTGTGACAGGAAACCCTGTGAAACCTGCTTGCAAGGCATGTGGCCAGCAAACACCAAATTAGTGGTTATTTTCAATTTAAACTTAGTCGTGCAGCCCTATCTTACTAGCTAACTCCACAGTCATTGATTGAGTCATGCTTAGCTTGTTAGCTGCTCGTCAACGCAAAACTAACTCACCTCCAGAGTTAGCAGAGAAAACAGGCTGCTAGATGAGAACCAGCAAGCATCAGACCACGGGGACGGGAAGGAGGCTGCTCAGAAGGGCAGGGCTGCAGGCCTGCGCCGCCAGCGGCCTCTCCAGCCCTGTTCCTGTGCTATGCTCTCCCTTGGTCTACTCTTTCTCCCCACCTCCTCAGACCCCCTGAATCAATTTCTAAATGACTCCATTAGTCAGCCTGGGCATTTCCAGCCCCAGTGACTTCTCACCTCCACCCGGAGGAGGCCAGGAAGCAGGACCACGTTCCTCAACTCCGACTGCCCCTACACACACCATGGAAAGGCGTGGATGGGCCCCTTCATGACTTCTCAGCTCACTCATGCTGGAATGACCCAGATCCATCTTCAACGCACTGTGCCCATTTTCCAGACAAGGCCTGGAGAGCACATGTCTTGGGATTTGTTTCCAAAGATGGCAAAGAGGCAGTGACATGTAAAACAAATGTCCTGCACCAGTGCAAAGTCCTGGAGCTTTAGTGGTTCTTCCACATGAACACCCTGGGGCTTCAGACAAACCAAATCTCTAGGTCTAGGGTGAATCAGAAAGCAGTGATTTCTCACTCACTCAGCAATCAGAGAGTCTCTGCCAAGCATCAGGCCTAGGACACTAAAGGGCAAGATACATCAGCTCCAAACTAGAGTGACACATGACCAGGGTGGGCTTTAACCCTGCAGCCACGTGACGGCATGGTCTGGTCATGTCTCCTCACGTGCCGAGTCTCGCTTACACGTGTGGAATGAAGACAAGAGTGCTCCTGTTCCGGGCTGTGTGAAGACCCCAGGGTCACAAGCGAAGTCTGAAGAGCAGCCCGTGGCCTGCAGAAGGCTCAGTGACCAGCAGACAGCATTGGTCAGTGGGCTCCTGCAGAGCCAGCAGTGGGCACACAGTCCATCCACCAAGGTCCCATGTGAGTTGCTGGGCATGTCCCCCGCCCCTCTCCCCCATGTACCTGCCTGCAGCACGGAGCTGCAGCCCATCAATGCAGTGTCAGGGAGCTGGGGCCAAAGGTGAGCTGCTCCTGACTCTGCCCCTACCTGTGTGGCTCGGCCAGGACTCTTCTCCTTGCCCAGGCCTCAGTCTCCCTCTGTAAACCGGAGAACTGCCATCGTCTTGTCCAGAATCGCACTACCCAGTGCTTGGTGGGCATTGGTCAGCAGGCAGCATGGTCCCCACTGCAGGTGGCTGCTGGGACTCAGCCAGTCACAGGCACAGAGCTTCCATGTGTCTGCTGTTGCTTCCTCACCGGCCCCAAGCTCCCTGGCTGCATCCACTGCCCCAGGGGAGGCAGCACTGTTCCCCAATTTAACCTTTCAGAGGTTATAAAGGGAGGCTCCGGAGGGGAAGGAAACAAGCTGTCCAAGGAGATGTGGCTCCACAGGACAATGCTGGCCAGGCCTGGGGCCTCTGGCACCTCGTGAAAATCCCTGTGCCTCAGGAGCCCACAGTCCCTGCTCCCCTTCCTAGACTGCCCGGTGCCCAAAGCTGGGGACATGTAAGTGTCCATGACCTGTCATGGGAGCGACTGCAGGAGGTAGACGGATGACAGAGCACCCATTTCAAGGCAGGAGGCCCGCTCCCAGATTGCAGGGGACCACAGCCTCGCCACTCCCCACCAGGACTTCGGCATTAAAATGGTGACGGAGGATGACACCTGTTGGGGAATTCTCAGAAGCTGATCAAATACAGTGAGTCCTCCTGTGGGGCAGGGGAAGGAGCGGAGCCCACAGGAAGCAGGACTGGGCTCGGGGCTTGACTCTGTGAGCCTGGGTGAGTGACTTAAGTCTCTGAGCCTCAGTCCAACTCAGCTCCCCAGCTGTATAACAAGGATTCACGGCATGGGGGCCTTTCAGGGTTGCTCTGATGTCAAAGGGCAAAGAGCATCGCTCAGCTCCAGGCTCACACCAGGTGAGCAATGCACTGAGCTGTAATGATCAGGGGAACAGGCACGGGGGAGCCTCTGTTCCTGCACTGCCCTGGCCCTCTTTGCCATGAACCTGTGCTGATGCTACCAGCCCCAGGTGAACACCTGGGCAGGACTGATACCAGCCCACCTGAAGTTTGGTGTGTAAATCAAGCTGCACTGTGTCAGCTCGATTGGCAACTGGCAGCTTTCTGGGTGTGTCTGGGTGGGTGGTTGGGGGCGTGGCCTTGAGGTCTGTGTCTGGCCCCTGGCTCCTTCCTCTATGGCACTGTCTCCCTGCTCTGCTTCCCGGTCACCGTGAGCTACGTGGCTTTACTCCTCCACACCCTTTTGCCGAGACGCTTCTGCCTCTGTTCTATATAACCATGGCTGAATCTCTGAAACCACAAGCCACACTCAACCTTTTCTTTAAACTGTGAATGTCAGGTATTGTATCCCAGCAACAGAGGTCGGACGATACACACGTCACCTCCCCTGCCCTGTCGTCCTGACTCACCTCCTTCCTGAGCTCTGGTGCACTATCCGTCTGTTCTCTCCTTCTGCCCCCATCCTCTTGAATTAGACAACACCCAGGTCAAATCCTGGCTCTGCCACTTGGTAACTGCATGACCTTGGGCAAATGCCCGCACCTCTGGGCCTTTCATTTCCTCCATGCAATGGGGAGGGGAAGGGGGCTTTTCGCTCACGTGGTTGTTGTGAGGATAAGATTAGAGACCTTCTGAAAACACTTGGCAGGCGATTTAACATGCCTGGTAAACATAAAGATCCTTTTTGTGCAGTCGGATTTTCAATACAGAGCTAAGTGTTACTGCTTCCACCCTTGACACACGTGGGCTCCTCCAGTCAGCCCGTTGGGGGACATGGAACATGCATGCAGTTGGAAGGCAAAAGCTGAAACTCAAGGAGAAACAATCATAGGGTAGTGGGGACCCCATTTCACTCACCTAGGGTGCCGGCCCAGCGCAGCCAATGAACCAGTGCCAGAGTTGCTGTTCAGGGATAAAGATACGCCCCTCTTATTTCAGGCCTCTAGGCCAGGCTTCCTGTTAGCTGCCACTGGTGAAGTCACTGCCCTCTGACTGCAAGGCAGCCACTTAGTCCTCGCAACTCCCCAGTTTCTGCAAGACCAGCCCAGATGCCAAGAGTCTCCCTGTTCACCCCCTTCCAAGCCGGCAGACTCCCAACTTTGGCAAAAGCTTGCAGATGCTCAGCCTAAACGTGGGGCGGAAATTCTGACTCGTTTTTATTTTTTTGCAGCTTCTCTGAGAAACACTCTTGATATGCTGTGGTTTTGAATGTGCCCATGTCACCGGCACCCAGTGACACAATCTAACCAGGTGCGGGCAAAGCTCCAACCACTGTCCACTTAGGAGTCCCATGAAGTCCACAGAGGAAGTCAGGGAACAATGGCAAGATGCCAAGACAGCCCAGGGTCCCATCCTCCCAAGAGAAGGAACAGATGGCGTGGGGGACAGGAAAAGCACACACTCGGGAAACCCGGGGTGGGAGGCTGGGACTGTGGGACCTTGGGCTTGCACTGTCCCCTGGACTCTGGCTTTGGGTTCTGCAGAGGCGGTGCCCACCAATCCCTTCCCACACTGCCCTCCCAAGAGTCTGGCGAGGGCCTTTCTTTAGTTCTGCCTCATCCGCTCTGCTTCAGTCCCGGCTCTGGTGCCTACGCACTGAGGTGATGATGGGCGAGGTCTGGACCAACCTGACCTTCCCTTCGTCACCTGGAGCAGGGCAGTAACACTCGTTCTGGTCTTGGGCACCAAAGCATGAGAGATACTCGCATAGCAGGTGCTCCGTGCACGGTCACTGGCTTTTCTCTTACTATTCTTACTATGGGGGTTTTCCTTGTCGTGTGACTTTATCAAGAGAAGTCAAAGGCACATTTGCCGGAGGTTGGCCAGATGGAGCCCACAGCACACGGGAATGGAAAACCAGAGTGGAACATAGCAGATGCCCATGTGTTGGGATCCATTCTGGGCTGGAATGGCACTGCGGTGGCGGTGCCATTAGAAACTTGGAAAAGGATGAACAGCACGCGCAGAGGTAGCTGGAGGTGAGCTCCGCGCTAGCGGCCCTCCTGTCTTGTTGGATAGAAAAAGCAAAGCAGACGAAGCCTCAAGTTAAGCTTACGACACACTTACTCAGGGTCTTCTCATCCTGGAGTCGAATTTTTTGCCTTATTTCTTAAAACTCTTCTGGTGTAATTGAATCGCCTGCAGTGATGGTCCGAGGGTCTGGACACCAGCGTGTTTATAACTGGAAACCATGCTTGCTAGTGAGTCCATCCTAGGAATAGATATTTGTTCAGTGTAGATGGAAAACTGTATCTGTCACAGGTGGTTGGGTCCACCCACCATTCCTGGTGATGATTAACTCACCATGACAGTCACATTCAGTTCTGATCAACTCAACCTGCAAAGTAGAAGCTCATTGTGTAAAATTAGAAATATGACTAAAGGCATTTTTCTCCAGATAAGTAATTGTTTTTGCAAATAAGAATAAAACAACTTTAAGCAAGTGTAGAATGCCAGTTTGCTTCCATACAAATTATCCGAGAAGAGATGGGCAGGCAGCTTTCAAATCTAGCTGTCGTGACCACTGGACACATGGACGCTGGACTTGAGGAACATTCTGGACAAAGAATGGGTCCCTGAACAAAGGACGCAGGAACAGCTCAGTCCGGAAGCTACGCCATTCCCCGACCTCCACCCAGAGGGGCTGTGCCCCTGTGTGATGCTGTGTCCGCTCAGCAAAGCTAGAAATACGTTTTTCGGATTTTTTCCCTCAGTACTGTCAGGTTAGCATAGGAAAAAGCTGTATGCAGTGGGAGGGGTGCAAGGTCCTCTGCTGTGTTCAGGAAGTGGACACAGAGCCGGTGGAGCTCCTGGCAGTGGCCCTGTTGCTGGCTGCCCTCCTGAAATGGGCTGGTCAGTCCTGCAGTGAGACTATGTATGTCACCTAGAACTCATAATGGTATCTCCTGCACCAATCCTCAGCCCCTGGCTGGTGTCTAGTTGGCATTTATCCTTAAGGTGCTGGACCTGTAGCTGCTGTTCTACCCATTTCCTGCACGGGTCCCTTGCATCAACCCTATATTCATTTACTTGGATAAGGAATCCTGTTGTGTCCATTCATGGGGTACAAATCTGGTGTGGAGGACACAGGTGACTTCAGGGGCTTTGTTTCAAGCAGCAGCAATTGAGGGAGCTTTCACGAAGGACACAACCCCTCCCATGAGCGGACAACATGGGGAGAGAAAAAGGCCTGAGCACACCTCCAGCCTCAAGGTGACAGATGGGCCACCTGGGCTGTGTGGCCCGCTGTGTCCACATCCTAGTCTCCAGAGTTTGTGAGAGCTTCCCTGTGTGACAATGTGCACTTTGCAGATGTGATTAATTAGAGATCTGGACATGGCAAGATGATCCGGGATTACCCAAGGGGGCCCAAAAGTAGTCAGAAGGGTCCTTCTGGAAGGAAGCAGAGAGACACCCAGTGCCAAGAGAGGGTGAAAGCAGGGAGAGAGCCAAGGGTGCTGTGTGCTGGCCAGAAGCCGGAGAAGGGCTGCAGGCAGAGAAGCTGCATCTCCAAAGGAGCCAGGGCGCAGGCTCACTGAGGAGCCACAAAGATCCAGCACAGCCACCTACAAGGCCGGGCCTTCAGGCATGGACCTCGGTGGCTGTCACACTTCCTCATCAGACTGTCGAGAAGATGTGTGCACTGAGAAACAGGTCACAGAGAGTTTTGATGATGCAGGGAGATATTTCAGATGTGCCATCCAACGAAGAAAAACAAAGATTTTATGAGCGACCTGGAGCCCACGCGCTGTCATGTGTGGGAAGGAGAGAGGGAGTGAGGCTGGAGAAAAGCAGAGCCAATGCTGCACAATATGTGTGACTGCTCCCTTGGGCTGAGGGACTCTGGTGGCTGCTGTCTTCATTTCCCCCTTTCTGAAGGCTGTTGGGAGAACGCAGAGCCCCATGGTGGCAGCTCCCCAGCACGCAAGCGACAAGCAGCTGATACTGACGTGTCTTCAGAAAAGGGGCCTCCCAGCTGCTCAAGGGGCTCTCGGGCCCCCCACGTGTGGTGGGAGGAGGGGGCAGGACAGTGTTGGGAGACGGGAGGTGGCCGGTCACAGACAGCAGTCGGCATCTGGTTCCCTAACCTGCTTTGCCCACATCCAGTGAAATGCTCTCCTTTTGCAGAGGAAGGGGACACAGTGCTTCCCCTCCCACTCCCCAGGAGCGTGGGTTCTTTAGTGACACAGGACGAGAAACAGGCTCACCTCGGCCAGGCTGGTTCTCCCTTACCCCCACCTAGCACCATGCTGCTCTGGAGCCGCTGAGGCTCTGGCCTTCCTAAGGCCTCCAGGCCCGGTCTGAGACCCTTCACATCGCTGCTCCAGACTGGAAGGTGACTCCTGTCTCCACCTCTGTGCAGCCAAGTGAAAAAGAAGCCCAAAACCAGAAGGAAAGGCATGGCACTAGCAGATCTCTGGGTGATACTGTGCCCACCTTGTGCCACCAGAAAGAACAAGCAGGTCCTGGTGCCCAGAGAGCCCCAGGCCAGCCTGCAGAGTTGCCATCAGCACGAACCCTTCGGGACCAGGGCCCCAGCCTCCCTGGGTGGGCGAGGAGCAGCTCTGCTAGCCGGGGGCAGCGGAGGCAGCCTCAGGAGCAGCCAAGGGTTGGGAAGGTCTGCTCCAGGCTCTGTACAACGAGAAAGGCCTCCCGACCTAGCAGAGCAGACACTGGGTCCCCAGAGCCGCGGGACTGCCTTTTGGTGCTAACAGTTAATAACGTGGAAAGCTCAGAAAGAGCAAGGCTGCGAGCCTGCCCACCAGGCGCCTCTGCAGACAGCGCTGGGGTCTATTTTTATCAAGCAGTGCCACGGCCCATTACACTACTGGGAAGGAGATGGGCATTGTAATGTGGCCACCGAGTGGAATCGGGGTGCTTGGGAAAGAGCGGCCTGAGGGGCAGAATGGGGTGGGAGTGGGTGAGTTCACAGGCGTGTGTGTGAGCACCCACAGGGGCCGTTCGCAGAGCCGGAAGATGCCTCTGCTGAGGGCCGATGGCTGCAGCCTGGTGGGTGGAGGGCGTGCAGCTGATTCTCATTGCTCCCAGGCCCTGGGCCTTTGCTCTGAACTTAGAGGAGCCCTGCTGAACTCGTTTCCTCCTGTCCCCAGCCTGCCCCGGGCTCCAGGCTCCTCTGCGTCCCAGCCATGACACCTGCTTTCTATTTCCCTGCACCCAAACCGGGGAGCAAATCCTCTCACCTCCTGCCTCGCCTCTCTCCACCACCAAAATAATCAGGAGCCACTGCCATCCTCTAACCACCCCTCCTGAGCTTCCTCCCCGCCCCCAAGCTCCTCCCTGGGGGCAGCTGTCACCTTCCGCCCCTCCTCGTCTCACATGCACAGCCCCTCACAGCAGCCACCTGGCTTCTCAGCTCTGTCCCCCATCCCCCCCAGAAGTGGTGCCCTTGGCTAAGTGTGGCAGGGAAGCTACCACATCTGCATCCTCCAGGTCCCCTAAGCCCCACCAGAGCAACAGGAAGGGGAGACACTAATGGTTGTCTGTTTTCAGGGAGGAGAGGACAGAAGCTCAGGTAGTGGCCGATGGGGTCAAAGGCTCCGCGTGCTGGGGAGCAGCCGCAGGACAGCTGAAGGCACGTGGTTAGCATAAGGTCCCGGTTAGAGCCCCATGCCCTTTCCTGCCCGCTCCTCACGGGATCTTCCAGCCTGGAGGACAACGGGGACCTGGGGTGGAAAGGCAGGTTCCCTGCGGGAAAGGGTGTGTAAGCGACACTCCACAGCCCGCACTGTGGACGCCTCTGTCTCTCTCTTCACAGTGGAAGAATGAAGAAAAACAAGGAAAAAAAAAACAGTCTTCAAAGGTTAGAAAGACAACAGGAGAGCACACAAACAAGAACAGGGTGCCGAGAAAAGAGAACAGAAGGAAAACTCAGATGTCTTTTTTAAAAAGCAACATCAGACTGAAAAGTTCTTCAGCCTACAGCTGAGAAAAAAGACACAATATGGAAAATAAAAGGAGAGGGATAAAACAGAAGGAGGATCCAGCCAGGGCTCAGCCGGATTCAAAAGGAAAAGAGAAAATGGAAGAGAAGGTGGTTCTCAGATAACCTCCAGAGGGCGCCATTGCCCCTCACGCGGGGTGAACGGCGCCCTCTCTGGCACCTCAGGCCACAGAGGTCCTGATGGCAGGGCTGACAATCAGCGGTCCACACGGAAGATGGTGCCCCAGGGCTGCGCACATGCGTGCAAACACTCACACCAGGGCACAGCATCGTGACACCGAGCATCAGAGGCAAAGACCACAATAACAGCCAGAATTTAGTCAGCATTTAATAAATCCCGGGCACTGTCCTCAGAGCTTTGCATGCAACTTCAGTGAGAAAAATGTATCACGTTAAAATATATATATATTGGAAATTAAGAATGCTGCCAAAATTCTCAAAAGTAACTCGTGTCAGAAGAGGAGGGGACAAGGCCTTCTAGGTTCTGTGGGGAAGATCGCCCCTCCTAGGGCCCAGTGTCTGGTTCCTCAAAGACAAGAGCAAAATGGAGACACTTTCAGAGAAGCAAGAACTCTAAAAAATATGCTTTGCGTCCACCCTTTCCTAGGTGGCTACTGGAAATGCACTTTAACAAAGTAAGGGACTGGGAAAAAGAAAAATACGTTTTCAGAGATAACCTTCAAAAACATACAACAGTGACTACATAGTTATAAAAATGGACGTGGGATAAAGACCATGTGTAAGTCGTTGGGGAGAAACTGGAGAGTTGTCGCAGCCAGTTTTAAGCAGACCGTGGAGCGGGCACTGATTGATCAGGACACTGAGATGCAGGGGTCTCCGCACAGAATGAAACCCACTTGCGTACCAGAATTGTGAAAGAGGCCCTGGAGCCACCGTCACCACCAGTGTCACACCACCGCCACGCCACACCGTCACGCCGTGAGGCAGCCCTGGGCTCCCCTGCACTGCCGTCTGGGTAAGGGAAATGCCCATCCTCCCACCCCCAGATCACATCATCTGGCTTTGGACCCCACGCTGGCCTGCCCAGCGTCCACCCGGCTTCACCTCACTGTCCACTCATTCCAGCCCACTGTTGGCCCGCTCTAATTTAATTTTACCTCTGCCTAAATAAAACTCTTCCGTGGATTCCCACTGTCTCTAGGGCAAAATAAGCCATATTGTTTGGACACTCAAGGGACTGCATGGCCCACCTGCAGGCCCACCTGTTGAACACCTGGGTCCACACACAGCACCTGGCAGTTCCTCCAGTGCCCTGAGCCCACCCCTCACAGCTGTGCTCGTGCTGTGGGCACCCTGCTTCTGCTTACACACTACCTGTGTCAGATGAGCTCTGCCCATCTCCGCAGCCCAAGCCCGCCAGGCATGCTGCACTGTGAACAGTCCTCGGGGGCCCTGAGAACAGAGAGGACCTTTTGTTTTTGCAGGATCAGAGCAGATGCATTTGGCATTTACTCAGTAAATGAATGAATGAAGTAGTGGAATGGGATCTCTAGACCCCATCCTTGACTCATCTGCACTAACCCCACCTACCTAATTCTTCTCTTCTTACAGGCAGCTGACACCACACACACACCCCAGGATGCTTGCTCAGGACTGGGTGTTTTCTGTGTTTCCCCAACAGTAACATAGAAGCCCTACGCTGCAGTATGGCTGCACTTGGAATGAGCGATTTTTATGGAGGAAATTGAGGGGGAAGTGCTAAGGTAGAGCCCCACTCCAATGGGACTGTCCTGATAAGCAGAGGAGGACAGACAGCACCGCGTGCGTCCTCTCTCCCTCTGTCTCCCTCTCTCTCTCCCTCTCTCCCTCTCCCCAGCCCCCTCTCGCTCTCCCTCTGTTCTCTCTCCCCGCTTCCCCGTGCACAGGCACAGAGGGAAGACCGTGGGACAGCACAGAAAGCAGCCGTCCGAAAGCCAGGAACCAAGCCCTGCTGGTCCCTGTCTGTGTCATTCAGCCTCCGGGTCTGTGGGAAAAAAATTTCTGTCATCCAAACTACCCAGCCTGTGGTATCCTGTGTTAGGGTCACAGCCCAAGTAGCTAACACAATGCTGGCAAGCACAGCCTGACTGCCCGCCTAGGCTCCAGCTCCAAGCCCCTGGGGCAGCCCTGACTGCACACGAACACTGCCCAGAATCAGGTCGCTCCCAAGCCATCGAATGGTGTTTCCATAAAGCGCTGTGCACTCCACAGATTGCCACTAAACAGGATGCCGCTCTGATGGTTAGTGAGCGCACAGTTCCCACGGAAACTGATCTGTCTGCTCCCTGCACTCAGGAGCCAACTTGCTGTTGCTTCTGGAAAGATCCACCACCATGCCTTCCACCAGCCTTACCCACACTTGAAATGCTACCCCTGCTGCCTTCCTAACCTTGAAGGTAGAGGCCTGTAGCCAAAGAGGCCATCTGGATTATCTCTAGCGGCTGGCAGAACACAGAACTCTCCTGGGTCTGATTTAATGGGTCTTTCCAGCAGCCACCGGTTTTGGAGCAGTCTCTGGGTGCCAACCACCTAACAACCACCAGGGGGCGCTCCTGGGGAAGTGACATCAGGACGCAGTCTTTGGAAAACAATTTAAACGATATATCATTATAAGCATGTAAGTGTTCATATTTTTTGATCCCATAATCTCAATTCTGGGAATCCATCCTAAGGAAATGACCTAATTGCAAAGATTTATGTACAAAGACATAACAACATTATTTGAAATTGTAAAATTGGAAAAAGCCTACACAAACACATTATGGAATGTTTGAAGAAATTATGGTAAAGCTACTCAGTGAAACATTAGGTATCAGTATTAGATTTTAGATTTTAGAAATATGCAAAAAGCATGTGATGTGAGCTTTAAAAGTAGGATTTAAAGCCATGGAATTATATTACATGTAGCTCTGTGCTTCCACATAACCACCTGTAAATGGGCAAAATGTCCACAAAAATTTGCCACCCAGTAATTGAACTATTAATTTTTCTCCTTTCTCTTTTCTAATAATGGTCTATTTTGTTTTGCTGACATTTACTATTTTAAATTATTTTCAAAGAACCACAGTGTCTAGCTTTGAAATGACAGCGGAAGCCAAGGCTGATAAACTCCAGTGGACTCCTGAAATGTCCCTAGATACACAGCCAAAGTTGAAAATTCAAAGTACTATCCCAAACTGAAGCTGACAAAGGATCCCTCCCAGAAGCTGGTATCACCACTAATTTTAAGACAATGAGGGCCACATGAAGAATGATCTGCCGAGCCTATGCTCCAGGACCAAAAGGAAAATCGGAGGTAGCTTATACCCCGACATCTGCCTCAGTTTCCAGTCTTAGATCTATACTCCTGAGCTAGGCAGCTTTTGGGCACTCTGACGAAATGCCTGAGCAAACCATCTTGAGGGCAGGTTTGTTTGGGCTCATGTCTTCGTAGGTTTCAGTCCGTGGTCCGCAGACTCCTCTGTTTTGAGGCCTGTGTTGAAGCAGAGCATCAGGATGGAAGAGTGTGGCCGAGGAAAGCTGCTTACCTCACGGCAGACAGGAAGGAAGAGAAAGGAAAAGGACCAGAAAGGAAGGGCCTGGGGACACAGTGCACCCTTCAAAGCTCCCCCCAGTGATGTCCTTCCTCCTCCTGGGCCCACTTCCTGTTCCCATCACCACCCAGCGATGCCATCCAATCATTATCTCATCTGTGGGTTCACAGATGAAGTCAGACCCCTCATCATCCAATCATGTCCCCACACCCATCAGCAGCCAAGCTTCCAAAGTCATGAGCTTTGGGGAGGGGGTGCATTTGAACCCTAAGCTCCCCCAACAGAAAAGTCAGACACCACTGCTGCCCTCAGAGTGACTACCTTCTGAGGAGGTCGGGTGCAGTCTCCTCTAGCCCTCTCTTTCTCCTGACATGATCCTACAAACTCAGCACCTCCAGGCAAGAGGCGGCAGGAGGGCAGGATGCTGCAGCCTGTGGTCCCAGGTTAATGTCCCGGAAGTCACGACAGAGACAAGGAACGGCGGGCAGACACGGGCCCTGGGCCCCACTCTCTGGACAGAAGACCAGTGAAGGGGACCACAGTGATGTGGTTGGGGCGTCTGAAAGTGCCATCTCCCGTGGGCCATTTCATAGTGACTCAGGAATGGTCTGGACATACCTCCCCGCTGCAAATATATTCGGAGTTGGATTTTTTAAATGGTCCTAACTGAAAGTGCCACAGATAAAGTGTGGAAGGGGTCCCTCTCCTGAAGTCATGGAGAAGGCAGAGAACTTGAACCCTCCTCGGACAGAGCCCGGAGATCACAGGAAGTGGCCTATGTGGGAGGGACATGGGGACAGAGCTGGCTGGACAGAACAGCAAAATAGCAGCTTCAGAAAGGTGTGAGAAGTTACAGCTTCAGTGACAGGCAGAATGCCTGCCCTGACGGCAGCAAAGACCACAGAGCCTGTGCTGGAAATCAGCTGTACACTTGGTCAAGGGGCATTGTTTGTTTCTATGCATTATTTTCAGATCCGTAAGGGGTGAGAAGTGGCGCCCCCTCATGCATAGCCCTCTTAGGGCAATCCGGTGAGCGGTGCCTCCTGCTGGCCCCGGAGGAATTCAGCCTGAGATGTCTGTCAGCGGACACGGGTAGAGAACATGTGATGTAGGTGCACAGTGGAATATTATTCAGCCATCAGGGAGGATTAAACCATGCATGTATGTCATGCAAAATGGATGGAACTTGACATCCTCATGCTACGTGAAATAATTCAGACACAGAAGGTTAAATGGTGCATGGTTTCTCTTGTATGAGAAACCTGACCTACAAAGAAATAAATGAGTAAAATAAAGGAGAGATGGTAGGAGGCCATAAAATGGAGAAAAGGGTGGGGGAGGGCGGTGGTAGGGGAGAGTCGGGTAGGGATGTAAGATGCTCATGATCCGTTATGGAATCAGTTCTTCCAAACAAATATAATTAGCGTGTATTAGTAAACAGTGTAGCAAAGTCTGAGCTCATTTTAAAAGACTGCGGATTAGGATGGAGGACGATGTACCGCTCCCTGCTGCACACACCCCCCCCCCTTTGTGGCATCCAGCTAGATCGCTGCTATTCCAGGGCTCGCGGAGTTTAGGGGTGCAGCTTGGATTTCTCGCTAAATGGCCTTCATGTATTGTGTGTGAGTTTCTCCTGCCTCCAGAAGCCACTGGCTGAGTCTCTGCAGGGGGAAGTGCAGTTGGCCATGGGCTGTGAGGGCCGCGAGCAGGGGTGCGGCTGGCCCAACAGCAGAAAGGCCCAGGAGACGGGGGGAACAGGTAAGGGCCCCCCAAAACCTACTGGGGAATTTGCAACGCTTCCTAATGGTGCCGTAATGGGGAGCACGAAGTAATCGCTCAGGGGAGTGAGTGACCCCTGTGATCCAGCTTCTCTGCAGGGAAGATGCCTTGGTCTCCAGCCATCCCTACAGCAAAACAGGAAAGAAACCACAGAGTCTAGCAATCCTCTCAAGTCAGTAATGTCCTCATGATCCTCACTGCACAGAAAGGAAACTGAGGCACAGAGAGTGAGTTAGAGCCAAAAGTTTCCCAGCTTGAGGAAAGGGAAGCAGAGGCCCTGACCGGTCCATCTGACTCCATCTTGGCTTTGCCACCCCAGTCCCGCCATCTTGTCCCCCTCCTGCACCTCTTCCCACTGGAGGCTGCTCCACAGTCTCCCTGGCCCCTGGGTCCTAGGCTTCCAGCTCTGTGCTTCCCTGAGAGGCCTCGGGGCCTACTTCAGTCTCGGGATTCAGAGCTCAGACAGTGGAGGCCGTGGTGGCTCAGGAGGCATCTGGCAGCCTTGCTGGCTGCTCCTGGTGGAAGTTTCCAGAAAGGTGCCCTCCTCCAGCTGCCTTCTCAGCACTGGGTGGTGTCCCCATCCGGGTCTCTGGCAGATGCAGGGGCCGCATGGCTCCAGGAGATCAGAATGCCTGAGCTTGAGGAGCATAGAGATGCCCCCACAGGGAGGGCAGTGGAGGCAGGAGGCTTGCACCGGGGCCTCTGCCCTGTAGGGTATGAGAAGCCACTGCTCTGTGCTCCCCACCTTGAATCCAGAGCTTGCATCGCACCAGGAGTGGGTTGGGCCCCAAAATGGATGGCCGGCTGGTCCTGGGCCACCTTGAACAAGCCACTGTGTCACAGCCCGTCACAGATCTTTCTTGAATCTTCTTTGGTCCAGCTGTGGCACTTTGGGTCACCCCAAAGGGTGAATGAGCCAGAACAACACATTAGTTAAATGAACCCTAAAGCTAAACATTCTGTTCCTATTTTTGAAACCTTTTTAACTTAGAGGTAGTGGTAGTTTCAATACAGTTGAAAAAACTCAGCACTCAGGAGGCTGAGGCAGGAGGATTTTTGCAAGTTTGAGACCAGTCTGGACTACAAAATAAGCTCAAGGCCAGCCTGAACTACATAAAAAGATCCTGTCTCAAAAAGACTTTTTTTAAATGAAGAAGATGAATCATACAATATATAATCTTTTGGGGTTGACTTTTCCCACTCACCTAGAGATCCATCCAAGTCATTCTACCTACTCATCATTTTCCTTGGTGAATAATATTCCATGCTGGGAAACACCATAGTTTAACCATTCATCTGTTGAAGGGAATTTGAGTTGCTTCCAATTTCTACCATGAATAAAGCTTGTGTGCAGGTTTTGTGTAAATGTAAATTTTCATTTCTGGGCAGTGTGGTTCTGGCCCCCTGAGAAGTTTCCTATCTTCCAAAGCACCACACCGCCTCACATTCCCAGCAGAGCTGTGGGCTGGTCCCTCTGCATTCCTGCTGGTGTTCAGCGGCCTCTCTCTATCTTCTCCATTCTGATGGTGACACCAAGTGTGGAGTCTCTGACAGCAGGACATAGGCAGCCGTTCCCCCTCGCTGGTCATCCAGGCCCCCTGCTGACCCTGACACCATCTTCCACCGCTGGCCTTGGGTGCAGGAGTCCCCAGCCCACGCACACAGCATGGATGAACCGTAGTCCTGGGGCTCACTTCACCCAGCTGAGGGCCACGGCCGCATCTCATCCTCTGTGGACCAGCAAGGGGGAGATCAGTCACTACAGAGCCACAGTGCAGAGGACAGCACTGCTGGGCGGCCTGGACAGCAGCTGTACCCTCGGCTTCCCCTGCACTGCCACACAGGGGCCCCCTCCAACGCAGGAACCCTTCAGGAAGGAGGACAGGCAGGACAGGACAGGACAGAACAAGGCCCAGCATGCAAAACGCCACAAGAGGTGACCCGTGAGTATCACTTGGCGAGACACAAAGTGTGCTGGTGTCACAGCAAGGAGACATGGCTGACAGCCCATCTGTCCCAAAGGCCTTTTCTGGTCCACTTTCCACAGCCCAGTGTCACCCGCCACCTGCATGCCTAGAAACTGGGTTTTCTACTTCCCTGGGATGTCCATTAACTCAGTCCACAGACACAAAGGGAAGCTTGTATTAACTGATTAAAACAACATAGAGTGGCTCAGCCCGCGTCGTCAAGGACCAGTCAATTCCAGATGGGTCTCAGAACCCCACACAGAGCCAGGTGTGGTGGTGCATCCCTGGAATCTCAGCAGTCGGGAGGCTGAGGCAGAAGGATCGCGGAAGTACAAGGTCAGCCTGAGGTACACAGTGAGTTCAAGGACAGCCTTCCCTACATAGCAAGACCTGTCTCAAACAAATATACCCAAGCAAGTCAGGAACCTCACTGAAAATGCTGCCAGGGAGGCAACTCCTTGCCAGGCTGCTATTTCATAAGTTTGGTCAAAGCTTCAGGACCAGAGCTCACCAGTTCATCCCTGAATTTCCTATTCAGGCCAACACGAGTGAACAAGAATTAGCAAAGAGAACTGCGAATTGTAACTCTGTGATGTGAGTTTCCTTCTTTTAAGATAAAAAATTTAAGAGTGCCTATTCTTTTAAGATAAAAAATTTAAGAGTGCCTATTCCTCTTAAGAGGAGGTTTTGTGTCTTCCTTGTCCACACCAGGCTCGATGCCCTAGGAATGTCTCCATCTGGGCTTTTCCAGAAAAGAGCCAGAACCACAGCGGTTGCTAAACATCACAGAGCATTAATAAATCTCAGTGAACACTCTCTCAGTCACTTTCCATCACTAGACCCCCACAGCGTAAAAGAGAGGCATTTTTTCCCTTTTTTTTGGTACCGGGAATCAAACTCACGACCTCGTGCTTGCCAGGCAGGCGCTGGTGCACTGAACTAAATCCTTTGCAAAGGAACGGCTTCTTTTCGCTCACGGTTTCAGAGATCTCAGTCCTTGGATGTCATTTCAAGGGAGAAACAGCACGGCTGGAGGGCCTGGCAGGGGACAGCTGCTCACATCAAGGCAACCAGGAAGCAGAGCGTACAGGGAGGAGCCAGGGAGGAGGATAACCCCTTCCAGGCCACGCCCCCAGCGACCCGCCTCCAAGCAGCCCCACCAGCCAATAGCAAGTCCGCTATTGCAACCACTGATCCAATTACTTTCCCAACACAGGAGACGGGGGTGGGGTGGTGGTGGTACAATTTCACACCAAATGCACGAGCTTGTGCACGTATGTGTGTGTGCATGCCTGTGTGTGTAAGTACAGTCACGTATCACTTAACCATGGGGTACATTCTAAAGAACATGTTCCTGGGGGTCTGTGTCATTGTGCAGACACCACAGAGTGTCCTTACACAAATGCACCTGCCTCAGGTGCCTGTCTGTACTGTGCCTTTGTTGGGGCTGCCTCACTGCACAAGCCAGCTCCCCAGTCTTGCTGAATTCCCCCTCGCCGGTCCCCCTCCAGAGCTGTTTCTGCTGACTCACTCCGGGGAGAGGTGATCTGGCCTCTGAGCAGTCTTCGATTCCCTGCTGGGCCTCCTGAGGACCTCTGCTCTGTCCACAGGGCCGCTGTAGGAGCCTTGCTCCCTGCTGCTCTTCTGCAGTCAGGTGTGGAAGTGGTGGTGAGCGCAGGGGAAGCAGAAGGGGCCGGGTCTTGGGCACCTTGTGTTTCCACCACTGCGAAGACACAGCAGGTCCTCCGGGCTCCCTCGCACCTTCGAGCCCCACTCATCCCTCCTGTGCCAGCTTTCCTGGGCTCTATGGTGGCTCCTGGGCTCTGTCTTTTACTAAGTGTGGGCTCCTGAGGGACGCATGTTGCCTTGTGGAGTCTCACTGCACATGCGTGTTGGGAGTGAGAGCTGCTTCCCGAAAAGGTTGTGAGCGTAGAAAGTGATGCCCATGATATTCCACCTCAGAAATGGAAACCAGCCTGGGTACTACCCATGCTACTTATTATTGGCAGTCCTTAAAGCACTTCAGGCTCTTCACCCTCATCCATGTGGTCTCATTGTCCTGGGGGGCCCTCCAGGTCATCCCCACCCCGAGGCCACCTGCTCCCTGCCAGAGGTCCAAAGGCTTTTCCTTAACCTCTCTTCATCAAAGCCACCTCCTCCTGTAACCTGCGTGAGTCTTCAGGCTCAGGCTGGAGTGGTGGCCTGGTCGTTCTTGAGAAGCCACAGGGTGGGTGGCAGAAAGCCCTGGCTGGCATCTGGCCTGTGCAGTTGCAAACAGAAGTGAGCAAAGCCCCAGAGCACCGAGAGCTCCCAGGGGGCAGGAGGCTGAGCTCAGTGAACCACCCCACAAGTCACATGGGAAGGCTGGGCACACGGTTCCACAGAGCTGCGGGGTCAGGAGTTTCATCTGCCCAAAAAAGCCCTCTGAAAGGCTTCCGAGATGCTCCTGGGAAACTGACATCCACAGGGCGAATTCCGTATTTTACCAATCATACAGTGTCTCTTAAATCAGCATTTCTGTCCTCCAGGAAGTCTCCCAGCTCTGCAGACGAAAAAAAATTAAAGATTTCCCCAAAGCATGTGGTTTACAAACACACTTCAGCAGCCCAAGAAATGGGTAACGCTTTGGAGAAAGGCTGCACAAGCTACCAGCACTGCTGTGACCAGGTGTGGCCTGTGGCCTCCTCTGTCAGGTGGGGACACTGAGTCTGCGCGCGACTGTCATCAGGGGTGTCACAGAGACGTGCACACGCAGTGACCAGCAGCTGTGAGCGGCCCATCTATCTCCTCAGGCCCCTCCTTTCTGCATCTCCCAGGTCTCTACAGCTCAGCAGCCTAACGCGATCTGAAAACAGCTTTTGAAAGGCTTCAGAGAGGCTCCCAGGAGACTGGCCCACCTCAAGACAACAGGGTTAGAAGGCTGTCCAGGGGTCCCCTCCGTTTCTGCACCCTTTATTCACAGCTTCCTTCCGGTGGCTGACTCTGGCTCCTTTGGACCCCAGTCCAGCTTATCAGACGCTGCCCATCCGTGCTGCTCAGGAGGAAGCCGAGTTGCACACACACACAAACACACGCACACATACCCTCTGATTTTAGACCAAGAAACCTGAAGTCCCATCCTCTGTGAGCCCCCACCCCGCCCCGACCTCCTCTGCCAGCAGCAAAGCCTGTCCCAGGACAGTGGATGTCCGCGTGACACCCTCGCCTCTGCTCCCCCTCGTTTTACTGTAATTGGTAGACCCTAGAAACCGGCCTGGCATTGGGCTTACTCTTCAAACGCCCTACAGTTCTTGGCTCCTCTCTTTTGTATTTAAATTCAAAGTCACCATGCGCCCAGGACTCGCACCCTCCCGATGCCATTAGGAGATTAAACATCACGGCACCTGCCTTGCCGCCACCTTCATCCCATCGGAGCTTGACACCGTGCCATCTGCCATGTGGGCCACATCCTCCGGAGAGGGAGTCACCTGCGTCTCTCACCTTTTCTGTATTCCTGAGCAAGTCATGACCTGTTTGGGCCTCAGTTTCCCCATCTCTATGACTGCTGTGGGCCTAGATGTTTTCTGGGGAAGCCTCCAGCGCCACACCCCCTTGTGGCCTCCAGTTTGTAAATGAGAAGATTCAGGATTCTGCCTGAGCTACTGGATTTGCCCCACCAATGGTAACCATGGCAACCATGTGTCCATTAGTAATATAAGAGGCCCCCTGGAGGCACCTCACAGAGGTCAGAGGATCACCATCTGCAGGAGAGCTCCCCAGGCATTCCTGGCTGCAGAGCTCAGCCATGTGGGGCCCTGCATGGCCACCCAGGCATGAACTGCCCAGCCAGCCCCCAGCCTCACAGATACAAAGTCACTCAGCGCAGGTGGCTGCGTGCTCCTCCGATTCCCCCTGCCACTCTGATGCCCCTCTCAAAGGGCTTTCATCAGTGGCCCTGTGGCCTCTGTGGTGCCAAAGCCACAGTCGTGTTCAGCCTTCATCTGTTTGACCTTCACCAGCGTCTGATGTCTTCGAAATGCTTCCTGCGGGGGCTGGGGATTTAGCTCAGCGGCATGAGCGCCTGCCTTGCAAGCAGGCAGTCGTGAGTTCGATCCCTGGTACCGATAAAAAACGAAAAAGACAAAAAAAAAAAATTAAAAAAAAAAAAAAAAAAAAGAAATGCTTCCTGCATCAGGGGCCCACAGTTCTGACTGTCCTCTCCATCGCCACAGCTCCTTCTCTGTCTCCTTCCCTGGTCCCGTCAGAGACAAGAACCTAGCAATTTAATGAATGGTGGTGAACGGCAATGCTATGCTGCGGGATGACCTGGGTAAAAATGGAAAGAAACTTTGTGTCAAACCTTATTGGTCCTTCCTTCATGGAAATTTGCATGTGAGCTACAACTATGGGTTAGAGTCCCCGTATATCATTAGGACATGGACATGCAATCTTGCTGACCTGCCTCCTTGCCTGCCTGGGCCTGAGACACTGTGTAAGATGGATCCTTCAGCCTTCTGGCATCTTCCAAAAGGCAGGTGCTCCACAAGTCCCAAACAATTCTTCTCCATCACAATGCCCTCCCCTCCCATCTTCTCTCCTTGGCTGTGGTCTTTCTGGGTCCAGCTTTGAAGGACATACTGTAGGCACAGCCTTGCTGACAGCATGTGAAACTGAAGACACAGACCAGGTAACTTACAGAGAATCAGAATTTGTTTGATTCTGGCAGTCTGAGAACGTGGCACCAGCATCTGCAGGGCCTTCCTGCTGGGCCTGCCATCGGGATGTTACTGAAGGGCAAGACACAGCAAGTGTGTTTGTGACAGTGTTCATAACAGTGGGATTCTCTGATTACCCATCAATCCACGGGTAATCAGAGAACTCATCCATCAGTGGACTCATCCATCCTGAGTGTGTGTGTGCACATGCGCATGTATATATGTGTGTAATACTAGAGATGAACCCAGAGACTTCACACTGAGCTGCATTCCCAGTCCTTTTATTTTTATTTTTAAATTTTGAGACAGGGTCTGACTAAGTGGCTAATTTTCCCAGGCTGGGCTTGAGCTTGAGATCATAGGTGTGAGCCATTCTTGAGAGCAGGGCCCTCATGGCCCCATCACCTCCCAAAGGTCTCATTACTCAAATACCATTAACATATGCTCCCAGCACATAAATTCTGGGGAACAAACATTCCTACCACAGCAGTCTCTGAATCAAATACTTTCCCTTTCTCTTGCTGCGTGATGAGATGGCTCCCTCACTTCCTGTCCTTCCCTCCATGGCAAATGTTACAGCCCTCCCTACAGTGTGCAGTCCGCCATCTTGGATCCTTCAGCCATCTTGGATCCTTCTGGCATCTTCCAAGCCTCCAATTCCCCCACACCCCAGCCCTCTGTTGTAGGTTCTGCTCTGTCTTCTCACAGGCCCAATATCTGGTTGCACGTTTTGAATTTTTCACAAGTGAATCAATTCTTTTGGCAGGTCACATTTTAATAAAATACTCAAGATGGCACATTCATTTTTCCACGCAGACAAATCTACGCCCACACTCTCATTTCCCTTCTGAGGTGTCTTTCCTAAATTTATAACCACTTTTGGGGAATGAAGGAGCTGTTTTTTCACACTGGAATTCAATACTCTAAACATTTCCATTCTTGGTAATGTGTTAATATCTTATATTGTCATTTCTCAAAGAAAACCAAAAAAAAAAAATCATTTTAATCCCAGAGAAGCTGGGTTTGGCGAGTTATTGGTCAGACCTGAGATGTAACAGAGTTCTAAGGTACATGGGTTTTTCCACCCCTCTCTCACCTACTAAAACCCCCACACCCCTGCCCCACCACTGAGGGTGGACGGGATACAGTCACTCATTGTTGGGTAAGCGAATGTCTCATGTGGACACCTGGCCTTCACTCTCCCTATCTCTGACTAGAGGGACCAGGCAGAAGAGAAGCAACAAGGAGATGTGGGTGGAGGTTGGGTCTGGATCTGTCCTGCCCCTGGATCTTCAGGACAAATGCATTTTTGGAGATGGTGGTTGGGGCTTAATGAACCCCTAGTTTCAGCCACTACCAGGGGCTGGTCCTATGAGAAAGAGACAAAGAAAAAATAGAAAGCATTTATTTATGAAGTATAATGCTCACAGACAGATATTTTTTCATCATTGACTTAATAATCACAACAGTCCTGCAAGATTATTAGGAACTATCTCTATTTTATAAATAAGAGAGGTTGATGTAGGTTAATTAATCTGCCTAAAGTAGGAATCTGTTGCTGCATAACTAATTACTCTAAAACTTGGTGGTTTAAAATAATAAATGTGTTATCACACAATTTCTGCGGGTCAGGAATTAGTGAGCAGCTAAGCTGGAGATTTCTGGCTTCAGATTTCTCAAGAGGCTTCCCTAAACACACACCTTAGCAATGCCTGAAGTCACTGAAGAGAAGGGTTGGCCAGCACTGGACAATCCACCTTGTGGCAGACAGAGTAACAGTGCCGGGGTGATGTCCACACCCTGAGCCTTGAAACCTGAGTACACTGGATACCTGGTGAAAGCGAAGCCACCCTGCAGATGGACTAACATTGCCAACTTGACGGAGATCTGACCCTGGATGATCCAGGGGAAGCTAATGTGATGGGAGAGGGGTCTTAATAATATAATAAGAAAGCAAAAGAAGAAGGTGAGAAAACAGGATGACAACAGAAGCAGTGTAAGAATGATGCAGTGTCAGTAGTTCTGAAAATGTGCGATGGCAGGGGCCACAAACCAAGGAATGTGAGCAACTTCCAGGAGATGAAAAGGACGAAGAACAGAATTTCCACTAGGGACTCTTGAAGGGTACATGGGCCTGTGGGCACCTTGATTTTAGCCCAGCAAGCCCCTTGTTGTACTTCTAACCCATGGAACTGTAAGACGAATCTGTGACCTTGGAGGCTGCTAAGTGTGTGCTAATTTGTTAGAGCATCAATGGACAAAATAACCCAGCTTCCAAGACAGCCCGCCCAGGTGACAGTAGGTGGGGCGCATCGGCTCCTCACTGAGGACTTCCTCCACAACCTGCTCGAGTGTCCTTGTAACACGAATGCTGTCTTCCTCCAGAACAGTGATCCCAGACAGAATAAGAGGGGAAGCTGCCATCCCCATTACGCTTGTTACAGCTTAGATCTAGAATGTCCCCAAAGCCTCATACGTTCAGAGGTGGGCCTTTTGGAAGGTGATCGGATCTCGGGGGATGATCAATCCCACTTTGATGAGCTCCTAGCTAGATGTGCTGTGAAGAGGCTGGCGCTGCTTGGTGTGATGAGGAAACTCTGGCGGGCTCATCTCCCTCCCCGGCTCCTCCCCTTCCTCTCTCTATGCTTCCCGGCCAACATGAAGTGAGCAGCTTTCCTCTACCGGGTCGTTTTGCCATGTCTTTAGTCTTAGAGTCAGCTTACCATGGACTGAATGCCCTGAAGCTGTGAGCGAAATTAACCCTCTCATCCCTGCAATTGCTGGTGTTGGATATTTTGTCCTAGCAACAGGAAAGTGACTAACATAATACCCCAGCATTAAAAGTGTCACATCAGCATTTCCTCTCCGTGCTTTATAGGGTTTATAGGAATGGGGATCTAAGAAGTATTTTCAATATGTTTAAATTGCAAAGGGAATGTCACCCTCCCAAGCAACGTGCGGCTTCACCAGCATCTGCATGAAACCACACCAACTCGATTTGCTTACACTGTGATCCCGAGAAGGTCTGCTGGGGAATTATGGGTATCTTAATAAAACATGGACAATCTAATGCTATTAAATAGGCTCTGTTTGACAGACGTCTTTTAACCATGTGTCCTCTAAGGGCAGAAAACCAAAAAGCATATTGGCTAAGAATTCCTACTGTACAGCAATTGTCTCACTTTACAAATGGGGAAACTGAGTCTCATAGAGGGCACCCTGAAAGCTAAACAAAGCCTGGGCTGGATCAGGACATATTCATCTCCAAGACAGTGCTCACAGCCTCAAAGGGAGAAAGTGTCCTTAATGAGAGGAGACAGAGCAGGCAATAATCAATTTCTTACTGTTCCTCCAGGCAAGCCTTACCCATTTTTAGGGGGCAGCACTGATGAGGAGAAGCCATTAGTGTTTCCTTGTGAGCTAATGAGAGGGAGGGAGGTAAGGCTGGGGGAGCAGGAGGCTGGGGGGAGGCGGAGCCTAACCCTGGGGCTGCCCGGATCCAGAACATTCTGACCAGCAACACGCAGCCTGAGCTGAGTGTCTTCTCTCCTTTGAATCGCAGCCCCAGAAAGAGGCCAACTCAGATGACGGGGTGCTTTGGGATCCAAGAACAATGCCCAGGTCTCCCTCCTGCATCTGCCCAGTGTATTAGAACTCCCTAAAGAAAAGAATCAATTCAAAATATATGCATAATGATACAAAGGGATTGTCTACATAGGCTTCTGGGATCAAAGGCAGAAGGACACAGTGTCCATTGACATGCTGGAGAGTCCGTGTTGCCAGGGGTCATGACTGACCTACGTTCTTGGTGTCCCAAACAGAGAACTGAAGAGGACACAAAGAAGTAGATGCGAAAGCATAGATTAGCAAGGATGCTCTCCTCTCTGCAGCAAGCCAGTGAACAGAGCACACAGCCCTGAAGAACCAGGTGCCCGAGCCTGGCTTCACAGCGGGGAGGCAGCTCTCAAACTTGCAAGGCAGCTTGGCCTGCAGCACAGAAAGCTCTGGGATGGACAGAGGGGAAGCGGGGTGAGCTACAGGAACTGGACACCTTCGCTGGGACTTGGCCAGGCCTTGCATCACTGAGTGCTAATCTCCATCCCGGAAGCCAGGGAGGACAGGGAAATACTGAGCAGTGATAAAAAGCATCACCAGCAATGACCAGCCAGCCGGAGGGTGAGCCACTGCTGACACACCCTAGTGACACTGTTTAGACTGACCCATGCAGAGGAGAGGAGCTTCACTTCAGGAGAGGTGTGGTGAGCTAGGCCCCAGTAATAGGGCCCAGCAGTTCCTGGCCCCAGCCTTATACTCCAGGGCTCACTGTCTTCTGGGGGACAAATGGTCATTGTTTATATCATAACTATGTAAACAACAAGGTAATAATGATGGAAACCAGGCAGGGGCCCCACAAGACACTTTCCCCATAACTGGGGAATGAACATGGGGAGCACTGAGCTATATCCCTAACCTTTGTTATTTTTAGTTTGAGGCAAGGTCGTACCAAGTTACTAAGTTACCCAGGCTGGTCTCAAACTTAGGATCCTCTTATCTCAGCCTCCTGAATAGCACCATGCCTGGCTCCCCAGAGGGATTTTGACATGACACTCAAACACACACTGTACTCTGGGAGGCTGAGACAGGATGATCACAAGTCTGAGCCCATCCTGGAGAACTTTGTGATGTACTGAGACCCTGCCTCAAAATTTAAAAAAAAATTCAAAAAAGGCTGGGTGAAAGCTCAGTGAAAAGGCCTGGGATTCAATCACAAAACTATATATTTTTTTCTTAAAAAAAAAATGAAAGGCACACTCTAGACTGCATGTTCCCGACCCCAGAAGACCTTGGGGCATTGGGGTGGGGAGAACATTGCTACTGTCCAGACCTTCTGGAGGTTTTGTCTCCTTTCTGAGTTTTTCTTGGCAAAGTTCACTCTTCGTGTGGAAGCTCAAACTCAGAGGAGAGCGTGAGACCTAGATTAACATGCTAATTACTCCCAGTAATTAAATTAACTTTAATTGTCAGGAAACCAATTGTCTCCCCTGAGGTCAGCCTCCTTATTACTAGCTACAAGCACTTATTAAAACCGCACAGACATCCAGTCAGAAGGCGTGCGTTGGAGGGGCTGGCTAGCAGCAAGCTGCTCTTCCCGCTGTATAAAAACACGATAATCGCCCAAAAAAAGAAAAGACAGTGCAAATCACCCATGCTCCGAAGAAGTTTCCTGTGTGCCCGCCCCCCAGCACAGCTTCTGTGCTATAACCGCTACCCCTCAGAATCCGCCACCAGCCCTGGCCCAGATGCTTCTCCTCATCTCCACTGCACTGAGGAGGAAACGGAGGCACAGAAAAGCCCAGGAGCTGCCCCGTCACGCCAGCCCTGGGCAGCCGAGCGGGGACTTCTAGACAGGTCCTCAGCACCCGGATCTGAACCACTGTGTCGTCTGCCTGGGAAAAGCTCTGTGCTCCTCTTTATTCTTAATGGCTCACCATGTATCAGACGACGGCTTCGCAAACACCACAGTGGCCTGAACCTGGCCCTCGGCCTGCCTGATGATCTACTAGACGCAGTCACACGCATGCACGCCCACGTATCCCACGCCTGCTCTCCGGTGGCAACACCAACACCATCTACACCTTTCAGAAGATCTTCATCAGCCCTGCGCTTGTCTACCGCTCTCCAGCTTGACTGCGGATTGGGGTGGCCAGGAGAATGCAGAGGCCTCTGCTCTCGCACCAGGAGCCCTAACAATGCCCCACAGTCTGGGCCATCCCTGTTGCCGCTGACTACAAACAACTCGATTCCCTTGCAGTAGTTACAGAAGTTCAACTTGCACGTACGGAACACTTCCTAGAGCACAGACAAACAGTGTCATCATGAGGGATCGCTTGGCCCTCAGAGTCCTGGCAAATCCGACCCAAAGCCCAACTCCCCATCACAGTGAAGCCCCAGCTCTGCCCACAGTTCAGCTGACCGATGGCCAACTTCTCCCTCCTCTTCCTCCCCCTCAGCGCCCACATCCGATTTCCACAAAGCTCCACTGCCTCGAGCATTTCCAGAGGATACCATGGAGTGATGTTGTTGATGAAGAGTGGGTATGAGAGGGCACAAAACAAAAGTACCGGCTGTCTTCCCGCTGGCCCCATCGCCCTCTCCTCTCTTCCTTTGCCTCCCACTCCCTGCCTGTGCCACACAGAAACCCTTCCCCAGCGCCCCGTGCCCTGCCTGACACAGCCCTGGAGACTCAGCACCTGTGCCTGCCACAATTGGCTCCCCTACAACGGAGCCCCCCTTTCAAGGAAGGCCCCCCTACAAGTTTTACTGACTCCAGCAAAAATAAAACTTTCCCACCATTGTTTAAAAACAAACAAACAAACAAAAAACAACGGGGTAAGATAGGATCCAGGAGATTCTTTGACCTGTTTTTCAGATGATGACACTGCAAGTTGGGGGAGTTTAAGACACTCGCTCAGTTTCACAGCCCGTTCTATCCCATTCTGTCCAGCCCTGGCCATAGGGGCTGGGCAGCCGGTTACATAGGCTGCGTAGGAAGTGCACAGAACTTAGCCATAGGCTCTTCCCGCCTCCAGACTGGCCAGCACCTCACATGCCATCTGTCAGCCCACTAGCTGCTGCTCGGACGCCCTGGTTCTGTGAAGGTGTGGCTCTCAGTGCCCCCTCCTGGCATCCAATGTGTTGGCTCATCCTCCACCTGCCCCCAGCCACACCTTCTTCTCCTAACCCACACCCCGCTCAGAGGAAGTTAGTGGCATTTTAAAATTTTTCTTTTAAAGAGAATAAAACCAAGCAAAATAAAACAGAATAAAGCCAATCAAAATAAGCCAATGTAAGTGACAGAGAGCTTCGAAATAATACAAAATCAACAATGATTACCACAGTACCTCCTGTCTTTGAAATAGCTGCAGATATCTTCAAACATAGTAAAAATCGAAACAGAACCAATAAAAACAAAACAATGAATATAATAAAGGACTTCAAAATTAGACAATAGTAAATCCTAAATGGCTACCATAATACGTCTTGCCATCCTTGAAACAGTTGCCCGTGCCATCAGACACAACAAAATCAAACAAAACAAAACAGAAGACCCAACCCAATAAAACAGTGAAAATGATACAGGACCCCAAAACAAGGTAACAGGCAATCAACAATGGCTACCACCCTCAGAAGGAGACCCCCCTAAATGCCACATTGTGTACTGTTGTCGGCTAAGTCTGCTCCAGATCACCAGCCCTAGACCTGCAAAATCACTGAACCACCAAACACCACAAGCATCAGACTGCATTTCACCTCAGCAGCTATCATCACAGCCTGTGCTTCTCTGGATCAGCCGGTTGCTTGGGGGGTCCACTCTTCTTGTTTCCCAGTACATGCACCAGAAGGAGCTGGCATCTGGCTCTCCCCGCAGTGGCCTATGCATGGCTCCCACTTGCAGGGAGGGCTTGCTTCTTGGTGACTTTGTTCTCTTCTCCCAAAGTCCCAAGTTAGCATTTTAAAGTGAAGATGTTCTGTCAGCTTCATCTGCAGAAGACTAGCCGTGGTTAATCAGTCACTTAGCAGGAAGAGAGAAGCATAATTTCGTAATTTAGTGAGCACCTCTGTGCCACTTAGCAACAGGGACTCTTTGGTGAGCAACTCAAACACAGTGTGTGTGTGTCTATGTGTGTGTGTGTTTAACACAACATATTCAGGACCTGGCTGCTTGCTCACCTTACCAACGACCTGACCTCAGTTTCCTAAAAGCAGGGGATAATTGGCAGGTCCCAGCAGCTCTGGCAGTTGAGAGTAGCGGCAGTGGCCGAGCAGCTCTAAAAGGCTCCCACCAGCAGCTTCCACATGCATCCCTGGCACTGCCAAGTGCCCAATAGGATGCCCTAGAGGATGGTCAGCTCAGCCCGGTGGTGAAGGAGGAGCCCAAGTGGAGCCCGAGTGGAGAGCCATGAGGTCGTGGGCCTACATCTGCTCCTGCAAAGTGAAACGAAGCCCCAAAAGGGAGGGGAAAAGACAAAGGGGCCCTCTCTGCAGGCGTGGACACTGGTGCCATGGTCAGTGGAGGCCACCCTGGAGCTGGCGATGATGAGGTAGACGGATGCATTCAGAGTACAGAGTGGGACAGGGCAGGAACTTACAGACATTGAAGGCCAAGGTGTCTGTGGCTTGGTTCCTTCCCAGGGCTCAGAACAGCCCCTTCTGGGTTCCTTGCTTTGGGGAACCACGCGGGGGCATCTAAGGACACCTGAGTACAAGACCCCACTTGTCTAGTGCAGGCACGCAGTGGAATGCAGTTATGTAACCATGACTTGGCACAAGTGAACGTGCATGTGCTGGCTACAACACGATGTAAGAATGTGAACGTGGGATCCCGACCTGTAGAGGAATCATACCAGAAAGACGCAGAGGCTCTGGCTCTTGTTCTTCCGCTCTTGTGCTCTGCTCTGCTCCATGCTGCCTGCTCTTGGTGCTGATGCCTTGTACACGTGCATCCTCTAACCCGGGAACCTCACCTGTGAAAATCTCTCTTGGGCCCCCGAGCGGGCCGACCCTCCCCTTGGTCATAGACTGTTGTCCCTGAGTCTCCTCCTGTCACTTTCCCCCACCATGCGCACCTCTGCCCCGTTTCCCCTCACTAGCCAAGGACACCCGTTTTCCATGTGTCAATTCCTGAAGTTAGTTCTCTTGCAGGTAGTACTGTCACCTGTGTTTGCAGAGTCCCCAACCTAAGGATGGTTCGTATGCTTAAAAAGGTGGAAAAGATGCATAACAAAGTTTATCATCTCCACTCTGTTTCAGGGTTCTGTTTAGTAGTGTCAAATAGATTCACTGTGAAATCAGTCTTCAGAGCTTCATTATTGTGAAAAACCAAAACTCTATGTTCATTAAACAACCCTACATCCCCTTTCTACCCTGGGCAAATAGCTTTCTACTTTCTGGCTATGAATCTGATTACTCCAAATCGCTCTTGGAAGTAGAATCATGTTGTATCTGTCTGTGACTGGCTTGTCACTTAGCTTGATGTCCCCAGGCCTCATCCGTGTTGGAGCCTATGTCATCATTTCACTTCTTTTCATGGGTGAGTAATATTCCACTGCCTGTGTATGGACATTTGCTTCATTCACTCACCTGCAGAGAGGCCTGGGCGGCTTCCACCCATAGCTACTGGGAACGGTGCTGCTGTGAACACGAATGTGCACACATCTCCCTGGGATCGCTCTTGCAGCTCTTTCAGGCTCACGGCCGTCACACCAATACGCTGAACAGTGATGCTGTCGTCCCCAGTGGCCTCGTAGCTGACAGTGTTCTCAGAAGATTCTCATGGAGCTGAAAAATCGCTTCTGTCTAGTAGTTCTGCTTTTCGGCTGCCTGGGTCACGTCGTTGCCGCGTTTACACTGGCTGAGACACACGGGCCCTTACCGGTGGGTAAGGTGTGCCTGCAGTGTTGAACACAGGTGTGGGACCCGGGACCTGCAGAGCCCGGGGAGAGGAGACCACGCCACCTAGGGGTGAGAAAGTGCATAACAACGAAGTCACCTTGCAGAGCGTTCTGCTCTCGGAAGGGGTCGCTGTCATTACTGGATGCGTGGCAGTGTATTCAGAAGTGGAATTATGGATCCTACGGCAGTTCTAATTTTAAAATAAGTGCCAAACTTTTCTAGAGCAGTGGCAGCGTTGCACATTCCCACAACAGTACACAAGAGTTTCTATTTCTCCACATCCTGATCAACACAGGTGGTTGTCATTATTATTATTATTGTGGTGATGCTGGCGTTAATTAAGCCCAAGGTCTTTCCACTGAGCCACATCCTCAGCCCGTTTTAAGTTTAGTATTTTGAGACAGGGTCTTGCTGTCACTAACTTGCCCAGGTTGGGCTTGAACTGAGATCTCACTGCCTAATCCTCTCATTGCTGGGATTACAGGCATGTGCTCTTACGCCTGGCTATTTTTTCTTTTTTGTTTTTGACAGTAATTCTCCTAGGGACTGTGAGTTGATATTTCACTGTGGCTTTGCTTTGTGTTTCCTTATTAGAAAAGTTGGACAGCTTTTCAAAAAGTGGTGCAGCATATGATTGCAATGTATAGTAATTACATATGGAAGTTGCTACCCGTGCGTACTGCATCTTTTATCATTTTTACTTCTCCCTTTCGTGTGTTCATTAGCCACTTATCCCTCTTTTTGAAAAATTGTTTCAAGTTGTTTACTCACTTTAAAATTGAATTATTTGATTTTTGTTTTGTTTTTGTTGAGGTTTGGTTTTGTTGTGGTTGGGGGATGGTGATGGTGGTGATGCTAGGGGAGAGGTTTTCTCATTCTTAAGTTAGTCAATGTTTCATGATTTGTGCAATGATACTACTTTATTTTAATGTCCACAAATAAAGTTTTATTGGCACACTGCCCCGCTCCTTTGTTTACATTGTACCCGTGCACTATAAAGCCAGAGGACAGTAGCTGCAACAGAGCCTGGATGTTCTGCAAAGCGTAAAGGTTTTCCTATCTCGTCTTACATAGGAAAAGTTCTTTAAATTCTAGGGACCCTGGCTGGAAAGAAGGAAGTGGTGGAGAGACAGCGTGAGGCCGTGGGGAGAACTCGGCTTCCTCTAGGGGGCAGCAGAGAGCCAGTTTGGAGCTGGCTCCACCCTGGTCCGCAGCCTAGAATCCCAGCCCTTGGGGGAAGTGGAAACCAGTGAACTGTGAGCCCGAGGGGAGGGAGCTCTTAGCTGCCTTCCGTCTCTTCTTCCTTGAGGTCACACTGAGGTTCCTAGGGCCCGAGTCTGCCCCTCTTCCTGCTTAACACCTGCTCTGGCTCTCTCTGCATTCCATAGAGGCTTGACCAAGCCCAAGCTCCCTCAGCCTGGTAGGCCCAGTCTCTCTGCCTTTATCTTATTTTATTGTATTTTGGTTTGGTTTGGTTTGGTTTAGACATGGTCTCACTGAGTTGCTAAGTTGTTGAAGGTGGGCTCCAACTTATGATCCTCCTGCCTCAGCCTCCCAGAGTGCTGGGATCACAGGGGAGCTACTTCACGCTTGGCCAGACCTATTTCTAGGTCTTTCTTTGCGGAGTGGCATCAGCTTCTTGCAGCAACAATACAAACACCCCACGCCCTTGCCTTGTTGGGTCTGAGGTTCTTTGCTGGTGCTCTCTGGGGTGATCCCACTTTAAGTGTCTCCTGCCTGCCTCATCCTCCCAGGCTCAGCTTAGGTTCCACCTCCTGCAGGAAGCTCTCCTTGCCTTCTGTGCCTCTGTGCAGCAAATTTGGCAGCCGTCTCTGGCTCCTTTCATTGTCAGTTTACCCTCCCCTGGTCCCTCAGAGGCCGGGCCCCCAAGGCAGGCATGACAGGTCCAGTTATCCCTGGGTCCCAGGCCTGTGAGAAGTCCCAGCACCCGGCAGGCGCTCAGCAGATGTTTGCTGTAAATGAATGAACATGAAGTCTGATCAAAAGAGTGAGAGCCCTTCAGGTCCAAAAGCTGTTTGATGATGTCCAGGTGACCTTGTGCAGATATGGAAGGACCAGGAAAGGATAGATGCTGGGCACTTTCATCTGCTCTGAAATACGGCCCCTGCAGGTCTGCAGGCCTGGGCTCGCCCGGAAGAGCTCTTCTGTGGCTGGGAAGTCACCCTGCCAGAATGGCAGTCCAGCCCCTCCTCCCTGTGCACCGGTCCCCTGGTTCCCATGGAGACCCCAATGGGCACCCTTCACAGAGTCCCCTGGAGCCGAAAGCAGTGCTCCTGTTCTGTGGCTGTCTGGGGGTGGCCACGCCTCTGAGCTAGGAATCCACAATCGTTACTATATTGCATATTGTTATCCTCTAGATAGTTGCCCAGACCACAGGCCCCAGGCCTGTAAAGCCAATCAAGCAACATAAAGGTCAGGCTGCTTCCAAGCTTCAGTTACTGCCGTCTCAGCCTGGGTCGCCTCTGGTTGCTTATGGAGGGGGTTGGGGTAGGAGGCCGCTTCCTTGTGCCTTCTTCCTGGCCAGCGTGGCCTCTGCTGGCACATGGGGGTGGGGGCTGCGTTGCTTTCTGGCTGCTTCTCCCTGGCTGGCAGAGCCGTCACCCCTGGGCTTATTCCTGAGTTCTCTCTCTCCATGGGCTTCAAGTCTCAGTTCAGATCCTTCCCGTGACCGTGGGACGCACCTCTCCTCCTGCTCTCCCTCGTGCCGTATTCCAGGGTCTGGGCGCCCAACCTCGGAGAGGTTCTCTGTCTGCTGCTCACCCCATCGCCATTTCCCGGGAGCCCCATGCTTTCTTTTTCCGAGGTTCAGTCTGAGCTGAACAGGAAGCCAGCTGTCAAGCTCTTGCTGCAGACTCACATTCCCTTAGGAATAAATGAAATGAGCTCTTTATTGCTTCATTCATTCATCCAACAATGGGTGCCAGGGGGCTCCTGCGGCCTGGTTTTGTGCTAAGTCCGCTTCTCCTCGTGCCGCACACCCACCCACCCACTTCCTGACGCAGCCTGGACCCCGCGTGGGTTTTTCTCAGCCCCATGTCACTGCATTTCTTTTCTTAACACTCTAGTCACCTTCTGGCGTAAAACGATGCTTATTATGTTTGTGGGTTTTCTGTTTCCAGGCTAGAAGTTCAGCCCCCTGAGAACAGGGGTGCTGACTGCTTTTTCCACCCCCACCCCCAAATGCCTTGGGCAATGCCTAGCAACAAGCAATCAGTGAATATTGTTATCAGCTCAAAACGTGTTAGAATAGGCTCAGGCAGTCAGAGCTACCAGCCCACAGGAGGGCTCATCACATGTCCCCTGTGGGCAAGCTTTGTGTCCATTAATTGTCAAGGTAGCCCTAGGCTACCACAGGGAATGGTGGCCGGAGAGGGCGGGGCTTCAAGGAGGGCTTCCTGGAGGAAGTGGTGTTCTCCCCACCTGACTCGAGGCTGGGCTGAGGCTCAGGCACCGTCTCTTGCCGTGGGGTAAAGGGTGCACTGCCCACCCAGAGTGGGAGGCACCCAGCAGTCACTGTCCCAGAGGTCAAGATGGTCAGCAGGCTCAAGGCTCAGACTTCTGTCCCAGTGTGCAAAGCTATCACATCTGCTATTGGAAGGGGTGTCATGCTCTGGAAAATCCTTAAAATAGTTAATCAGCATTTCTCTGCTTCACATCCCCTCAAATGAGACAGATCAAGACATACTGAAAGAAAATAGATGGGGGTTGGGGATTTAGCTCAGCGGCATAAGCACTTGCCTTGCAAGCAGGCAGTCGTGAGTTCGATCCCCGGTACCGATAAAAAGAAAAAAGAAAAAAAAGTGTAAAAAAAAAAAAAAAGAAGAAAATAGAATTATCTTTGAGTCATATGAGCCAAAGAGTTTATGAAAAGCCCATTCAGCTCAAAGGCCAGCTGTAGCCCAAGCCAAAAAGACTTTGATTCCAAGGAGGGCCCCAGTTTGCGTCCCTTAAAGCTCAGCTAAGCCCTTCCAGACAGGCCGCATGGTGGCTGCTTTAGGCTGTGCAGGCTGAGGTGACAGGAGCTGAAGTTTCCTTCCCAGGCCAGCAGGGGTGGAGGCAAACTCCAAAGTCTGCACGTTCCTGCCCTGTTGTTTCCTCTGCCCTTGAAGGAGCCTGTGGCAGGGTCACAGAGACACTGAAGAGCCCCACATCCTGTCCGCCTCATTGCTTTTTTCGTACACATTTAAGTGAAGCAGGAGTTTGAGCCCTGCCGGGGCAACTTCTTAGCAAAACCTTGCCTCAAAGTAAAAAATAAAGGACAGCGGTTGTAGCTCAGTGCAAAGGAGCTGCATTGGGACATCAGCTCAGGGCAGGGGAAAAAAGCAACCTTGGAAGGCTTTACAATGGTTGCACATTTATTTATTCTTATTTTTATTTTCAGTTGACAAATAAAACTTACATACGTGTGTGGTACACAATGGGACATCTTGCCATGTTTATGCATTGGGGAATGGCGAGGTCAAGCTAATAAACGTGTTCTATACTCACTTTTAGCAGTTGTCAAGATCACAGCATGTTTTTTTTTTTTTTTTTTTGGTACCAGGGATTGAACTCACAACCCCACGTTTGCCAGGCAGGCACTTATACTGCTGAGCTAAATCCCCAGCCCAAGATCATAGCATCTTGTTACTAACTGTAGTTGTTGTTTTAAACACTTGCATACCCTGCACTTGCCTCCCTGATTGAAATTTGGTATCCATTGACCCTCAACTCCTCAGTCCCCTTCATTTTAATTTTAAAATTATTTGTGTAGAAGTAATGCATTATGGCTATCTATGGTTTGTCAGCAGCTGTCCATACGAGGGACTCTTGTAAGGAGAGAAAACTTGCCCTACAATTTTATTTTCAGTTGCAATGACATTTTTATGAATACTAAGTTGAATGATTGATGAAATCCTTTTAATGTTGTGATTAATCGACAAACATTAATTTTGTACACCTTTTTGCTAAGACTGGAGCTGTGGGGTTTTCAAGTTTCAAACAACTCCTTCTCCTCTCTCTCTTTCTCCCTCTCCTCTCTCTCCTTCCCGCTTCCTCTCCACGTTCATTAATGTTCTTCTGTTTGGAGATAGTAATAGAGACAGGGTCTTGCTAAGTTGCCCAGGCTGGGCTCGAACTTGTGATTCTACTGTTTCAGGCTCCCGGAGTGCTGGGATTACAGGTGTGCATTACCAGGCCCATAACTGGCATCATGGTTGGAAAGTCTAGGAAATTGTCTTCTATTAAAGTGTGGACCACGGTTCCTCCACCCTTTATTTTGGTTTCTTTGTAAAACTTCTTACACAAGGTTAATATTTTAATACTTTAAACGTTAATATTGTCAAACAATTTTTCTGACACTCGAAAATTTACCTGGCCTTAGTGAAGGGGGATGAAACTCTCAACTTACTAAATGTCAGGTGTGAGTTTGTGTTTTCTAAAACTGAAGAATCAATTTTAGGAACCACAGAGGTTAAGAGCAGAATATATTCATTGAGAGAATGAAAACTTCTGTCAGAGGGAGAGACAGACAGACACAGACAGAAAGGGTTCTGAGTGAGTTCCCAAACTTGTCTTTTTTAGGGAATTTTATAGAATATAGACTTCATAGAGGTAGGTCTCAGGTGGCGAAAATATGGGAACTCGTAAGGCGGGCATGAGGTGGGACAAAACTATGGCCAACCAATAAGATTAACTGCACAGGTAAAATTGATTAAATCGGGGACAAATGGGGAAGCGAGTCACATAGTAAGCAGGTGTGAACAGCAAATAGACTTCCTGTGGGGGCCGGAATGGTGACTCCTGGCTTCCTCGGGGTGACAGGGACCTAGTTAGAATATCAGTTCCTGATGCTTCTCCTTAGGAAGTAGGTGGGTGCGTTTATGTTTTTGTCTTGAGGCCTGAGCTTCGCAGGAGGTGTCTGTGTCCCCCACAGTTACAAGGTATCTATCTTCTGCACCGGCTCCTTTGGGGCCCAGCGCTGTCTGACTGCCTAGAACATTTCTGTCTAACTCAGCTGCCTGTAACATTAGATAGGTCTGTTCTTATTTATCCCTACGGGGTAAGGCAGCAACCAAGAACAAGCAAAACACTCCACATACGAGGACCCAGGCTCGGCTTCTGGAAACTTTCAGTTTAGAGTGTGAGACAGAAATGTCAAATAGAAATTACAGCACAGTGTGGGAAATACACTCACAGGCCATGTCCAGGGTTTAGTGGGCACAGGATAAGGAAGGGCAGCCGTGGCACAGGCGACTTGGAGGCGGAGGTGGCTGTCCAGACCCGGAGGCTGACAGCGCTCTGCCAACAGCAGGGCGGGCAGGGCTCAGGAGCAGGCGGGATGAGAGAGGGATTGGGGAAGGCGTAGAGGCTAGGTGCAAATCTCAAAGCGTCGTTCCTTGCGGCTGGAGCACAGGGAGGAGGGGAAGGCCGGAAGTTTGTGGCAGGATGCCCACGCGGGTGCCAGTCTGTCACTGGAGCCTGGCAACTTCCTTGATCCGCTGACTGGCATCGTGGCTGGAAAGTCTAGGGAGTTTTCTTCTATGAAAGTGTGGACTAATTCTCCTCTGCCATTTATTTTGGTTTCCTCCTAAAGCTTTTTACAAAAGGTTAATATTTTGCCTCTGCATTTCTTTAACATTGTATATGTTATGAGAAACCCTTGTGTGTAGGACCTAAAATCCCAGATGGAGGTCTCTGCCTCATCTTTGGGTAACTCTAGGGGCACCATCTCCTTCACAGCTACTCATCTCCAAGCACACACATTCCATAGGCTGCTTCTTTCGGCCAGGATGGCCTGGGAATCTGTGATGTTTCCTTTGTCTGCAGGAATGACACCACAGGCCGGGTGGAGCAAAGGTGTGCTCTCTCAGGAGCCTGGAATGCAGCTGTTGCAAGGCAGGTCCCCTCTGAAGATTTTAGGGGGATCTTTTTCACCTCTTTTAGCCTCCGCTGGCTCTTGGCAATCCCTGAATCTCTGTGTCTGCTGCTTCAAGATCCCACCCAGTCTCGCCTCCATCATCACGTGGCTTTCTCTCTCTCTGAGTCCCCGAGTCCCTGCTCCTTGTAGGGAAGGGCATCAGTCTTTGGATTTCAAGCCCATTGTAACTCAATAGGACCTCAGTCTAACTTACCACACCTACAGAGATCCTATTTCCAAATAAGGTCACATTTCAGGGCTCTAGGCAAAGTACATCTGGGGTGGGGGACCCAGAATTCACCCTGCTACACCTCCTTAGTTTGGTTTTCTGCTCAGCCAATTCAGTTTCAATGCTTTGGGTGTCGATTTCCTTTTGGGGTTCGCTCTCCAGTTTTCTTGCAGATTTTCATAGCCTGTGCCACCCTTCTCCTCCCTGGGTGCTCCCTGGAGTCTGAGTTATCATCCTGAAGCCCCTTGATCCTGTTCCACATCTTCTGAGACACCTCCCAGGTGATTTTTCACATTTTCTTTCCTCGCAATGCAGGTAATAGCTGTCAGAGTAACCCTCCCCTCTGAGGTGTCTTCCTAACATTGCTGTGCTGTGTGGTACAGAAATTTTCATGGGTCCCAGGGTGCCCATCCCACTAACTCATCCTTCAAAGAGGCAGATTCCTCATGCTCAGCCTCTCCATTTGCCCAAAACCTATAGTGCAGACCACCTGTTGTTGAATGCTAGCTCAGCTGAACCTGAAGGAAGGGACCTGCATCTAATACCATCGCGATGTCCAGCATCAGCGGCCACCCAGTGCTGCTGAGCAGGGTGAGGCCCTGCCCGGTGCATCCTCTCACTTCTTCAGGGAGCCCATTTGCAGGCACCGCAGGGGCTCCATGCAGATCAGCCCAGTGGAATCATCCAGGAACCTTTCTGCAAACAGAAGCCTGGGCTTTATCCCTGTGACTCTGAGCCAGGGAGTCCTGAGCGGATCTGCGGGATTCTAATGCATAGCTAGCGGGGCACTTTACCTTAAATTCATTTCCCCCACAGCGCTGTGAGCTCCAGAAGGGCAGCGTGTGCTTACATAGCACCTTCTGCTGGGCCAGACGCCTCGTGCATATTTACTGCCCACGCACCAGCCCTATGAAGGGTGCTATGGTATTATAGGTACTAAAATTATCCCCATTTATTTATCATATTTGATATGTTATTGTTGTGTTGAGGATCATACAAACATTTCACTTTGTACACAGCCCTTAATGCGTGTACCAAAAAGTCTAAAAAGCCAGGTATTGTTTCTTTTTCAGTTATTCTAGCGACTTTCTAGCTTCAAATTTGGAGGCAGATTTTCAGCAAGAGGATTAAATATCAGTGTCTTCAAATGTGGAGTTGATTAAGTGTTACTTATGTCCCACTGACTTACAATTTTGTGTCCTATACATTACATTTTCAAATTTCCCATCTTTCACAGCACATTAACAAAATTAGGCAAACTGGACTACCATGACCAAAGATGCATGCAAGATTCTGACTGTTAAGTCAGAAAGGAGGTTTCCTTAGGAAACAACTAAAATCAATGTGGGAAGAGGAATCATTTTAAATATCCAAGACATATTAAGTACATGACCATGACTCCAAATTGCTGCTTCGTGTGCTTTGTATTGCAAGACACAAAACTAACCCCCACCTATGGAACATTCGGCTGACACCCAGGACAGCCAAAGCCTGCCATAATTCACTAGCCCTCTGTTTTCTGGTTGTACCAAAAAATAACCAGAGAATGATTTCGCCTCTACAAAGATCATTCACACTTCAACAATGCAATGAGGTAGGAGTCCCACCTTTTAAAAAATATTTCTAGAGCTACTATAAAATTTGCATTTACAAAACAATTGATAAAAATATTCTTCGGGATTGCACAGAAGGGAGCCAGGAACCCCGGAGCAGACCTGGCGTGTGGCTTCTCCTCTGCTCCCCGGAAGCTGCCCTCTCTCGTTCTCCTTTCTCCGTTTTCTGCAGGTAAAGCTCCCTTGGTCTCTGATTAGCTGCTTCAACCTGTTCTCCCTTTGCTCCCCTTTTCCCTGTTCTGGGCCCCTGCCTGCTTTTATCCACAGAAGGGGCTGGAGTGACGTGTTGTCAGTTCTGGCCCGCACTCTAGGAAGGTTTGAGCCAACTCAGCCGCCATTCAAGGTCAGCCACACTGCTGGAAAAGCCGCACAGAAAGGGAGAGACCCAGGGGGAAAACCCACACTCCATCAACACTGCACGCTCACCAGCCACCCGTATTAGGTGCCACAGTTGTCTGGAAACCAGCGTGAACATCGAGCTGCCACCATCCCTGACTGTATGCCCAGCAGGCTGCCAAGGAGACCAGCAGAAGGGTCACCCATTCCATTCACAGAAACATGCGTATAATAAAAAGTTATGTATTCTAGAAAAAGATCAACAAATGGGATTGTATGAAATTTAAAAACTTCTAGCAAAGTAAACAACCAACAGAGTGAAGAGATAGAACAGGAAAAAGGTTTGGCCAGCTGTTTTCAGACAGAGAGCTAATATCTAGGATATATGAAGAACTCAAAAAAATTAGCCCCTACCAAAATAAAACACCCAATCAAAAAATGTGCAGCTGGAATGAAGAAGAAATACAAATGGCCAATAAACACATGAAAAAATGTCCAACATCTCTCTCTAGCCATGAGAAAAGTGCAAATTAAAAGCTAGATTCCCAGAGAGAATGGTCATCACCAAGAAACCAAATAACAGTAAATGCTGGCGAGGCTGACAGGAAAAAGGAACACTTCACTTCGGTAGGAATGTAAACTAGTATAACCATTATGTAAATCAGTATGACATTCTTCAAAAAACTAAAACTAGAAACTACATTCAACCCAGTTATTCCCCGTCTAGGTATCATCTTGAAAGAGTTAAAGACATCATATTACGGTGACGTATGCACACCCATGGTTATAGCAGCACAGTTCATAATAGCTAAATCTTGGAGCAGCCTAGATGCCCATCGACAGATAAATGGATAAAGAAAGTGTGCTAAAAACATAAACTTGAGTCGTTTGTAGGAAAATAGATGCATCCTGAGACCATCCTGTTAAGTGGAATAAATCAGACACGAGCTTAAACATCGCAATGGTTTCTCTTATATGACAAACCCAAAGTATAAATAAATTAAAGACAAAAATAAAAGGCAGATCATGAGAAATGGGGAGAGAGATTTTTCACAAATGGGAAGGGGGTCAAGAGAAGCCAGGAAGAGCCAGGTATGGTGGTGCACACCTGTAATCTCAGCATTGGGGAGGCTGAGGCAGGAGAAATGCTGTAAGTTTGAAGCCAGTTTAGGCTACATAGCAAGTTCAGGGTCATCCTGAAACGCATAGTGAGATCCTGTCTCAGAGACAGAGAGACAAAGAGAGAGAGAGAGAGAGAGAGAGAGAGAGATGGAAAGGGGAATATATAAAGAATTAAGACGTGTATATACATTTACCAGTGCTCCATGATGAATATAATCATGCACTAATCAAATAAAATCTACGAAGCAGGCAGCAGGATGAGCTTAGTGTTTGGATCATAGCTCGCTAACCGCTGCTCTAGAACAGAACTTACTGAGTTCTAGAATGCTTCCTTCAACTTCACTGCAGAGGTCTCGGGACCAACAGTGGTTCCGAGGTTCTCACAGCCTCAGAGAGGGAGAACTTGCTGGCTGGCTCCTCCCAGGGTCGACTCATGGATGCCAAGCCAAGGTCAAGGGAGAGGGAGCCGCAGAGCCCGGCCCATCTGAGCTCCTTGGAGTTGCTCCAGTCTTTCTGCCTTTGTCCTCCTGGCATGAGCGGTGGGCACGGTGAATCTGGAGGCACAGGTTCCCCTCAGTCTGTCCTCCAGTGGATGGGGAAACGTTATACATTTCACTGACCTCCTGGAAACCAAATCATCACTGTAACAGACTTGAACAGCAAGTCCTAAGTGCACGAATGCAGGGAGAGGTTTGCGCCTGATTACTCTGCCATGCATGCCCTGTCCTCAGTCCCTCCCTTCACACATGTGCAAGCCCTTGGCCCTGCCCTGAGGGTGACCGGAGCCGCGGAAGACAGGAAGCCAAACTCGAGCAGGATCAGCTCTCAAACTTTATTACGTACAGCGAACCGGACCTAACAAGGTCCGCCACCCTCAACGTTGATTCCTCTTCCGCCCGTTGGGGGCAGGAACAACCTCTTATAAGGGGAAGCAGTATCCAATCACAGAGAAGCGCGCCTAACAAGCTGATAGGCTAGCGTCACGGGTAACTGGGCAGATATGACAATTTGGTGGGCTTGTTCAGGCCGGGAAGAACCCGGAAGCAGGAAATGGGCGCCATCATAGGCGGCTTCCCACATCTCCCCCTTTTTTATTTATTAAAATAGGATGGTCTGTGGGTCCCTCCAAGGTGTCTATGACCTTGTTGCTGTTAGACACCTAGGAGTGGGCCTACCTTGTAGGCCGAGGCATGAGAGAATGTAGAGGTCTATACCCTGCTGTGCATCACCCTGTTTTGTGCATATCCTTGCGCCAGGACCATGCTCAAGGTGAGTGGTTCATTTTTTCGCAGGGCCAGGCTTTTGTGAACCGAACCTGGATGCATATAGACATTCATTCCTGCCTTCCCCCCAACCTTTGGGGCGGATGGCACTGCAGTACCCTTGGTCTCGCATCTCAATGCCAATAATTTGACTCCGGAAGGGACCCCTGGCCTTATAGGCCATATATATCTGAGTGGAGCCTGTCTTAGGTTGACTGGGAGGGCTTTTCCCGTCTTACCCGTCATTGGCTTGCCCACTCAGCTCTTATAGCTGATGTTCTGCAATGTGAAGGAGATATGCGGCGGCCTGCTGGCCTGATGGGCCACCTGCTGCCATTTGCATGGCTGTCATAGCCGTGACCTTGACCTGTTGCTGGGTTTGCATAAGGCGGTCTAACAAGCATTTGAAAGGTGCCAATGTGGGCGGGTGGTGCCAAGGACCCCAAAGATATTGTGGTGGTTCTGTGGAATCTGAGCATATCACAGGGGTGATTAATAGGAACCCACAGAATAGAAAAAACTCCAAACCAGACATTTTAGTTTGTAGATGGTCTCGGGCACTGAGCGTCAGTCCCAGAAGGGTCGAGTTGACTTGTGTCCGCGGGCTTATCCTCCTGTGCTTTATCAGGAACTGGTGGGGAGTTTACTGCTCGCATCAATCTTTCCGGGACCCACAGCGGTTCGCAGCCTGGTTCCTGTGGGAAGACACAAACCGCACCTCGGGTCCAGCTAATCACTGGATCCGGGCCCATCCATTGTCCTGTAAGGACATCTTTCCATCTCACCAGCCCTTTGTCGGCCGGGGACGGGTTATTGTGCTCCATGGCAGGGGAATGATTATTGTGATTAAGATTTAAAAAATTTATGGTAAAGAGTGCCAATGATATTCTTCCTTTGGGCGTTAGGCCGTGGCCACCCAATTCACGGCACAGGCGTGTCCACTCTTCTAAGGACCTATTTTTGTTAGTTCTTAGGACATCACGGCACTCCTTAGTGCACTGTTCAAAAATCAATTGTTTTATGAGAGGGTGAGCCGCCTCAGCATCTGGAAAAATCCTGTTAGCGGCCTCAAGCATGCGGGCCACAAAGTCTGAAAATGGCTCTCCCTGCCCTTGTATAATTTTTGTAAGGTGACCCGTATGTTCTCCCTTTCCAGCCAGCCGTCTCCAGGCCTGGAGGCCACAGCGGCTAATTTGTTCATAAACCTGGCGAGGGTATTGAGTTTGATCTTCCTCAAAGGCTCCTCGCCCTAATAGCATATCCCTGTTCCACTCTCTCTGGTTATTTTCCCTGATGGCTGCCGCCTGCTCTACACAGAATTCCTCATTCCAGGACTTCCAATCTAAATATTGTCCGGGGGAGAGGCAGGCGCGTGCCAGCTGGGTCCAATCTCCAGGAGTTAAAAGCAGACCTGCCAATGCCTCTAAAAGCGCCATGGTAAATGGCACATTGGGCCCATAAGCTGAAACTGCGTCCTTGATAGTTTTAAGTTGTTTAATTTCTAAGGGCTCATAATATCCTCCTCCTCCCCTGCCTCCTACTTGTACCGGGAATGCATGGAGACCGGAACACTCAAAGGGAAGCCGCGACCATACCCTCTGGTGGAAGGAACGTCCTCCTCCCTCCCCAGATGGGGGCGCAGAAGGCAACCCAGGAAGTAGCTCTCCCTCTAACCAGGGCGGTGCCATAGGTTGTGGTGGCAGCCCAGGGAGCAACTCCTCTTCCGGCCACGGCGGTGCAGTGGGGCCTGGCGCCCTGAAGGGAGCGACCATGGGTCACGAACTTGCCAAAGGGCGGAAGGGCTTAGTGGGGCCTGGCGCCCTGAAGGGGGTGATCGTGGGTGTTTGGTTCCCCTTTTTATCTTCCCGAGCCCTGAATTCCTCTTTAAGCTGTGCAGGAGGGTCCTGTTTAGCGAAGACAACCTCCTCTTCTGAACCTTCCGAATCAGAATCAGAATTAGAGCCCTGAGGGTCCTCCGGAGACCCACAATCGGCAGTGGCTCCGGGCTCCTCTGAGCATTCCGATCAAGCTCTATCAAAAAAGCCTGTCGGGCTGTATTAGCGAAGCGAAAGCAAAACAGATGCAAAGGGAAAAGAAAAGAAAAAAAAAAAAAACCCAGCGTCCACTCGTGTGGCGCTCAAAATCTGTTAGGTGCGTCCACCCAACCCAGGTGACCCAGTACTCACCTGTCCCGGGAACCGCTGTATCTCACGTAGCTGATCAGGGTGAAGAGAAGAGGCGCTCGCGGCCTTCCGTTGTTATTGGGCCAGGTCCTCCGTCGTACCGCAGGCGACAGCAATCGCACCTCCCGGCCGAAGAGGCACGTCGCTGAGTCTTTTACCTTTTTCCCCCGTACGGGGGCCACCAGATGACCGGAGCCGCGGAAGACAGGAGGCCAAACTCGAGCAGGATCAGCTCTCAAACTTTATTACGTACAGCGAACCGGACCTAACAAGGTCCGCCACCCTCAACGTTGATTCCTCTTCTGCCCGTTGGGGGCAGGAACAACCTCTTATAAGGGGAAGCAGTATCCAATCACAGAGAAGCGCGCCTAACAAGCTGATAGGCTAGCGTCACAGGTAACTGGGCAGATATGACAATTTGGCGGGCTTGTTCAGGCCGGGAAGAACCCGGAAGCAGGAAATGGGCGCCATCATAGGCGGCTTCCCACATGAGGGTTCAGCGGGGAGGGAGATACAGGGAGCGCCCGGCCTTGTGAGCACAAGCACCCAATGCATCCCAGGAATCCAGCCTCTCGGGGAACTTGCTGATGTGAGGACCCAGAGGCCCACCGGACCGCGGTGTCCAGGTCATGTACCCACCTCCTCTGCTGACCCAAATCTGTGAGTGCATACGGTCACCGTTCAGCACCCTGGACAGAGAAGATCACAGCCCTGTCCTGCAGTGCTCACAATATCACTGCCTAGGTTACAGCTGGGAGGCCGAGCAGGGGTCCTGTTTTCTGGGGTCCTTTCCTTCCCTCCTGGTGCTCAGCTCAGCACGACTGTGCTTCCCACGGCCCTGTTGGGTGTGAGCAAGTTGTGAATTGCAGAAGGTAGCTCCGAAACCTCCCTGGCAGGGCTGCGGGGTGGGGGTGGGGATCTGGGCCCAAGAAGGCAGTGCTGGAGGAGAGTGCCCCACTGACCAGAACCAGCTGGGGCGCTGGGAGGATGAGAGCTGTTTTATTTCGTTAGGTGCCACGTTCTGAATATTGGTGTCTCCCGAGTTTGTACACCAGAATCTAATATCAGAGTGATGGCCTCAGGGGGCGCGGCCTTGGGAAGCTATGAGCCCCAAGTCTCCACCCTCTCAATGGACACAAAGAGGCTTGGGGGTTCCCCCCAGGAGGCTGCAGCAACAGGGCAGCAGCTAGGATGTTCTCCCCAGATGCCAAATTGATCAGTGCCTTGATCTTGGACTTTGCAACCTCTGTAATTATCAGCAACCGGTTTCTTCTCATGAGTTACCCGCTCTGAAGTGTCTATCTGTAGCAGCCCAGAGGAACCAGGGCTGAGATGTGGCAGTCTGTGTGCAACCACTGCACGTACTGCCCCGGTATGAACTGTGACTCACGTGTCCCTTTCACTCCAAGAATTTGTATCATCTTAGAGGTGTTGCACCATGCCCAGCATGAGGCACACTCTCTGCTCAAAGGATGCTGCAAAACGTGATCCCCAAAGCATTTCCCACTCTGATGTTAAAAGCTGAAGGAGCTGTGCTGTAGAAGCAAAACCTGCAGGATGAGGTCTGCAGGTGATTCAATTTCCTGCGCGGCTCCCTTCACCCTTAGCTGCCACCCCAGGCACCTCCCCAGGAGGCCTTCCTCCCACCAGCCAGCCGCAGGAACCACTAGCTCTCTCCAAGCTGCACTGCTGGTGTTCTTAGGCTTTCTGCCAGCTCCCCCATTTGGCCTGCACTGAGGTTCATTGTGTTTTCCTCTTGATTAGGTCCTGACCCGTGTTTGCAAAGGGATGAATGGCAGGGTCCCTGGGGAAGGAGTTTCACTCTGTTGCCTGGCAGCCCACAGCATGCATCCCCTGAACCAGGCTGCACACCTCACACTGCGCTCCAGGCTTCCTCTTCCTTTCCCCAACGGCGCTGGAAATTACACACTCATTTGGCGCCGAGGAGAAGGCAGTTTCATCACCAGCCTGGTGCAAACAGCATGCTGATGGGGACCCCATTTCCAGTGCGTGTCTAATGGGGACACGAGTAAACTCTACCAGCATCACGGAGCTCTGAGACAGAGGCAGCCTGGAGCCAGCCGTACCTTCCTGCACCCCCATTCCTGGCACAGAGCCGGGAGTGTGCAGAAGGGCTGAATCCCACAGCCAGGATATCATTTCTGCACCACTGTGTCCCTTGGAAGTTAAATAATTGATAATCATTTGCTAAGAGGTATCTTGGAAAGGGCCATTTTTAAAGGTCGGGCATGGGTTTAGCTCTGCAAGAAAATGCAGAAGACAGGGACAACGTGGTTAGGCTCAGGGTGAGGTGACTCACCGACGATGTGGACAGAGATTAGATCAGCCCGGCTGCACACTGCTCAGACTGAGGATAAACTCTTTCTCAATCAAAGCTTATCTCCAGGGAGCAGGACATGCCACAGGGCAGCATCCTCTCCTCTGGCTCTGCAGCGGAGGAGATGAATAGTCCTTTCAGCTTTGCAGAGAGCAGGTGGAGAGGTATGAAGGGCTGCAGGGCAGTGTTGGGGGCACCTGAGACCCCCTCCCAGGCTGCGGGTCCTCACCAACATTATCACACTCTCAGGGAAAATGCAGAGTTACCTCTGAGGCCCCAAGACGCCATCCCAGAGGTTGGATGGCCAAAACCACAGAGCAGTAGAGGTAAGTAGAAAATGAACCTTGCCTTCAAGGAGCCCAGTGTGGAACAGGGTAAAGATGGGCATTTTGAGGGTCAATAATGAGACTGTTTTCCCCTCCCTCAGAACCAACTGAGAGCAGGAAACTGGAGACAGACAAAAGGTCAGCCCAGCAGCTTGGCCGCTGCTGTAGTCAGGGTTTGCAAGGAAAATGATTTAATACAGGACACGTAATTATAGAATTGTTTTATAATAGTCAACCAAAGAGTCAAAAACAAAAGGTGCAGGAGGTCTGTCCACACAGTAAAGCCCCAAAGAATTCAGTTGAGGGCCCAGATCCTATGGCAATGTCCTGCATGAGTCCAGCTGGAGGCCGAGAGCCCATGATGATGACTCATGCGAGTCTTTTTCATAGATCTGCACTGGGAAGATCCAAGGTCAGGGGTAGAAGCTAGAAAGTCTGTGCCAATGGGGTGAAGGAGCTGTGCCAGCAGGCTGAGGGATCTGCACTGGAGCCAGGAAGCAACGTTCAAGGTAAAGACCAGAGCTCCCCTGAAAAGAACCACAGCCATCCTCAGTGACAGGGAGGTCCCACACTCCTCTCATGGTATCAGCTGAGTTCATATCAGGAAGCCACTGTCACAAGCTTCTCCTGGAGACTGAACAGTGTCTTCCCCTCTGGAACCAAGAAGAGATGCCTAACATAAGGATCTGAGCTCCCCCAAAATGAACCTCAGTTGACCGGCGCAGCCCCCCAATAAGACAGAGGACGCTCTTGTGGGCAACAGGAACTGCCGCTTTATTTACGCGGGCTCTGGTTTATATATTCGGCCGTGACCAATCACAGGCTGCCACGAGGAAGCAGGGCGGGAATGGGACGCAGGCTCTGGCTAATATATCCAGCTGTGGCCAATCAGGGGTTGCCACAGAGTCGGCACGGGGCGAATACGGAGTGAGCACGAGGTGCGCACGGGGTGGCTAGTTTAGAGAGGGACATAACGCATTGCGGAAGCTGACGTGGTCTTATCGTCCCGGGCGGGGTGTGTTGAGCGCCTGCGCCCGACACTCAGTCATTCTCAGTTACAAGGTCCTGAGCTCCTCTGATGATGAGAACAATTAAGTTCCTATCAGGAAAGAAATTTAGCAAGCTCCCCCAGGAGAGCCAACAGCACCATTTCCCCCCCCCGCCCAGATCTCCTTCTATGCTGTGGTGATGATCCTCAGGTGGGCCCCACACCCAGCACCACACCAACTCAGTGCAGCTGGGTGTTCAAACTGCCCACCAGTCCTCAATCCACCTCAACTGCTGACACCAGTGACTGAAGAATGTGACCTTGGCCGGCCATGGTGTTCATTCCTGTAGTGAGCCCCCCGCCCCCACAATCTTCGGGGGACACTGTGCTGATCTGTGCCTGCCACTCTGGTCAGGAAGGGAGCAACGGGTGCACAGGCTCAGTGCTGGTCAGAGACATCAGCCCGGGAAGTTCCCGCCCTCCACTCCCAGGAGGAAACAAGCGCAAGGGGAGAGGCTGGGCACCTTTCTCCCCTGGAGGTGAGCACTTTCCCTGCCCTGGGGGAAGCCTGCAGTACAGGACCAGGACGGGGCAAGCCAGGTGTTAAGGCAGGTTGCGCCCTGGTCAGACCTCTCCCTGCTGAAGCCGACAGGGAGGAAAGAGGACCACTGCACCATGGGGAAGGCTTGTGGAGGAGGCCAGGTCCCAGGCACCCAGGACACCCGTGGTGTCACCTGCCCACAAGCAGCCTGCCATGGCAGGGGCCATGTGTTGGGAGCCGCAGCCCCGAGCCCGGTCGCCTCACTTGGCGGACGTGAGGCCTGTAGTAAAGAGTGAGGCCTGAGGTAGATTACCCCTCCCATCGAATATGTTAGTTTCCTGCTTACCGCGTAAACAACCCGCTCAACAATATAGTCTGCCTGGCAACTGATGATGTTAGCCAATCAGCTTGCCTTGCTTACTTTAACATGATTGGACACTGTACCCGTATATATACCGGTGCCACCCCTGGGCGGAAGGAGAAGCCAGATAGAAGCCCGGAAGTAGAAGCCCAAAAGGAGCCGCGGAGAGCGGACCGGTAGAGGCTTTGGGGCAGACTGAAGCACAAAAGGAGCCGCGGGGAGCGGACCAGAGGAGGCTTCAGCTGGGAGAACCCAGGGCAGGCTGTACGGAGAAGAAAAATAAAAAGAAAAGGTTGTCCACTACCAGACTGTGTCGTGTGTCCTTCCTGCCGGCCGGGAGCGGACATCGACATTTGGAGGTCCGCACGGGGACTGATCACCCCCGCGACGTGGAAGTGGACAACGCTCCAGTACAGAGCTGCGAGACAGGTGAGTTGGGGATAAGCCTGGGCTCTGGGTGGCGCGCACCTACAGGGCTTTTAGACTCCCCTCAGGCTCACGCGTAAGTGGCGGATTCCTTGGGCCTCACGCGGTGAGTAACATATTAAAAGATGGGAAACATGTTAGGTAGCAACACTAAGAGCGAGGGTGGTTGTGGAGAAAGCTCTCAAGAGCTTACAAAAGTACGCAGGGTATCTGAGCAGGCCCAGTCAGGGAGCTCCCGAGAGGGGTCCGTCAAGGGGAACAAGGATGCTAAGGAGGAGGACGGGGCTCTAGCCTCGGAGTCGTCTGACTCCGAGGACGAGGGAAAGTTGAATGGCAAGGAGGCCAAAGAGACCAGCTGTCAGGAGCCTAAGTCGCTCAATAAGGGGTCACAGGGTTCTTTTCCAGCGTTGCTCCGCGAATTGCGCTCTGCTCAACCTGGTCTGCGGAGGAGTAGAGAGCTCCTGAGCGCTCCCCGGCGCGAGAGGGAGGCGATCCCTCGCCACGAGGCGGCCGCCTGGGAGCTCCCTCCCCTTTCGCCAGAACAGGAAGTGATGCACGGGCCCCCATTTTCCGCCCAATCACGGCCGCTGTCTTATGCTCCGCCGCCGGCGGGTCGGTATTTTTACAGGCGGCTTTGGCAGGGGGGACGCTTGTCTCATGAGGTACATCCACCTGGGATAGATAGTGGCCCCTACGAGATATTTCCTGTACAAGTAGCTATGGGCCAGGGACACAATGTATGGGAGCCTTTTGAGATAAAGCAGATTAGAGAACTTAAAAATGCAGTTACAACCTTTGGGCCGACTGCGCCTTACACCATTGCCATGCTGGAGAATCTGTCTTCTGGGCCCCTCACCCCCGCGGACTGGATTCAGCTGGCAAAGGCCTGTCTGCCCTCGGGCAGTTACCTAGATTGGCGAGCCTGGTACGCAGAGTTCTCTGCCGAGCAGGCTGAGAAAAACGCCGGTCGAGGAAATGGGAGCTGGAGATTTAGCTTAGCGGCATAAGCGCCTGCCTTGTAAGCGGGCAATCGCCAGTTCGATCCCTGGTACCAATTAAAAAAAAAAAAAAAAAAAAAAAAAACGAAAAAGATAAAAATAAAAAAAAATAAAAAACAAAAAGGGGGAGTAGGCCAAGGCCTGCCTCCAAAGGCGCGGTTATCTATGGCATGACAATGGATGGGCCCGGATCCAGTGGTCAGCTGGAACCGAGGCGCGGTTTGTGTTTTCCCACAGGAACCGGGACGAGAACCACTGTGGATACCGGAGAGACTGACACGGACAACAAAGCCCTCGACTAAAGATCAGACCTGCCCTACTGGAGATCCATCACAGACCAACCAACAAGATGAATAGAAATAGCGGTAGCCCGAAATGGACAAGAAGATCCTCAGGCATATGCATGGCTCGCTCGCCTAGCCTACGACCGAGTCTAGGGACGGTGAGCTTCCCACACTCCTCCTCTAAAAAATTATGATATAGCAGGGTAGATGAGTCAATGACGGGTAAGAGCGTGCCTCCCCAGCATGACTCGACCTAAGCCAGGCCCTACCCCATCCTGCACGTAAGCCGCTGGACTGTTAGATGCTGCCCAGGTCTAAATTTCTCTCCGAGGGGATTTCTTTACGGAGAGGAAATGAGTGCAAGCTTGTGTGCATCCAGGTTCCGTCCAGTTTGTGCCTGGCCCTAGAAAAAGGACGAGGGCCTCAGGGCCTTGGCAGACCATGGCATGGCCAACCAGGGTCTAAGCCAAGGACCTACGGTGGGCCTACGCATAGGGCATAAGCCTCTGCACCCAGTCCAGGAAGGGCTACGATGCGCACATTCATAAAAAATAAAAAAGGGGGAGATGTTGGGAGCCGCAGCCCCGAGCCCGGTCGCCTCACTTGGCGGACGTGAGGCCTGTAGTAAAGAGTGAGGCCTGAGGTAGATTACCCCTCCCATCGAATATGTTAGTTTCCTGCTTACCGCGTAAACAACCCGCTCAACAATATAGTCTGCCTGGCAACTGATGATGTTAGCCAATCAGCTTGCCTTGCTTACTTTAACATGATTGGACACTGTACCCGTATATATACCGGTGCCACCCCTGGGCGGAAGGAGAAGCCAGATAGAAGCCCGGAAGTAGAAGCCCAAAAGGAGCCGCGGAGAGCGGACCGGTAGAGGCTTTGGGGCAGACTGAAGCACAAAAGGAGCCGCGGGGAGCGGACCAGAGGAGGCTTCAGCTGGGAGAACCCAGGGCAGGCTGTACGGAGAAGAAAAATAAAAAGAAAAGGTTGTCCACTACCAGACTGTGTCGTGTGTCCTTCCTGCCGGCCGGGAGCGGACATCGACAGCCATGTGCAGCACAGGGTCCGAGTAACGAGAAGCTGCCACACAAAGTAGGTTTCAGGATCACCAGGCCAGGGAGGGGTGACAGCAGGGGTCTGAAGGGGCCGCTGGATGCCTGTCCTGGAAGCGGAAGCTGCGCTCATTGCCTGAACCCCTCCAATCATATCCAAACCACAGCAGAGAGAAACTCAAGGCCCTGATAATGTTTCAAGTCATGAAAAGGCACAAGAAACCACACAGGTTAGCACACAGGCTTCGATTTCCTGGAATCTTTTATTGCTTTAATGTCTACAAGTAGTGATTAAAGGCTATTTAAATAAATGTTTCCCTGTAACATTTTAAAGACAGTGGGGGAGGGGAGGAGTGTTCATTTCTTCCTCCCCACAAATGCGGCCCACAGTGGTGCTGCTAAACGTTTAGTTTAGCAGCAGGCTAAACTAAAGGCTCCTGCAGGATGCAGAAGAGGGAAGAAGCCTGGTTTGCAGCATTCGCAGGTGTTCTGTGTTCCTGGTAAAATCCTCCATCACAGCTGAGGTCAAGCTTTACCAACCCGACTGCGCCCTGAACAGAGTTTTCCTGAGATGCTCTCAGAGGTTCATGACCTCCGCCATACATAAGCCACCAAGTAAACAGCCTGGAGGGCACAGATAAGAATCCCTCAAAGTGCAATAACCAGAAAGTGTTAGCTTTTGAACGTATTCTACTTTATCTTTAGAATAATTTATGCAATTGTGCACTGATGTAATTTATCTTTCATCATGACAGTTTTCATGGCCAATTTGAAAAATTCCCCCAGGCTCCACCATCAGCCTCATGTTGGCTGGGGCTGGCTCAGGCGCACCTCTGTGAGAAGCGGCTTCTGCTGCAGCCCATGAAGGCTCCAGAGGGAGACCCGGTAATGGGCCAGCTCCACATGGACCGAGTGTGGTCCTTCCTGGGCAGCCTCTGACGGCAGGGGCGGAGGGTGAGAAGCAATGCTGGCTGTGGGGGTCAGTTTCTGGCACCCTCCAACATCACTAAAGCACCCATGGTCTGATCACCTGAGCTGGCCATGCTGGCCACCCTGGGGACAAGTCAGCCATGGTGGTGAGATCTGATGTCCACTTCACAGTCACCTGCTCTGATTACCCGACCTTCTGTCCAAGGTCAGGCACCTGCCCTCTTGGCCGACAGCTGTGCCTTCCCTCAGTGTGCGGGTGCTGGGAAAGGGGGGTGGTGGCAGGGTCCCAGAGGGCAAGACAGGAAGTCAGGGGATGTGTGGGCCCCAGGACTGTCAGAGGCGCAGCTGGGACACCAGTGGAGCAGCTCTCCCCACATGTCCTCTGTGACAGAGGGGCAGGATGAGGATCAGAGAGGCTGAGTTGCTTCCACACAAGTAGCACTGCCGTGCATGTCTGGACTTGGCTTCCTAACATGAGACACGCTCACTGCAGAGCTCCAGGAGCCCCAGATTTACCCCGTAGTGGTTTCTGGAGGGGGCTGTACCCTGCCCTACTCTTGGGTCTCAGACAGCAAATAAACTGCATACATGAAAGTGGAATTTTAAACTGGACCAGGCTGGACTTTAACACACCAAGTGATTAGAAAGCCAAGGGGTTTGCTGAGGGGCACTGGAACAGGAATGAGGAATCTGAGACACTCAGAGTGGCTGAAGGAAACTGTTTGTTGTTGCTGTTGTTTGGTTTTTTGTTTTTTGAGACGGGATTTCACCAAGTAGTTAAGGTGGGGCTTGAACTCACTATTTAGCCAAGGCTGGCCTCAAACTCACAGCGATGCTCCTGCATCAGCCTCCCAAATGCTGGGATTTCAGGCATGCGTTGGAAGTATTTGAAGAAAATCAGTCAGTCAATCAATCAATCAGCTATTAAGCTTTGCAGGGCCCTGACTTGAAAGCTTTCAAACCAGCACCCTTGCTCGGTAACCCGCTCGGCCTGCAGGGGTCGCTCCAGGGCTTGCTCCGTTGACAAAGGGATCAAAGCAGCGGTGTGAGGCTGGTGCGGGTTGATTCGACGGGCTCAGCGCTCAGGATGTTACTGCACGGCCATAATTGGTTTCTCAAAGGTGATTTTCTTCTCTGTTATCAGACGAGAGTTGTTGGGGATTTCAATCTACCAGCATTTAGCTGGCTCTGGGAGGACAGCCGGCTATCCTGCGCCCGCAGGCAGGGTGCTTCCAGGGCGGAATGCTAACGGGCCGGGCTGCAGTCTTGGCGACCCCGCGGGGGCAGCAGAGAAGCCGGAGAGCGCTCAGCAAGGGCGGGGTCCGGGAGCTCCTGCTGGGCCCTCCTTACCTGGGAGGCTTAAGGTTAGGGGTGCGGGTGTGTCCCGAGTTGTGAGGGTTCCTCAGCCCTGCATGTTGGCATTGCATTGCAAAACTCCTCAGGGTAAGATGCAAGAGGTGGCCAGAAGAGGTCGCAGTGTGTGACTTGGAGTCCTGCGTGCTAGGGACCCGGTGACCTGTAAAACAGGACTGCACTGTGACAGGCATGGGTTACTGGGAAGATTCCGTGAGATGAATTTTGAAATCACCACGCGATGTGTCCCCCCAAGAGAGAAGTCCCGGTACACACCAGGTACCCCACAGGTGGAACAGAGTAGCTGGAGGTAGCCGATATTTTAAGACTCAAAACCGTGCTTGGGTCCTGAGCACTGACCTTGCTCTGGGAGGGATAACAGAGAGACAGGGAATGGCTTCATTGATTTTGTTACCATTTCAATCTATGTTCTTCAGGCTGGCCTTGAACTCACAGTGCCCTTCCTGCCTCAGCCTCCTGAGTGCTGGAGTTATGGGTGTGCGCCACTATGCCCAGCTAGTTTCAATCTTAAACATCCCCACTGACCGACCCTATGTTAAAGGCTCGGTCACCAGTCTGTGGCACTATCAGGAGAAGGGGCCACGTTTAGAGGTGAGGTATAGCAGAAGGAAGTGGAGGCCTGTGACCCGAGCTCTAAGGGAGCATTCGTACCCACACTCCTTCCTCTCCTCTCTGCTGTCTGCCACCCCGATGTTCTCACATGCTTTGTCACAGCTGCAGAGAGCTGACACACACGGCTGGGTCTCAGATGAGCCTGCTGCCCCTGCTGCCCTCCGGGACCCCTCGAGGGGAGGAGTCCAGATGGAGCATCTTCAGCTGCTGCCTAACCCAGTCTGCGAGAAGAACTACAAGCCTGCAGGAACACTGCAACCATTCTTTGTTAAATCAGTTATCAGGCACCCCTGGGCATGAAATTGGGGTTCATCAAATCACCCAGGCATGGGAAATGTGAGGAGGCTGCTGGGCACTAGACCGCAGATGGGGTAGCACTGTCCTGGGGGAAGTGGGCATTCCTGAGTGGGTGGTAAGGGGGTCCTCAGAACACAGAAGTAGGGCATGAGATGCCAGAGGTCCGGAGTTAGCAAGGGAGCTGACTCTGCCCCAAAGAGCCCATCAAGAGCCAGGCAGGGAAAAATTTTAAAAATTAGGATATATAACAGTAACTCTTTTTGATTTCCTATTAACTTGTTTTGAAGTCCTGTAATACTCCCATGATCTTGTTTTGACTGATTAGACTCTGTTCCATTCTGTATGATAGTATCAAGTTTGAGGGTATAGGCAACTACTTTGAAGTTTGAGGGTATAGGCAACTACTTTGAAGGCAATAAGATTCACTATGATGCCCATTCTGGTTTGACTATTGTCTCCTTTGGAAGTCCTGTAATGTCTACAATGCCTAAGTTTTATTGGTCTTGTTCTCTACTGTTTTGTCCAACTTTATAATATCTAATGAGATAGACAATTCTTTTTAAGGAAACAAGAGACAACGTTGATAACCATTGTTGATAACCTTGTACTCTGTTCTACATCATGTGCTATGTCTATCCTTGGTTTTGACTGACAGCTTTGTTTTGCCATATTTGACTTTATTCTCTCCCCCCAAAAAAAGTAATAAGAACTAAGGAGTAATAAAATCCAAAATGTGTAAATTTTGTTGTAAAAAAGAGAGGGGAAAAAAAGAGCTCTAACGGATATAACAGCAAGTGTGTTTAGGGGTGTTAAATAGCTGACTATATTAATGTTTTTGGATCATTGAACACAGCTGTTTGCAGTCTCTCTGTTTGAATGTCCACTTTGTATTCTTTGATACTGTGTGACCGGCGCAGCCCCCCAATGAGACAGGAGATGCTCTTGTGGGTGACAGTTAACTGCTGCTTTATTTACGCGGGCTCTGGTTTATATATTTGGCCGTGACCAATCACAGGCTGCCACGAGGAAGCAGGTTGGGAATGGGACGCAGGCTCTGGCTAATATATCCAGCTGTGGCCAATCAGGGGTTGCCACAGAGTCGGCACGGGGCGAATACGGAGTGAGCACGAGGTGCACACGGGTTGGCTAATTTAAAGAGGGACGTAGCGCATTGTGGAAGCTGACGTGGTCTTATCGTCCCGGGCGGGGTGTGTTGAGCGCCTGCGCCCGACACTGTGATTTGAGCAACTATTTCTAAGATGATAATATGTAATCTATTAACAGGTGATTTCTTACTGTTTTTTTTTTTTTGTAGTTCTGTATTACGTGTACCCTTATACCGCTTTGTTTTGTTTTGTGTTTCTCTCTTTTTCCTCTTAAATAAAATTAAAAAAAAAAAAAGAGCCAGGCAGGGAGGTGACCCTCTTAGCAGGCTCTGGGATCAGATCTGCACTGTGGCCTGGTGGAACAGACATTGTAGAAGCAGCTCTAATGTTCTGTGTAGCATGTTAGGTCCATGTTCAACCCTAGGTGGGAGCTGGTTAAGCTCTGAAGAGTTCCTGCCCTGACCCCAGCTGGGGTCACAGTCAACTTCAGAGGAGACAGGGACAGAGGAGACAGGACCATTCCTGGCCAGAAGGCAGGCACTGAGACCCCCCCCCCCCACACACACACAAGCTGAAGGCGAAGATTGGAGGTCCTTGAGAGAACCAGCACCCAGACTAGACTTCTCAAGTTGACACAGTACAGGCTGTCACTGAGAAGCTTCTGCAGTGACAGAATCAGAGGGCAGAGGGAAGAGGCCACCAGCCAAGGAACAGTGAGCATGTTCCCTGGAGGTCTAGTCACTTTCTCCATCACTGAGACACCACACCCAACACCTACAAATTAAGGAGGAAGGGTGTAGTTGGCTCATAGTTTAGAGAGGTTTCAGCTGGCTTCAAAGCAGAGTGGTGTGGCAGGGGAAGAGGTGCTCCAGTCATGGTGGCCAGGAGCAGGGGAGAGAGATAAACCTTTCCTAGGCCACAACCCCAAGGGCCCCGCCTCCTAATTAGGAGCAAGTCAGCTCTGAACCCCTGTAATCTAATCACTTTCCCTAAGCCCCATCTATGAGCGCTGAGCCTCTTGGCAGGTAAAAACCTTAGGTACAAACCTTCAGGCCTCCAGAACTGTAAGGGGATAAATTTGTGTTACTTTAGGTCCCTGAGTTTTTGTTTGTTTTTATAGTAGCATAGGGAATGTGTGCCACCTCACCATGCGAAAACCATCACTGGTACCAGTACAGGTGAGACTTTCATCAAAAGAGAAAACCAGGGGACAAGGGCCAGTCAGCTTTCTGTCCATGTAACAGTGTGCCTTGGAAAATGGACTTCAAGGAAGAGAGATGTACTTTGGCTCATGATTTCCTAAGTCAGGCAGTGGTCACATGGCTCCATGTTGTCTGGGTCCATGCAAAGATGGAACCTCATGGTGAGGGGCGTGGCTGACCAGAGAGAGGCTCAGCTCATGGTGGCTAGGAAGCAGAGAGTGAGAGACAGGGCCAGGGATGACCCGCCATCCCAAGTAACATCCCCAGGGTCCTGTTTCCCTCACAGCCTCTCGATAGTGCCCTCATAGTGACAAAACTTTCAACTCAGCAGGTCTCCAGGGACACTGAGGACACTGAGGTTTCACTGAGGTTTGGACCTCAGTGTAGCCGGAGCACAGGGAGGTGACGAAAAACAAGGTATTTCCATATTCGCCAAGTGTCTGCCGACACAATGATTACTAACTACAAAGGAGAGAACAGGTACTGCACAGAACCTGGAGAAACTTCAAATATCAAAGTTAGCATCGCCCAAATGAAACAAACTGTGTCTCCCGAGAGGACCTTACTTACCCAGGGTAACTGCCTCAAAACATGCACAGCCTGAGTCTGATTAAGAAGAAATAGGAGACAAATGTGAACAGAAGACCCTTATGCAAAATGACAGATCTGCACACCTCAAAAACATCAGGAGTGTGAAAGACCAGGAAAGTCCGAGATGCTGATCCAGACCGGCAGGGTCTGAGCGGACAGAGCCACTGTGCGGGATGAGGACCCTGGGTTGAATTCGGCACCAGAAGTCTTTTTTGTTTGTTTATTTGGGGGTTTTGTTGTTGTTATTGTTGCTTCACTTTAATAGACAATACAGTGATGATGTGGTGGAGCTGTGTCATGTGCTCCGTGGGCTCCTGGCTAGATGGACCCCTTCAGTACCACTGCAAGCTGTGGACGGGTGGGTGTGACACCCTAATGGCGAAGGACGCTAAGGCCCAGGGAGAGGCAGGATTTGCCACCCATCTATTGGTTCTATAATGGTATCATGGCAATGTTAATCCCCTGGTTTCATCATGAGTCTGTGTTACACTGGGGAAACGTCCTTTTGTGTGGGAAAATACACGCTGAGGTATTTAAGGGCAAAGGAGCATAGTTGTCTGCAATTTAGAGAAAGCAATTTACATGAAAAATATCAGACACATACACAAAAACAGTATCAGACACACATACTGTGCACGCATAGCACCCTGAGAGGTCACGGTACATTAATGTGAAAAATGCTAACCTTTAGGGATTGGCCTCAAAGGCATAAAGGAAACCTTTGTACCTTTGTTCTGGTAAAGTTTCTCTGAGTTTGAATTTGTTCTAAAATAAACATTTTGTATTTCATCCACCAACATGTTTGACTGCACAGAGGACACCTCTTACTCTGAACTGAAAAGCGATCTAAAAGAATTAGAGTTAGAACAGGAAGAAACTTTGGGAATATTGACCAATATATTCCACTTACAGCTTCTTTTCTATGTATACAAAATAACAAGTTATCCAAATCCAAGGCTGAATAAAATTAAAGTGTTTTGTTTTTTGCCTTGACACTGAGCTATAGCCCCAGCCCTTTACTGTTTTGATTTTGAAACAGGGTCTCACTAAACTGCCCAGATGTGGCTCAAACTTGTGATCCCCTCATCAGCCTCCCAGAGTGCTGGGGTTATAGGTGTGTGCCACCATGCCTGGCTTCAAAGAGTTCTTTCAGTAAACTTACAATAAAAATTCTAAACACAAAGGTTTTTTATCTTGCATCTTAATAGCTATCTGCTCTTCTTATTTAGCTGTACATAAAATAATGCTGTATACTTGAAATGGAAAAAACAAGGTTAAGTATGTTTTTGGCCCTGATTTTGCCAGTAATTAAAATATGACCTTGAGCAAGACCCTTGAACATGTTTTCCGGCTCAGTAAGATGGTGATATCTACTGTACGGAGTTGCCAGGCAGAGAAAAGCATCATAGAGACAATCTCAGTAACAATGGTGCTTAACCATTGAGTCTACTTAGTGATCAGGCACTGCACAGAATAGGCGCATAGTGCCTGATAATTATCAAATCAGAGTCTTAGTCCATTCTTCGCCACTATAACAAAATACTACAGCCTGTTTATTTAATTGGTAAAGAATACACAAGTTCGTTTCACTTGTGGCTCTGGAGGCCAGGAAGTCCAAGGATTGCACCTGGCGAGGCCCTTTCTGCTGTGTCGTAATGTAGCACAGGTTACCATGTGGAGAGACACAGCCAGTTGCTGCTCTGGTCCCCCTTCTTGCTCCTCTAAAGCCACTGATGTGATCACAGGGGCCACACCTCATGGCATCATCTACTCCTAATAATTACGTCCTAAAGGCCCCACCTCCACACACCATAAACACGTAAGTCTGGGGTTAAGTGTCCAACACATAAAAATTTGGGGTGTGTGTTCAAACCACAGCAGGTCACACATTTAATGTATACTCAAGATCAAGATGTACAGAAAAGATGCACTCACTTATTTAATGTGGAATATGTCGAGTCCTTCTCCTAACCTCCCGCTGACTGGTTAGGAGGTGATAATGTTATCAGTTCTGTTATTGTACTGCTAGGGACAGAACCCAAGGACACATGTCCTTGTAGCTCTACACTGAGCTACATCCTCCGTTCCCCAAAATATTATTCAGATCCTGTTTAGAGCATTCCCAGATCTGAGCCTTCCAGAGTTTCCCAGGCTTAGTTGGGCGCCTGCTCTCTTGGCCAGCTTCCTCCTAAGTCTGTCACTCCTGGGTCCATCCCCTAAGGTGTCTGGTAAGAGGAGAGAGGGGCTAATGCCTGCCCACGATGTTGGGAGAGGAGAAGCCCTGTCGTAAACTGTGCCTCTACTATTCACAGATCCCCAAGGTCACCTCTGACACTGCAGCTCCTGTGACCAGGAAGATCCATGGTCTCATCTTGAGGCCTGTTCAAGGGACACAATTGCTCCTGGACTGCTGGTGGCTGCCAGCCCACTGGCCTGAGTGTCACCTGCCTCCCTCCAGGCAGACTCTCCAAAAGATCCATTCAGTCTCTGCATCACACAGGATAACTCTAAAATCAGGGTCCCCACTACACTGACTCAGAGAAGCAGTTAACAGACTGTGTTCCTTTAAGACAGCCTCGGGCTCCTCATCCTGCATGTCTTCCCTCCCTGGGCCCAGGAAGGAAAATCAAAAAACAATTTTCCAATGTTTTGGCCTTCTGCCTCACACCCTTTCTTTTCCCTTCCCACAATTCTCTAGACCCCCAGAGCCCAGCAGCTTTTCTCTTTTCCTCCGTGATCTCTTGTTCTCTGACTCCTTTTCCAGCGTGGCCCTTCTTACCCTGTCCACAGCGAGCTCTCTGTGCATGGGCTTCACTCTTGGTGTGTGAAGTGGGGAGATGAAAGAGTCCTGCCCATCCTCTCCTGTCCACTCAGCTTCCAACACCAGGACGTGCGCAGCCTCTCCTGCCTTGGGGCACTGAGCCTCTGGCTCCCCTGGAGCAAGTGGCTGGATCCAGGAAACTGAATTTAAAGAGGGAGGAAAATAAAAACGCATGGCTTTCAAGTTATAAAAGATTATCCTTGGGACAATATTGTGATAATTACATCCCAGGTGTGGGATGAAGTCTCCAGAGTTTGTGATAAATTTAGGCAAAGCATTTGCAAATTCAGGGTCCTTGAATCGCTAGGACAGCAAGTGTCAAAAAAGCTCCTGGGAACAGAGGTCCTAAGCTGGGGCTGGCCCCAAACTCTCTGCCTCGTCTCTGATTACGAAAGTCAGGGTTTGGAAGAGGCCATCGATAAGGGCTTTGAACTCCGAGGGTCTCTGGTCAAAGATTCTAACTCCACTTACTTCATACTTATGACTAAAGCTGCTGAACACAATCAAAATTTAAATTTTAGGGTTAAGGAATTTGGGAATCCAGATTCTGCCAAAAGTCGTTCCCTGCAGGGAGGGAGGTGCGCGGCTGTACCCATCTACCCAGGAGGAAGGCTGCTGGGTCCCAGTGAAGGGCTGTGGGTAGGAAGCAATGAGGATTCCAGGACACAGGGTGCAGGGCGCAAGGAGAGAACTCTCGGGAAAAGGAGAATCCGGAGCAAGATGACATAGTGTGAGGGCTGAGCGAGGTCACTCCAAACAACCTAGGTGGCCCGTACCCAGCATCCAGACAGCAAGCTCCTGTCTTCAACATCCCTTCTCCCTGCGCTGCCACCAGAGCCCTGCAGGTGTTCCTGCCTTCATTCCTGGCCCCCAGTGACTAATGACTTCCCCACGCTACAGCCAGAGCCAGCGTCCGTCACCTTCTGGATCCTCTGATCAGGATGAGGACCATAGCTTGCCAAGGCCTTGCGGGGTTCTACCCGGTGCTTCTCAATCCTGACTGCAGTCGATAATCACGATGGCCCCACCTCAGCAGATTCCAATTCAGTTCAGAACCTGGGATGATGCTGAACACCAGCCGTCGTCTTCCTGTTGTTTGTTTTTAACCTCAAAGTTGTTGTAATAAGCACAAAGAATCAAGGGCTCCCGATTTTGGCCCTAAGAAGTTCTCCAGCCTTGTCTCATGACATTCTCCTATTCAGGGGCTTTGTCACACAGTCACGTTGTCCCTTTTCCCCCAATCCTTTGAATATGTCCCTACACCTTCCCCTCGGACCTCTCCTATTTGCTTATCTCATGTATGTAGAAATCCTACTCACAAATCTGATGCCAGCTCGAGCATCCCGACTTTGGAGAACCCTTCCCTGGCCTGCTAGACTGTGTCATGTTATCCTCTCGTGTGCCGCATCGCTTGAGGTCCAGATAGGAAAGCACTGCAGGCATTTCTAATAGAATTTAATTGCCAGAGCCTGGCTGTACAGTGATGGAAGTGTACAGAAACCTCAGAGGACAGTGCAGCAATGACAGGGAGTCCCTGCCACACCTGGGGCTGCTCAGATTACAAACATTTGTCAGAAACCAAAGCTGGGGGAGTCTGGCAGGAGCTAGGACACAATGAAAGCTGTCTCCCCGCATCCAGGGGCTGGGGCCAAACAGGCAGAGTTGGTTTATGTTGCTATAACAGAATGCCCGAGGCGGAGTCATTTGCAAAGAACAGAGATTTCTTTCTTGTAGTTCTGGAAGCGTGGAAGCCTTGGGAGGTGCCTTCCCAAGGCAGAAGGCCAAGGGCAGGAGACCGTGAGAGCGTGAGACAGAAGTCTCAGCCTCAAGCCCATTTATAACCGGCCTCCATCCAAGCGAGGGCCTCTCAGGCCCTGTGATCTACACACCTCTGCTTAGGCTGTACCCCCTGCCCTGCTGCCCTGAGATTCAAATTTCTAATTGTGGTCCTACAGCAGCCTCTCTAGGACATGCAGAGCCAAGGGCCAGGTATAGCCACTGAAAGAGATGCCACCAAGCCAGTGTGGTAGTACAGGCCTGTGATCCCAGCACGCAGGAGGCTGAGACCAGAAGATCACCGTGAGTTCAGGGCCAACCTGAACTACACTACAAGACCCTGTGTCAAAAACACAAAAAAGAAAAAAGAGAGAGAGAGAACGAGATGTCACCCTAAAAGAGACAGAGGAAAAGAACATGCCCTGGCTTCCTCCTTCCTCCCATCCTCAGATCACCCCAGGGGCTCCTCCTGGTCCACACTACCAAGAACAAAGGCAGAGCAGCCTAGAAACACGACTGCATGTGGCCCCAAACAAGGCAGCCCCTCCCGCTGTCTGCTGCCCCATCAAACCACCATGAATGCAGTGGCCTGAGACAGCTGACTGTCACGCGTGGCTCTGTGTGGTGACTGGGCTCAGCCAGCAAGTTCCCATCTGGGCTCCAGAGTGTCCCAGTCCGGGGACCGCAGGGGATGCAGGCCTCTGGCTCCAATACGGTCCCCCCACAGAACTTTGTGGGGGCCTGCCTGTCATTGGCAGCTCAGCTGGAGCTGGCAACCAAAACCCCTGCCTGTGGCCTTTCCGGGACTTGGGGGTGTCACAGCATGACGGCTGGATTCCCGAAGGTGGTGCATGGTGAGCAAGCTTTCTGGGAGACCCAGCAGCAGCCCAGGGCTTCTTATGACCTAGGGTTGGACACCAACCTCAACCCCACACTGGGTTCCAGGAGTGACAGGCTCTGCTTCCTAACACAGACAGAAAGTAACAGATGGGGACCAAGCTACATCTTCCAGCTGCAAGGAATGTGTACCCTTTTCTCATGTAAAATATGTAGATGCCTCTCCTAGGAACCTAGACTGCCTTTCCACCATGGCATCAGCCACAGGCTCAAGGACCTCATCACATGATTCAGGTGCCAGCGCACATGAGGCCCCACCTAAAGACCAGAACAATTAGCAAGACAGCACTGTCCCCCATTTCCCACTCCCACTTTACAATGGTGAGAGGCACAAAGGAGAGACCAAGTCACGCCCCACGTGAGACAGGGCACAGGGCGGGCAGGAGAGGCTCGAGGAAGGAGCGGTGCGCAGGTGTCTCTGGTCCGGAGCAGTCGGCTGGGTCAGCATCACTTTCTTTGAGGGAAGCCAGGCCTGGCTCCAGAGATGCCTCCCTACGACACTGGGTCATACGATGTAGCCTGTGTGCACAGTCAGGTAGCCTGAACTATGTCTCCTGCTTTTAGCATAGTTGAGTCCGAGCCCCTCGTCATTTTGAGCTGCCTTTGTCCCTCCCACGCCAAGCTGATACACCGCCTTTAAATTCTGTGTTGGTTTCCTATTATCAAATCTTTCTAAGGTATGCCCTTCTCTACGGTGGGCTGCCCCGGAGGTCCTGTGGCAAAACAGGGTTAAGATTCTTAAAGGCCCTGTTGTCTACCAAAAATTGCCAAAAACAAAAAATTATTCCTTACAATTTTTAAAAAGTCTAGCAGGGAGATCTGTACAGAACAGCCTCGGATTCCTCTGAGAGCCTTCAAAGGTCCACAGTTGCACCTGGAGCTTCATTCTTCCGGGCCACACCATGTTTTACTGGCATTTTCCTGGATTTGATCTTCACCACGAGCCCAATTCTTACCCTGGGAACACACTGCCATTTGGAAGGAGCATCCTAACTCTTTATAATTCTAAATTCTATTTTAAAACTGAGCACTTCCTTCTCCAAAGGTCTCTGTATTCTATGTGATGGTCTTGTGCAGCTAAGCACCAGCACTGTTAGCCTCCACCTGGGAACCCCACCAGCCCACGACGTGTGGCACCACCTGTGCCCCCAGCTGACACAGGCCACCGACTTACACTATGCCTCCCTGCTCTGCCGCTCCACAGAGCAAATCTCTTCTCCTGCGTCTAGGTTAACAATGTCTCCACCACCCTCCACACCTTCCCTTCCATCCTCCTGGTGTCATGGGTTCCCGCCCCCGCCCATCCACACAGCGCTCCTCACCTCCCAGGGCTCATTCCTTTCCTGCTTATCCACGGAAGTGTAACAAACGAGCCTGCAACCTGGGCTTAACTTGAAACTTTGTCTCTTGAGGCTCTGTCGGTTGGGTGGGCTCACTGGGGATCTCCTGTTGTTATGGGTGAACTATGGGTGACATAGTTCAGCTGGCTGACAGTCACCCAAGACCCACGGCACTCAATGTCTCACCAAGACCTGTCTGTGGTCTGCTTTGTGGTCTCAGTGTGACACCCTATATTGATGCAGGTACCACTGCATGCACCACTGCTCTTTCTACTTAGCACAATCACGGGCCCTTACGAAGTGCTCAGTATGCACAGATGCATTTAATGAATGAATGAGTGGGCCACAGAGATACATGGCTGCCCTGCGGGGTTTCACGGGAAAGAGCGTCATATCTTCACTGAGGCATGCAGGTCTCTGGCCTTGAACAGAGTTATGGAAACCGGGCATGGTGACACATGCCTGTAATATCAGCACTTGGGATGCTGAAGCAGGAAGATTGCTGTGAGCTCAAGACCAGCTTGGGCTACAAAGTGAGCTCAAGGTCAGCCTGCACTGCACAGTGAGATCCTGTCTCAAAAAGACAAAAAAAAAAAAAAAGGTATGGAGCTCACATTCCATCCATCCATTCATGTATCTACCCATCTATCCATCCATCCATCTACCCACGCTTCTATACATACATGCATCTGTCCATCTATCCACCCACTCATCTATCCATCCGCCCATCTGTTCATCCGTCCATCCATGCATGGTGCCTCACACACCACTGCTCGTGACAGATGTGTGTATCTGAAGTGTGCCCCATGAAGACTGGGCTTGTGTACTGTAGGTCTGTGTGTGCGGTGGAGAACAGGGTGCTGGGATTGCTGACGACACACAGGCAGTGTGTGTGTGCTGCCATCCTAATGAGATGGACCCGGTGCAGAAGGTCTCTGGAGCTGCATCATCAGTGCTGTGTTTCTCCTGCATGGCGAGGTGCACACACCCCTGCAGGCTGGGAGCTGGGAGCAGACCTGGGAGAGGCTGGAAGAATGCAGGCCACAGAAAGAGGCTGAACACTGAGATAACAGCACTGCCCGAAGCCCACAGCGATCCTCCCCTCCCGGTGCCCAGCACAGCACCTTGCAGTGAGCAGGACTGTGTCCTGCCCTCCAGCATCCCTGTCCCTGTAGGTGGTCAGATAGTAAACAAGGGTGCCCAAGGACATGGACAGCAGGGAGCATGGTGCGTGGGGGTCAGGGTGGATGACATGGTGAGGCAGGTGGGGAGTCTGTGAGGATCATCTGTGTTTATCCTGCAATCAGAAGACAAAGTGAAGAAGGCACCCTTGACATCTGAATCAGGCTGTGTCCAGTGCCTGGGACACATGCTTTTCTGTCTGCAAGTTGGAGCCTGCACCCAGTGGAGCAGCATTAAAGCCAAGCAAAGAGGACCCCACCCCCACCCCATCTCTGCCCCTGCTCGGGCTCTCCCCGTGTGTCCTCCATGTCCCCACCATTTACTGCAGTCACTTCCTGGAATGGGGCGGGGCTCCAGTTGGCGTGTGACCCCACCCCTTCTTATCACCCCACAGTGCTGGGGCTGCAGGGACGCCCCACTGCACTTGCAGCCGGGCCTGTGACGTCCCCAGCCTCGATCCTGGGGCCAAGTGCATGACCACCTGTGTGCCGGAGACCAAAGGCAGTAGCATCTGCCAGCCCCCGCTCTCTGAACTCCCTTAGGGGCAGTGTCACCTCCTAGCATCTTTCCTCCTCCCTCTCCCCAGGGACCCAGTGGATACCGGGGCCAAAGGGGAGCTCAAAGAGAAAGCAGATCTCGGGCCACCCAGACTCAAGGCTCCGGGGCTGTGCCTCCCGTGGCCCGGCCACAGTCCACCGGAAGTGTGGGTTACCTCTGTCCTTGGTGAGGGGTAAAGAACTCAGGTGACTCACTGTGATTGCACTGCGGGAAAGTGACAGGAAGCAATGCTGTCTCCGAGCCTCTGTGGTTCCCTTCCAGGACAAATACATGTGACAAGCAGTGGGAGGCGATGGATGGCACAGGGAGCAGGAGTCCATGGTTCAGAGACAAATCCTGGCTTCAGAAGGTGCTGCAGAGGCTGCTGCTGCCCCCAGAAAACACCAGGCTCCCAGCCTCCCGTGTTCACCTGTGCCCAGGTCTCACAGTGCCAGTGAACGTGCAGATATTTAGGAGATACATGAGAGCAAAAGGCCGCTGCCCTCCATGGGTGGAAACCACACCCTGCTTTCACTTGGCCCACCTTCCTGCAGCTCGGTGCAGAGCTCTGGAAGTCCTTTGGTTTGGCTCCATGCACGTCCTCATGGACTCAAAATGTTTCCCTTTCACGATTATGTTGGTTTGAGGGAAGAGCTGTGCGTCACGTGGTGTCAGATTCGGTAAGGGTGGGTGAAGACACACAGCAATGTGTTTATTTGACAGAACTTGCTGTAAAATGTTGGAGTCTGTGCCTGGACCCCACCCCCACCCCCGCCCCCAGGTGGGTGCACAGCAAAGGCGCAAAGGAATGGGACAAGCAGCCTGGTGGGGCTGCAGGAGGAGGGAAACCCTCGGCAGAGCTTGTAATTCTGCTAGCTGGCCTGTCGACTGACTGGCAACATGAATTTACTCAGAATCAGCAACGACAATGGGGGGAACCTGAGCAGGACCTTGGGAGGGGTTCAAGGACCCCTCAGAGCAACAGACGATGCTAATTGAGGAAAACTACCCAGAAAGTCTCCGGGTGGCCTCAGCTGGGGCCCATCCTGCCCCCTGAGGTGCCCCCTTGTTCTCAGTTCAGCCGTGCCCGGGCCACGCCACAGCCTGTACAGGTATTCAGCGTCAGCACTCAGCAGCAGTGAAAGTTTTAAAGCGGCTGAGGTGAGGGGAGGCACTTCCCTCCTGGGGGGGTGGCTTACACTTGAGACGTTTTTGTGAATCTATTTCATACTTGACCTATAAACCACACTCTTCTTCCTTTAAAAAAAATGTTGTAAAGTGATTCAGGACAGCAAGGCAGCCACAGAAAGAAAGAGAAGCAGACTCTTCCAGAATTCTCCAGAAGCTGCTGAGAACCGTGGGAGAAGAGCAGACAGTATTTTGAGAAGGATTAAGGCAATGTCTGTTTTACTATATCTGTTTTTAAACAGTCACTGCGTATTTTAGCAAAATTTTCTATTTACAGCTACTTAAAGAGAGTTAGTTAGGCAGAGTGTTGTATACAATCTCCGTCAGCTGTTTTGTTCTGTTTTGCTGTGGTGCTGGGGAGCGAACCCAGGGCCTTGCTCACAGAAGGCAAGAGCTCTACCACCGAGCCACACCCCGAGCCCCTCAAGTTTTTTAAAGAGGAGCAGGGTACACTTCTGTGCAGTCTTCCATTCTTTTCTTGGATTGCAAATGTGACGGTAGGAGCTTTGGTAACCACCTTCAACCATGAGGGTCAAGATTACATCTAAGGGACCAGAAACTAGAGAACAAGAACTTTAAAAACTGTTGTGTAACCCTAGGCCTTTACCCACACGCACACACTTAGCTTCTGTCTGGTTTAAGAGTTGTGAATAACTCTTTTAAAAGCAACTTGAGTGTAATCCAAACTGCCATCTTTTGCTGTCTGGAGGCTTCATCCAGAGTGGCGGACCGTAGGAGTCGCATCAGGGAGTCATCGCGTGGGTGAGCTAAACACTAACATCACCAAGCACCTACTCGGCAGGTACAGGCTCTGTGTGTGTGGTACTGAGGACTGAACTCAGGGCGTCACCCCACACTACATCCCCGGCCCCTTTTTACCTGTCTATCTACTTATTTTTATTGTGGCCCAAGCTGGCCTCAAACTCATGATTCCCCCTGCCTCAGCCTCCTGAGTGCCGGGATCACAAGCACGGCTACCATGCCTGGCTTCCTTTTTATTTTTTGAGACAAGGACTTGCCAAGTTGCTCAGGTGGAACTTAAACTCAGGATCCTCCTGCCTCAGCCTCCCAGAGTGCTGAGATTACATGCCCGCTTCAGGCTCTTTTCTAAAAGCATGCTTTCTACAGGTACGGGACAGCCTCAAAGCCCCAGGGGAGGTACTTCTGCTCCTCACTGCACGTGAGCAGACAGTAGGCCATAAAGAATGGGGTTGCTGACACAGGCCCAGCTGTGGTGTCCCGAACTCCAGCTTCGCCATGGCAACCCTGTTGCTCCACAGCTGCTGATCTGGACACACAGGAAGGCCCTGCTGCCTGAGGCCTTCACAGAAACTAACCCCGGACATCCTGGCCCAGACTGCCTGCAGGGGGTGCGTGGCCACACACAGGGGTCTTCAGTGTGACTGGCATCTACACTGTTGCACTGTTTGCACCAAGAGCAGGCACACAAATGCAGCTACTGTGTCGCAGCTGCTTGGGGCAGCTGACACTGCCAGGCCGGAGTGAGGGTCCACACACACCAGCAGCCCTCTTTGTACCTCGCCGGGTTCCCTTCCAGAGCAGAAGCTGGAACCCAAAACCCAGGGGAGGCGGGGAGGTCATTGGGGGCTCCCGGTCCCCAGCAAGGTCTCGCCTACGCCCGGGCTGCCGCAAGGAGAGGTCAGGTGGCACCAGGAGCGGCTCCTGCCAAATGGAGCCTATGTTTCCAGCGCTGGGGACAGGCTGAAACTGCATCTACCATCGGGTGTTGCAAATGTGTGCAGGCGAGCTGAAGTTAACAAGAGATTTGTTACAAAATGATTCTCAAGGTCACCAAGAATTAGAAGCTGACCAATAACCAATAAAAGTTTGAAAGAAGGTGAAAGATGAAAGATAACTCTGCCAGGAATGTTCAGTTACAGCGTCTCACTCAGTCCTGCAATAACTCAAAACAGAGGCCACAATGTTTTGCTTTGTAACAGAAAATGCGCCCCCTCCCAACGCTGCACACTTTGGTTCCTCAGCTGCCTTGATAACGGTTCCTGTCTCAGTTCCTGTTGCTCCTGTCTCTTAGAAATGGCTGGTTACTGTGATGCTGAGCTGGCCACCCTGGTGCACACTGTATAACCCAGTCCCCATTGACGCCGGCCCTGGAGAGTGGCTTCCTCCTGGGGCTCCGCCCTGCCCCTTCTCTGCTGCTCTATAGACTTGCCTTTCCTCTGCCTGCCCCTGTAGGCCAGTAAATGAACATGCACCTGCGTGGCTCCGATTTATTCTTCATAGAAGGAACTACTATTATTTCCATACTTTTTCTTTGTTCTTCGTTTCTGAGATAGGATCTCACTGTGGCCCAGGGTGGCCTCACAGGGATCCTCCTGCACAGCGGCTAGGGACGCAGAGGCCATTCTAACAGGATGGCTCCGGCAGGAATGCGCTGCTGGGACCGGGTCCAGGAGGGGGGAGTGGGCCCCGCCTGCAAGGGAGGAGGTCAGGCATGGGGAGGTCTCGGGCTCTACTTGGGGACCTACGTAAACCTGCCTGATCTGCTTTTCACATAGAAGGTTCCAGCACGAAGGCATAACAGTGTCCGCTGGTTACCGGGCAACATCCACAGCCACAAGAAGCCTCTGCCAGGCTCGTTCCATTCCCAGAGACACAGCGCCACCTGCTGGTGGTCCGCGGTCGGCGCTCTCTGCGACCCAATAGCAGCAATATTGGAAAGCCAGCAAACACCGGGCTCAGGATGCTGCACGGTGGCTGTCAAATGTGAGGCTACAGGAGCGCTTGAGCCACTGAACCTTTCGGATAAAGCCCCAAACAAGCATCTGTTATTTACTGAATAGTGAGACACTATGCGCCTAAGAAGAGGGACGTGGGCCCTGGAAGTCTCCGTTTCTGTCCTGTCTCGGCCCTCCGCAGCCCTTCTCTCCCCAAGCACCAGCTTCCTGTGCCTGCCCATGAGGACGCTCGCTCCAGAATGCACACGTAAGAGCTTCAGAAACTGCTATAATTCTGTCCCTTGGCAAACACCTGTGTGTGATGTGTGTCCGTGTGCCCATCTGTGTACAAGCGTGGCATGCTGGCGCAGGTACCGCTGAACGGCCCTGCATAAGCCCAGGAGTCACACAGGGCCCGGGCTGCAGCGGTGCAGGGAGGACAGCTTCATTCCCCAACAGGGGCTGCACCTCAGGAAGGAAGACCTCCGAGGGGGAGGAGCCAGGGCAGAGGTGCCTCTGAAGCAGGTGTACAGTGAACGCCCAGCCCTGCCCAGGTCTGCAGCCAACACCCACAGCTGGGAGTTCCTTTCCCCAAGCACTGTCTGGAGGAGGCGGCCTTACAGAGGAATCTGCAAATTCCCAGATCACAGGGCGTCTCGCAGCGACCGTAGTTTCAATGACTTGGCTGCTTCTTTGGAAGCCAAGTGAGCCTGGCCCAGGGCAGTTACGGCAGGGGTGATCCGTACCCCTGCTGGGCAGTGAGGAGTCCGAGGCACCTGCTAACGACGAATTTCAAGCAAACTGGTGACGGCCTACCTCCTGGAGATCCCGGCTACCCACCCACAGGCATGAAGAAAAACTCAAGCACCATAATGTGGTATAAACAAAATACCCCAGGCAGGGGTAAAATAGCCTCAAACCTAACCTCAGACAACTCAGATAAAAGTCTTCAAAATGTGGGCTGGATTCTCACACTGTGCTCCGTGGGTCAGTACAGCTATAGTGGGAGCTTGTTAGAAACCCACGCTCAGAACCCACAAACTCCTGACTCCAGTGCACAGTGATGTTTGTAAAAGGCTGCTCTTGAGAAACTGTTGTGTATTGTACCCGTGGAATACTACACAGCCACGAAGAAGGGCAAATTTCAGTAACTCATAAGGAAATGAAGGAGTCTTGAGACCATAATACTAAGTGAAATAAATAAGACAATAGAAGGTTAAATATGAGAGACTGAAAATATAAATAAAGTGCAAAACAAAAGAGATGGTAAGAAACATTGAGGTAGCCTCTGTGGAGATGGGAAGGGGGCCTGGTAGAGGAGAGAAAGGAGGAGCAGGAGGAGTAAAAATGACCAGAATGCAGTATATATGGATATACGGCATCTCAGTCATTTTATATAACATGTAAAAGATGAGCTGTATCACAAACATCCACTAATAAGAACATGTTTTACAACTTACAGAAAATCGCTCTGGTCCTGGAAAAACCTCATGTTACGAATGTAGGCAGGGCACTGTTTCATGAATGCTAAGAAAGAAAACACATGGAGGTGAAACTGCTGTATAGCAATTGTAAGACAAATAATAAACTTCATTTTAAAAAAGAAAAACACTCATAAATTTCTAATAATGTATTGAATGTAACCATGTTTTACTTTTAATAGGTAATGTTATTTGCCAATGTCTGACGTGTAACTGCACTAGTAACACAGTGCTTAGGAGGGCGGGCCCCAAGGCCAACAACAAAGCTTACATTCTTTCATTTTCAATTGTGTGTTTCTGGATAACTTACACATCTTCTCTGTTCCTCAGTGTTCCCGCTGGTAAAACTTCAAACGTATGCTTGCGATGGTTGATATGTATTTAGATGCACAATGGGGAGGGGAATATGGGGAATGGGACTCATTCCCTCCTGCTTGACAGGCAGGTGTGTAGACTGCTGAGCTAAACCCCCGGGAGCTGATCTATACTTAGTATATCTGACCGTCGTCTATACCCGTGAAACTTACCGTTTACCTGGTGTGGTGCCTGTAATCCCAGTGCTTTTTGGAGGCTGAGGCAGGAGGATCTCTGTGAGTTCTAGGCCTATAGCGACACCCTATCTTACAACAATTTTTTTACATTTAAACTGTCAAATTTTCTAAAAGCTATCGGGCCGGTACTCACCGGGCTGGCAGCTCCCTGAGTCCGGGCTCCTCCAGGAAGCCCAGCACAGTCTCCGCACGTGTACCACGAATGAAAGCCAGGTGGCTCCGCAGGCAGCAGGGCGACCCCGAGGCTCCCTGCTGGGTCCCCGCTTCCCCCTACTCCCACCTGGGCCTTGGGCGAGGCAGTGCCCAGGCCCGACCAGTGGGGATCCGCGGAGGGTGCCATGTGAAAGGTCAGGGGTCAGAGGTCACGGCGTGGGCGTGGCTACCGGGAGGCCATTGCTAGGAGGCTGCAGAGAAGGGGGTCCCTCTTAGGGGGCCGTGGTGGGGTTCTCAGCCCAGTCCCCTGGGCGTGTCCCCGTATGGACGTGCTGGGAGGCCCGCAGGCTCGGAAAGCACTGGCGTGCTTTACTACGGAGCCGGAGCCCGGCCTGCCCTGTAGAGCCCCGGCCGAGCCCTGGGGAGGCGCAGCGCGGGGGCGCCAGGGACACGGGCAGGGCCCCGCCTCGCGGAGGGGAGCGGGGCCTGAACACCGAGGCCCAGGGAGCCCGACTGCAGGCTCCGGTGCCTGGCCGGCTTCCTCTGCGGGAGCCCACGCTGCCTGCTCCCAGGAGCGGAAGAGAAGAGACGGCGCGCCCAATGCCCGAGCGCGACGCCGCGGCCCTGGTGTCCGTCAGAGCTGGAGCCGCTGCATGGGGGGCGGCCAGAGCTGCTGGGAGGCCACCGATCAGCTCAGAATCCACCAGGCCGGCCGATCCCTGTGTAGGCTTCTTCCAGCTGCGCTTAGCCTCTGCGGAGGCAGAGTTCCTCCGGATACCTGTGGCCCATCCACACACATTGTTTACTCATTCTCCAAGGGCAATTCTGGCACCCACTACAGCATGGATGAGCCTTGATTGAAAAGACAATCTTTTTTTTTTTTTTTTTACACTGGACCAATAAGAATAAAGGACAATCATTTTTTAAAATGAAGGAAAAAAATCGTGTAAGAAAGGGGTACAGTATTGACTTAGTTAAAAAATAATACAGTCACAATGTAGGCACCTCCCACGGTTTTGATGGTGGAAAATCAGCAAAAGTAGGGAAGACTGGCAATGATAAAAGAGCATGCAGTCCTTACCTACTAAACTGTACAATGATTAATGACCATAAGCCCTCAGCAAAGAACAGCCGTGTAAGCGCATTGAGAATAGGGAGGCAAATTTAAGAAACCGCTAAGAAATGGAATTCGGTTGCCTGCTGGGAATTGAGGTTGTGAGTGGAAAGGCAAAAGGTAGGAGACTGCTGTTTTCATTGCTAGTGTTTTAAGTATCGTTTCACTAATTAAATGCATGCGTTGTTCACTTATAACTAGCTTAAAAATCCAGAGAAGTGGGATTATAAAACCCTAGCTGCACTGACCATGTCGCCAGTAGTCATGGGGAACTGAAAGATAACTAATGTGGGAGAGGGATGAAGGGTGGCAGGGGAAGAAGGTGGGGGTGAGGACTGACCAGAGGCGGGGACATGCTGGGAAGTAAGAGCTGGGACAGCAGGGTGCAGGAATAGACTGGGGCAGAGACTGCAGCTGAGGTCTGGTGGGAGGAAGCCCAGCAGGCCATGGAGATCCTTTAACCTTTGAAGAGCACTTTGGTGACCTTCTGCTGTTAAGAATTTCACCAAGTCCATCCCCAGCGACTGTGCTGGCCTTGCATCCGCACAGCACCAGAGCCTGGACAGTCTTCCTGGGGTATGTGTGGCACTGAGTGTCTGTGTCTCTGTCATGCACACTTGATCTCACAGAAGGACTCCACACACCTCCTGAGTCTGTGACAACAGATGGCTAGAGGGGACTTCCCACAGCCATACCTCCCCCGCTCTCTTCCTGCTTCTCAGGCTGCAGGGAGCCCCTTTGCCTGCACCCTCACCAAGGACACCTTCACCAGGATGTGCCCATTGTCCAGACTTCTGTGCCAGGGCATGGTGGAAGATCGTGCTTAGGAGTCCAGCCCTGCTACTCACTGGGCAGTGACCTCGGACAAGCAGCCTGACCTCTGGGAGCCTCTGTGTCATCCTCTGAAAAAAGGAGATGATATCCCACATTTTCCTGTCTTTGTGAGGAGCCAGTTGGGGGTATAATGCTCAAGACTTTGGAGTCCTAATGTTCTGTCTGCTTGCACCAAGAGGCAGCTACCATAAAAATTCAGCTAACCAGTGGTGTCAGTTTCTTATGTCTACTGTAACAAACTCCCACAGAATACAGGCTGAAGATAACACCAGTGGACCATCTAGTCTGGAAGTCCAAAATAACGTTTCCCTGCGCTGGAATCATGCCTTAAACTCCGGCTCCAGGGGAGATTCATAGCCCGATTCCCCAGCTCCCTCCCAGAGGCTGCCATCAATCCCAGGCATAAAGACCCGTCTTCCACCTCCACAGCACAGCACTCCAGACCCCACAGCATGCTGCGTGGCTCTTCTGAGACTCTGCCTTCCGCATCATCCTGCTAAGGACACTTGTGATGGCGATGGACCCAGAGTGTGGAACCTACACAGGGCCACCTTCCATGAAAGGCCCTGAGTTCAAACACAGAGTCTCAGGGAACCAAGTCCCAGATTCCGGGGGTCAGAATGTGGACATCCTGCCAGTACTGACTGGAGCACTTGGGTGGTCGCATTGCCACCATCCCTGCCCCTGCCTCCCAAGAGTCTGCTGTAGTCAGAGAGTGAGTGTGCCCCAAGGTCCATGTGCTAGAGGCTTGCTCCCAAGTGATACCATTGAGATATGGGGGAGCCTTCAAGAGATGGGGCTCTAGGAACAATAATAGGCACACAGATCAGGGGAACAGAAGAGAGGATCCAGAGGTGGCCCAGACACCTTCGGTCACATGATCTTCAGCAGAGGGGCCAAAACCATGCTGGAGGAAAGGCAGCCTCCTTCACAAGTGGGGCTGGAGAAACTGGCTCTTTACATGCCAAAGACTGCATGAGTCAACCTGTGTCTCACCCTGCACTAAAATCAAAATGCATCTGAGACCTAACTAATACAGCAGAACCATGCAGTCTAGTGAAAGATAAAATAAGTAAAACTCTTGAACACATAGGGGCAGGCAAGGACTTTACGAACAGAATCCAAGTAGCAAAAGGAAAAAATACTGAAAATCAACACATGGCATCACATCAAATTAAAAAGCTTCTGCAAAGGAAACAACCAACAGAATGACGAGAAAACCTACAGAATGGGGAAAAGATTCCCAGCTACTCCACAGAAGACTAATGGCTAAAATAATTTAGAAAAACTAGACCCCCCCCCAATAAAATATCCAGTCAAAAAGTGGAAATTGAAATGAATAGACACTTCTCAAAAGAAGTACAAGAGATACATGAAAAAGTGCTCAGCACTTTTGGCCATTAGAAAAATGCAAATCAAACAACACTGAAATTCCATCTTATATGAGAAAGGATGGCATTATCAAGAAATCAAGTAACAAATGCTGGCACAGCTGTAAGGGAGGAGAAGGAGCCCTTCTACACTGTTCACAAGAACATGAACTAATGCAGCTACATTTGGAAGTCAGAATGGAGATTCCTGAAAAGTGCAAACTAGCAATTCCACTCAGCCCCTTTGTAAGTATCTTCCCAAAAGAGTTAAGGACAGTGTATTCCAAGGATACACACATACCCATATTTATAGCAGCACCATTCATAATAGCTAAGCAGCCTGTATGCCTATCAGCAGATGCCTGGATAAAGTGTGGCATTTACACACAATGGATGTGCCTCTACACCATAATGCCCACCCAAAAAATGACACACAGAAGGATCAGTATGGCATGATTTGTCTTATGTGAGAAACCCTGAGTATAATTTAAAGAGGAGACAGATGATAGAAGACAGACGTGGAGATAGGTAGGGGCGGTGGGGTTGGGAGATGACAGGGCAGGAGAAGTCAGGGTTGAGGTGTGATAGGTGCATGTTCCAGTTCCCACAACAAATGTGCCCACTCTGTGTCATACAAAGGGGGTGGGGGACAGTAGGAGGTCACTGGAGATCACCCACGAGAGGACTGTGGAGCCCCATCGCTCCCTCCCTTTTACTCCCTGGCTTGGAGGTGAGGGGTTCTGCCAGGCCACATGTTGCCACCTTGCTCCAGAGCCCTGGATCGTGATCTGGGACTTGTAAACGACGAAGCAAACAACCTTTTCTTCTTAGCCCTCATGCGTATTACAGAGACAGACAGCGAGCACAGTCATCCTATGGAGATCACTCAGAACTCATGGATATGCTGGGCGTGGTAGCGCATGCCATAATCTGAGCACTGGGGAAGCTGAGAGAGGAGGATCACTGAGCTTGGGGCCAGCTTGGGTACACAGCAAGATGCTATCTCAAAAAGTTTCAGACAAAAGTTAAACAGTTTATGTGGGAAGCTCTGTAATTGGCTGCCACCTTATATCTGCAGGCTGTAACACCTTAATTCCCTCTAGGAGTTGTTTGGTAATTAAGCAGCACCTTGCCTAGCTTGTTTGGCCTGGCCTATTATTCAGGGATTATGCTTATGAGCCAGTGCGTGGGAAATTTGAAAATTTGATTTAACCTATGACCCTCAGGCTTGCCACTGTTGCTAAGTTACCTGCTGACATCTCAGAACCCAACTCCCTCCTCCCCAATACCCTATATATTACTCATTCCGTGAATAAAGGAGACTTGAACAGAAGGACTTCGTCTTGTCTCCGTTCTTTGTGTCTGTTGTCCCCTCTTCATCCCCACTCCCCCTCTAGGGTCTCCATGGACTTACCCACCGGCCGGGACAAGTTTACAAAGAGAGCCTGACATTAGAGTGCCACTTGTCCCTGAGTTTATGACTCACTTGTGAAGGATCTGAACCACTGCCCAAGTGCTTCAGAGTTGATGTATTTGGACCCTTGTGGGAGACCCTCCAGGCTCAGCCCCAGTGCAGGATAGTGGCCCACAGTTAAGGCTCAGCATGACCTTCCCAGAAGTAGCATTCACCCACGGCTGCTCCTTGTCAAAGCCAATCACCTACCTGCTCAGGACTGATGAGGGAAGCAATGATCTGGAAACAGTTCCCACATTCCAGCACCTATTTCCTGTAAACTGAACATTTCTATCTCTTCTCCAGCAACCTAGATCCCTGAACCAGTAATTAGGTACAGTGGATCTCAGTATCACAATCCTTGCACAGTAGAACATAGTAAAAGCTTCACACAGCAAGTCAGAAAACTTGCCACTGTGATATTAAATAATAGCACTTAAAAATATATATCAGTAGATGGGCATGAAGTCACATACCTGTAATCACAACACTCTGGGAGGCTGAGGCAGGGTGATTTCAAGTTTTACCCCAGTCTGGTTAACTTAGCAACTTAGCCCCTGTCACAAAACTCAAGAAGTGGAGATGTAGCTAAATGAGGCAGCCTTGGGCTCGAGATCTCCAGTATGGACAAAATAAATAGCAGCAGCGGTAAAACTACAGCCTTAGAAAATGATTTACAGGAAACCATTCTGGCTGGATGCCCCCCAGCCCCCTAGAGCAGCTCAGATGCTCCCTGTTGAAACGCAGACCTGCCCCTTCTCTAAGTTTTCAAATGGTGACCTGTACAAGTCGGGGAGGGGACCTGACAGCATGGACTGGGACCTCATCATGAGCCATGTTCTCCTAACAAGCTTGAGGCTGCTGGCACTACTTCCCTGTCAAGCAAGAAGTGGGTTGAGCCGTCCAGGTTGGTCACTTACCAAGGATCAACACTTAGCTACTGCCCTAAGCTGCCACTTGGTCAGCTGCCATGTGTAACCCTTGGAGAGTAAGGGAGAATCCTTCATGTCTTCATGTATCTCTTAGGAGTGATAGACAGAGATGGATAGATGTGCTGGCCACGGAGGACTCAGTAAAGACCAGGAAAAAGCATTTATTCCTGGTGTGATGAGTGGAAAGAGGCTGTGGAGCAGGGGCGGGGTGACAGCTCCGTCAGGGAAGCCAGGGGTAGCTTTCTGGGTAGGAGGCGACTTCACTGTGCCCCCAATCAGAAGTCTGGGGAGCCATCGAAGCAGGGAGTGATGTGACTGGAAGGGTGGTTGTGCAGGCCTCTCTGGCTGCAGCTGACACCTTGAAGTGAGGGGACGAGGGGGCGTTCACCACAATCCACAGCTTGGGCCCAGGCCAGCTGGCTCTCAGAGCAGCTGCCAAGGACAACAGCCTCCTCTCCTGCTCAGACTGCTACAAGGCTTTGAGATGGGTGACAGCTCCAGACTGAATGCCACCTCATAAGATCCATCTCATATTCCCTTTGTCTAAGTGAGCTGCTCGGGGACTGTAAGAAGGACTCCCTCAAGTTGGTTGTCAGGATTTTCATCAACATAGGAAAGCCACAGGTCCCAAATCTGCACAGGTGAATTCACTGGGGCCAGTAAAAATAAACATCACGGAAAAGTTGCCCTGGGGAGCATGGGCCTGTAATTATAGCACTCAGGAGGCCAAGCAGGAAGATGAAACGTTCAAGGCCATCCTGAGCTACGTAGCAAGCACAGAGCCACTTAGCATGCATGAAGCCTTTAGTTAAAGCCCTGGCAACAAAGGAAAAAAGTCACCTTCTGTCCTGAAGGCTCAAAAGGTTATCGTTTAGTGTGATAACATTTATTAAACCAACATTCTTGAAATCATAACAGTATTTAACCTTCTAAAATCACTTCATCTACTTCTAAAGGATCTAATAACATGACCTGGAAGCTATGACAATAACCCGATTCAATCCCAATGGCACAAGCCAAAAACCACCCTGAGGGGGTGACAAGTGATTGCCACCCGTACAAGGGACACAGTGTCACTGTTCTAACTCCCAGTGTGTTCCCAGGCTATTAGAATTACTCAGAACACACTGATAGCATCCTCAATTTCCCACTGGTAAAGACATGTTAAGCATAGAGAAAAAACTATCATTAATTCCCAGAAAGAGTATTACACTTCTCATAGAGCTCAGTGACTCCTTAAACGCCTAAGTTCTCTGATGACTTTGATATGATCTTCTCGATTCACAGGCATGGGAGCCGAATGACTGATTAGCAGCCTTCTCCTCGCTCTAATATCCCGGAGATTTCTTAGGTTGATGTTTCCCTGCTAATAAGTTTCTTGTTATTTCATGTTTTCCACAGAACCCTAAGGGAACACAGGCCAATTTAGGAAAAAGCCAAAAGCACAGAAGCAACCAGAGATCAGGGGTCGATTCTGCACACACTTGACCCACAGCCTGGTATCCATGCAGAGGCAGGAAGATGACGTCACAAGTGTTCTTTCCAAAGGACAAGGTCACCACAGCAGGCCGGATCATGAGCACATGCCCTCCTCCCTGGGACCCCTGCTCACCCACAGAACACAAGGTTCACATGGGGTTCTAATCGCCTCTAAGATTCCAAGGAAGCCTGGCTCACAGCCACCCAAAGGAAGCTGCAGTTAATGCCGAGAAAAACCTCCTCCTGTGGATAATCTGCTTTTCTTTGCCCTGCAGCTGGGGGCTGAGCAGTTGGTGACTGGCGACAGTTGTGGTCCAACTGTCCCCTGGGCAGTGGGGGTGGGCTACAGCTTTCCTCTGGGAATCCCACCCGCTCTGGGCAGGGTACCAGCAGGAGCAGTGGCCTATTGAGGACCAGAAAACCCTGTCTGCAGGAAAGATCATTCCACAACCATCCTACCTGCCGAAGGGAGTGTGTTTCCAGAGCTACCTCCTCAAGGGGAGTTCCAGCCCACTGAGTAGTGCACAGGGAACAAGCCTGAGAACAGCTAGGGGAAGCAGCCACTCCTCTCCTGTCCTTCCTGCCCTTTCCCCAGAAGGAAAAGGCACCCTTTTCACATCTGCTGCCAGGAAGACACCCTCCTAAAGGACACTGCTTATCCTGTGCCAAGTGAAGGCTTCCTGCAGAGCCCTGGGAGAGCATGGGGACCCTCTACCCAGCACCTCCACCCCCATCACTGCGAAGCCCTCTGCTCCTCTGCCTCAGTCTCAGGACAGAGAAACACTGAGTCTCGCTGTGACACCTTGTACCACAGGGATTTCGGCTGTGATTCCAAGTAGTCTGTTTTATAAAGGCCTCACTCTGAGAAATAAAACTCATCAGATGTTACCCCTTGGCGGATAGCTGATATCCTTTCCCCAGCTAACAGCAGCACAGCCTGTGGCACAGGGTTCCAGACAGGCAGCAGGCCACCTCCCCTGCCTGGCCTTGGCCACCTCTGTGATCTTCCGGCCTGCCTAGAGAAGCTGCAGTGCTGCCCGAGGCCACTCCTGCAGCGCACTCGCCAGCAGGCCTGAGAATCACCACCTCGAAAGGCCCAGGCACTGAGAATCCTACAGACGTGTGCCTTCCAGAGAACAACTCACATGCACGGTATCTGAAATGGCAGTTTATTAAAAAAAACAAAACACCCAACTATTGTGTTTTCTTCTCTGCCCATCATTTTCCTAAACAGATGTTACCCAAAGGTGGGGAGGAGAAGATCTTTGCAGATGGACACACTTGCAGGAATCACAAACGGCTCCCGAGTCAGGCACAGAACAAAAGATGATGTAAGAACAACTTCTGTTACAGCAATATCATAATATGACATGAATCATTACAGTGCAGTGGCTGTCATCAAGTTCACAACACGATCTCTTAGCTCCAGAACCAGATAAACTGTAAGCACCGTGCGCTGCTGAGCCAGGAGGACCAGTGCCAGCAGCCACTGCAGCAGGGGACGGTGGGGTAAGGCTTCTCCGGCAGCAAGTCTGCACCCAGGCCGGCCAGCTGTCACTTTGAGTCTTGGTCTTGCTTTTCATCGAGGAGGGCGGAGCGAATCCCCAGCTTTTTCAGTTCTTCCACCAGGTCCCCATTCTGGTGCATCTGCAGAAGGATGTCACAGCCCCCCACAAACTCGCCGTTGAGGTACACCTGCGGGATGGTGGGCCAGTTGGAGTAGTCTTTAATGCCTGGGGACAGAACAGAGCGGCATTACTGAAGCCACTGTGGGGACCCTTCCATGGCAAAATAAACGCGACATTCACCCATCGTCCCTCCCTGGCATCCCCCACTCCCAGAGCAACAGGTTTCAGCGTCAAAAAGACCAGTGCATAACTGGTGACTGTAAACCAGGGTCTTGGATGGTCACCTGGCCGCGCCACTGCCACTAGCTCTCACTGCCTAGGTCTCCTGAGCACTGGGTCAGTAAAGCTCAGCGCCAACGGTGCCCCCCTGGCAGAGGTTACCTGTGTGAACCCAGAGGCCCAGAGAGGAAACTTCACACAGCTGCCCGTCCTGGTCACGCTTTCAGGGGAACACAGCTAGCTAAAGCAAAGGACGGCTCACTGTCCAGGCAGGCCGCCACTGGTGAATGTCCCCGCCTGTCCCGACTGGGTGCCACCACATCCTCACATGCAAGATGCTGAACTGCTGACTTTTATCTGTAATAGTGACTGTATTCCTACAGTCACTGTTATGTGTGGGATGCTTTCATATACCGATGGGTATCTTTAGCCAAAATGAGCACACGGATAAAACATGAACAGGTTCTTCAAGCAAAATACATTTATGCAAATAAATCAGCCAAGTGGTGATTTTTATGTAGATAATTAAAACTTGTTCCTGATATCTGATCACTCATTTATTTTCCAAATAAAACTCCAATGGGTTGCATCACAAGTAACACCTCCAATTTACAATGTGTTTTTCTCTTAAATGTTACTGCCATCTGGAAACAGTGACTGTGCTCTAAATGACAGGGTTGGAGAAAGCTCCTGAGCCACTGGTTTTATCTTTCTTCTCCAGACACCATGGCCATGCCTGGGCATGCTGGTGCCTGCCTATGATTCCGGCACTGGACGTTGAGGCAGGAGGACCTCAAGTTCAAGGCCAACCAGGGTAAGCAGTGAGACCCTTACCTTCTCACCACAAAAAAGGAAGAAAGGAAGAAAAGTTACAGCCTAGGCTGGGGACAGAGCCCAGCACTAGAGTCCTTGGCTAGTATGAGTGAGGCTCTCGGGTTCAAGGCCTGGGGCCGAGGGAAGAGGGAGGGACGAGTCACAATGCCACCAGCCTTCAAAAGCGCACTTCTCAGCCCCTCTGTACATCTTTAAAAAAATCAACGAGAGGGTTGGGAGCTACCAATGAAAAGTAAATTCTAATTATGGGAATGTCTGTTACCACAACCCTGCTGAATTCAAGTTTTTCATCATTCTGAGGTTGGTGCTATAGAAGCAAAAACCTGTTGCCCGTGTGTTATGTGGGTCTTCCCCCACAACCCCCTGTCTCTCTGTCTCTGGCAGTAGTACTAGAGATTGAATCCAAGGGCTTTGCACTGAGCTACATCTCCAGCCTCATTTCTTATTTTGAGATAGGGTCTCACCAAATTAGTAAATTGCCAGGATGGCCTAGAATCCGCCTCACACGTGGTGCTGTGGTGACAGGCATGTGTCACTGTTCCCTTTTTAACTCTACGTCACGTCTAGCCTGTGGGAACTTACTTTACAAACAAGCCTGTTACAAATCTCTTACCCTCATGGTGACTGAGGTGGGGCATGGAAATTAAATGTTCGAAGAGTTGCTCCTTTTAATTCTACTAAACTTATAGATTTTCTTAAATATCTTTCATACAGATGAATGCTTTATGTATAAGCACAATATATCTATTTTAATCAGTAATATAACCCATTGTGATAAATTCTTGCCAATTATTTTCATTTTTGCTACAATTTTGAAACCAATATTGAACAGAAATTTGCTGCCTGAAGACCACCCAAACTACATGTTTACTCCTAAATACTATAACTTGGTTTTAGTAAAATCTGAGCTGAGCACAAGGATCACCTGCTTTTCACCTAATGTCATCTTCAAGCGAAGCATTAAACTCCTGTGGTCACCAGCCTCTCTAGCTGCAGAGTTCCACCTGGCCGTTAGGTAGAGAAGGGCTTCCCCAGGACCCTCACCCAAGCCACCAACACAGTCCTTGCACCTGCCTGGAGTCCAGAGCATCCCTGACACTCACTGGTCACATACAAAGGAAATTGGCCACTACAAACCACTGTTCTGGGCTGTTTTGACTCATAACCAAATCAGAAAAATTCCTGGGGAGCTGGTGGTGCACACTTGTAATCCCAGCATGAGCCCAGGAGGGGAGGCTGAGGCAAGAGGATCACGGGGAATGAGGCCAACCTGAGCTACACAGTGAGTAGATCAGCCTAAACTACACAGCGAGATCTCGTCTCAAAATACAAAATGGAATCTGATCGCAGGTTTCAAATTTATGGAAATACCTGAATGCTCCCTATAGAGCCAAGTGAGAAACTTAAAGACCATTAAAGACTATGGTTCCTAAGTCAAAAAGTAAAATGAACCCTGTGAATTCACAATGGTTTTTAACCAATTTTTTTCTCTTATACTTTAGTTTTCAAAAATCCCAATGTATACTGATAATACCGTAAGTATCACTTCACATAACTCAAAATCAGACAGCAACTCTTGGAAATCAGAGAATCAGACCCCAGAACAAACGTTAATGAAAATCCTATTTCATATGCAGTACAGAAGCCATCCAACTTGGACCACACAGTTATGGAGAAGTGAGACACTAGGGCTGGGATTTGAAGGCCGTCTCACAAAATCAGTTCACATCCGTCTCCTGACCCGTTGAAGATGATGATGATGATGATGATGGATGATGCTCCTCTATCAAGCCATGAAGAGCAGAGAAAACGCACTTGAAAATCCCCTCCCAGAACTTTCGAAAGGTTCTTCCCCAACTCATCACAGCTGAGAATGTCAAGCCTGGCTGGGACACTGTAATCACTGCACAGCACCACAATCTCAGGCAAGTCCTAAGCACGTCACCTCCCAGTCTCATCTTCCCTGACTTGGAGAAGGATAAGGAAGCACAAGCGAGGAAGACAGCACGGGGCCTGATAGATGGGCTCTAGATGAAAGGTCGCAGCTCCAGCTTGCTGGCTGGTAAGTGCAGCTCAAAGGCCTCCTCTAGCCTCAGCTTTGGTTTTCTCATCTGCAAAATGGGCACAACACCTACTACCCCAGAGATTTATTATGATTAAATGAGATAAACCTAATGAAATGATTCAGGCTTCTAACAGCACAAGTCCAATGTGGACATTTGCTCCACGTCAAGGTCCTCTATTGCACTCCACATCAAGGCTTTTGGGAAATATATGGCAGTGGGCACCAGGAAAGAACTCAGGGACACTGCAAGCTGAGTACGCCATGCACTGACACCAGTCTGTTTCACTGAGCTAAGGATTACTGGGTTTTATATACCTGAAATATTTTCTATAAATATCATTTTTACAAGCACCACAGGAGGTAGGTAAGATTATCCTTGTTTTACAGAAGCAGCTAAGGCGTATACTATCCAAAGTGATGGTGCTGATGTAGGGTGGAGCCAGGCTTTGCATCCCGGGCCATAAAGACAGCAAACCCCTGGCAGCCTATAGATTGCAGGCCTCCAGTACCGCACACGGAGCTGCAAAGTGCAGGACCTCCATGTTGAACATGCATGTGCACACACAGTATTTTCACATTATGCCATGATCACTCTTTGTAACTTTTTTTTAGATAAGGTCTCAATAAAAATTGGTGTCAAATTTATAATCTTCCTGCCTTAGCCACCCAAGTGTTGGAATTACAGGCATAGAGCTAGGCATGGTGATGCCTAGCTTGGAAATTATTTTTTGACAAAACATTATATATCTAAGATTTAGCTATCTGAGTTCATTTTAACCAGAATTTAGTTTATTGGTCTATTAGTGTGCTACTAATAGACCAAGCCTCCTGTTTGTCAGTTTTCTACCCTTAAAGTCATGCTGTAATGGTCATGTTACATATAGCCCCTGACACCTGTGCGCAAGTCCTTCTCTTAGACCTGGAAGTGGCAAACCATGGCCTTGGGGCCAAACTAGTCTACTTGCTCATGCAGCTTTTGCGAATAAAGTTTTATTGGAACTCAGCCATGTTTACACAGCACACAAGTGTTTACTCTGGCCCTTGTGAGAGGAAATCAGCCAATCACCAGTCCCAGATGAATTTCTGGGAGTGGAGCAGCTGAGTCCGGGCCTTGTGGGGCACCGTCACTTCCCCCAAAGTGCCCTCCTCCCACCTGCAGCACGGGACGTGTCCCACACATGAGCACACACCCACAACTTGTTACCCGGCTTTCAAAGTTCCCCTCTCTCACCGGTGCTTTCCTCGGGCCTTAAATTCCCTGGCAACATGAAGGCTGAGTGTACTTTCAGATCCTTCATAAACTGCACAGGAGGAGAAGGGAGAGGTGTCGAGGAGATGGAGAGGACCGAGAGGGCAGTGAAGGGCTGGTGGATACAAGGAACAACTTCTAAAATACTCCAGCTGCCGGGCCCCTGCAGTGAAGTGCGGCTGACAGTGAAGCAAACACACTGGGATATTCCCACCTCAAAGAAACTGAGTGCATGCTGTGTTTGTACCCAGAAACATCACACTGTACCCTTCATGTATGGACAACTATGTGCCCCAGAAATCTGGAAGCTAATACAAAAGAAATGAAAAAAGTAACAGGATAGTGGTTATTTACTCCACGCAGGAGTAAATCCCACCCAGGAACACAATGGTGATCTAAACAAGGAGAAACCTTAACACGTGTGTTTATGAGCACAGAAGAGTTTAACATACAGTAATAAAAGCAGCCTTTATTTATTCATTAAGACAGTCCCTAAAATCCTAGCACTTGGGAGGCTGAGGCAGGTGAATCAAGCGTTCAGGGTCAGCACAGGCTACATATATAGAGAATGTCACAAAACAAAACAAGAAACCCTGCACAGGGAGCCTGCTTTGCACAAGCTGAGTACTCGGTCAAAGGCAGTTGCATAAGATCTGCTCTCGGAGGTCACACACCAGGCTGAGGCGAGCAGGATCCCAGCTACTGGAAAGGCCCTGAGACTCCAACCCCAGGAACAAAGGTGGCCTGGAGGCACTGTGTGCTCCAGGGTCCGGGGTCTGTCCTGAGCATGCTGCAGATACAAGTAAGAAGGGGCTCTGCACCTTATGGCTAGTCCTCAGGCACAGCAACCTGTGCTGCTGGGCTTCAGGGGCTCTAAAGATCACCTTCTTTGGCCTGAGGAAAAAGGAAGGGTTAGTTCAGCCTGGGAAAGGTGAGCAGACAAAGCCTGGGCTGGCAGAAGCAAGCACAGGGCAGCCCCTGGGCCACTTGCCAGCAAAAAGTGGGGGCAAAGGAATGTCTCCGGGCTGTGAAGTCCTGATGGGGCTAAGGCAGGGCCTGCTGTGAGAAATGCTTAACTATGCTCGAGTCCAACCGAGAGCACAAACGGTAATCTTCACTTTTCTAAGCAACACACCTAGCACTCCTCCGACAGGCCGAGGCAGAAGGACTTCGAGTCTGAACTCTGCCTGGGGAGTTCAGCAGTTTGGTGAACCGTCTCAAACATTTCTTAAAAGGTTGGGGATGTAGCTCTGTGTGAAGGCCCTGCCATCAATCCCTGGTACCGTACTACAAAAAATAAGGTATACGTTACACTCAATATTTAAGTAATATCTATTAACAAAAATAATCCTGTCTGGCGAAATCCAAAAATCAAGAAACACAAGGTTAAATTCCTCTTGCTACTGTTTAAGCACTCAAGGACACAGATCAGAAGCCATTAGTCAGATGGAAAACAGCAACATTAGCTCTATTAGTAATCAGCTTATTTCTGCTCCCACTTTCCGCTTATTAGTCATATTCCAGGGTGTCCCATGTCCCAGTTATAGCTAACCAGGAAAAATAAACTCACAAACCAAAGGTCCTCAAAACATTATGCTAAGCAAGATATTAAGAGCATAACTTTTGTTAACCATCCCACTGAGATCTGCATGGGGACTCACAGCAAGGTTCTGCTGAAGACAGCTGAGCGGTCCCTTATCTTTGAAGCCAAGAAGCTGCCTCCGAGTGACCACAGACACCCCTGTGTACGATAAACCCAAACTTTGCAGCCAGCAAACTCCAGCTAATCAGGAGGCCACCAGGGTCACATGTGAATGTTACATAAACCTTCACCACTTATCATCCCTCCTGGGTTCCACCCACCAAAACCACCACCGTACAAACACAGGATCCACAACCACAGAGAATTCTGTAAGGATTAGAACATGATACACAGTGGCCTGGGATATAGCTCAGCAGCATGGTGCCTGCCTGGCAAGCGTGTGGTCCTGGATTCGATTCACATTTTCGAAAGAGAGGTGCAGCACAAACATACTTTGAAAACATATGGTACTAATAAAATAGCTACCATTTACCAGGTATTTTCTGTGCCTGATGAAAGGACAGGCACTTTCTGTAATTACTCCTCTTTTCCTTCCCTCCAAAAACTGTGCCAACTGGACAGTGGGATCCGTGCTAGAGGCTTATTAGCCTCATTATACTTTAAAGGAAAAAGCAGTAAGATGGTCTATCTAAGGTTATACCTGACTGGACAGAGAAGAAGATTCCAACCCAAACAACACCAGCCTACCTTCCCGGCCTGCTACAAGGTGGTGGTTAGTAATTTCCAATCAGAGTACAGTCTGTCCAGCCATAAAACCTGAAGTTTCTGCTCAAGTTCTGTAAACACACAGGGACCTTGCTTTCATCCCGTCTCTCCACTTACCCCAACCAAAGTACCCCAACCAAAGCCTGGCGGAAAGGAAGAGGCTCCTGTGCCGGGCCATTCCTCCCTCCCCCCATGGTATGGAGACACTAGGAAGGCACCTGGCACGCTGCTTGAAAGACGCCCAGGACCTGTCAGGGGCTCCTCACCTCCCTCCAGTTGGCTGCTCTGGCTGCTGCTCCCTCGGGCTCCAAGACTGGCACAGTGAGTTCGCCCGGAGCCTAGAAGCCCTTTCAGGCCCCTGACCCCTACTTTGCTCCAAGAGCTCGAGCACATAAAACCAAAGGTCCTGCCTCCCCTCATACTGCGAGCACAGGCTCCTGGCACGACCAGCTGGACTGAAGGGTCACCCCAATCACGAAACACGCCAATGGCTTCCCACGCCATCAGTGCCCCGGCAAAGTGACTACCTCGTAGAGGGAACCACTTTGAGTCCTCGCTTGGGCCCTACTTCCCCAGCCCTACAAGGTGAGGAGCCAAGCTGCTGGCCACCTTTCTCGGACCCCGTCCAAGACAACTACCCCGAAGTATCCACTTCACCTAGGACAAATCAGGGAGCCCCTAGGATGGGCCCCACTGCCCAAGCGCCTCAAAATCCACTCAAGTCCATGACGCCCTCTTCCTGATCGCTACTCAGAGGTGAACTCTGCACCCTAACGCTGGAGCCCGGCGACCCCAGACACTGCGGGGTGAGGCGCAGCAGGACCCCAACCCCGCGGCCTCCGCCTGGCCCGCGGCCTGACCTTGCCGGAGGTCGGGGTCGTCCAGCACGTTGTAGGCCGCGTAGTCGCGGACGCCGTGAAGCCGCAGGATTTGCACCACAGCGTTGCTGAAGCCGCACTGGGGCTGCTCCGGCGTCCCCTTGAGGAAGACCACCACCTTGTCCTTCTTTACCAGCGCGTCCAGCTGCTCCGCCTGGCCGCCGCCGGCGCCCGAGCCCGCCGCCCGCACGCCAGTACCCTGCAGGCCGACGCCGCCCGAACCGCGGCCCCAGCGGAGCAGAGCTGCAGCCGCGCGGCGCAGAGTCCCACTCATCACCGCTCGCCCGATGGAGCCCCACTACGGCCAGAACCTCTGCTGCCTCGGGGAGCCTAGCTCAGGCCCCTGGAGGCCCGGCCCACCCTCTAGAGGTTCTCATTGGGCTGGTTCCACACTGCTCTTCCTGATTGGACAACACTGGCCAGTGTACTCGATGCTACCAATCAGATTGCTTATTCCGGCTGGTGGGCGGTAGCCCTCAAAATGCCTAACCCGCATCCTACGTCCATTCTATTGGCTGTCGGCACCAGTTTTGTCAGTTGATTGGAGAAGTGCATGTCCATCATAGTCCACACCGAGAGCATCGAGAGACAAAACTCCGGCAAGACAATGTTCCTCCGGAGAGCGGCCGGCTAGGATTCTCCGGGACAACGAGGGAAGGCGCTGGGCGGGGCTTGTCTGTTCCGCGGGACGCCGGGAAAGGGTTACTTCCAGGGAACGTTCTGCTTCCGGGGTCGGCCGCGGTCTCCGGGGCGGGAGTAGAGTTGGGGCGGGCGGTCTTCGCCGCCAGCGAGGTGTGCGTCTCCGCCTCTGGGGCCGGCGGCCGCCGTACACGTGGGGACTAAGGACCAAGCCGCGCGGTTGCATCTCCAGGATTTTTATTTGTCTCAACAGTGTGTACCGTGTACTAGCCTGTGTGACCTCTGGGTTTCGGCCCGCGCGGCCTTCCCGCCCTTGTTGGCCCACACGCGGGGCTCGGGAAAGGTTTGGTGCACAGAGAACTGCAGGTAATGGACTGGCGGGTTGGTGCGCAGTCTCAGCGCTCGGAGGCTGAGGCGGGAGGATCGCGTGGACTGGGAAGTTCTAGACCAGCCTGGACGATGTAAGGAGAACTTGCCTCGAAAAGAGACAGAAGTAAATGGTAGTACCGCTTAGCGTTATCACGGAATCTCCGGGGAGATTGGGCGCACGAAGTTTGTCGTTAGCATGAGAAATGAGTAGCAGGTAGAAAGCCCCCTTATTTGCTCTCCTCGCCATTGTACCGATTATCCCACGAGATCTAGTCACTCGCTGGAACAGTGCTTAGGAGCCGCGAGGTGTTGAAAAGGGTGAATCCGAAGAGAAGGACTCCGGGGAGCGTTATCCGATCTGTAGTCTTGGCTCCGCGCGGGGTTGGTGGTACCCTAGAGCACACCAGACTTGCAGAGATAGCGTACTCCGGAGGAAGCTGAGGCATGCCTGCTCGAGAGCCAGCGGGTCCATGTGCAATGTTCCTCTGATAGTTTCCAGTACTGTTGCCACGGTGATAATGGCTGTGCTGTGTCATTATCGATCCACCAACAGTAAGAGAAGCTTTGCAGTCAAGATATTGTTTAGCAGACATAGTGATCTGTTGGACACTAAGTACTGCTACAAACTACTTTTTTTTTTCACTGAGTTGTTTAAAAATGCTAGGGGCTGGCAGTATAGCTCAGCAGCACAGCGCCTGCCTGGCAAGGGCAAGGTCCTGAGTTCGATTCCCGGTACCAAAAAAATAAAAATAAAAAACACCACAAGGAGCTGTACATGGTGGTACATACCTGTAGTCCCAGTAGTCTGGGAGGCTGAGCTGAAAGAATCAAAAATATGAGTCTGGCCTGGGCATTTTAGCAAGCCTGTGGCCCAAAATAAAGAAGAATGGCTGTGTGTGTCACCCAGTGCAGAGGCCTTTGGCCTGCGAAATAGACCCACCCTGTCACCCACAAGCTCTTCATTGTCCTCTTTTCACCCCACCTCTGTTTTTGATGCCAGCTGATTTTCTACCAGGGGACCCACAGTCAGAATCTTTTTGTCTTGCAGACCCATTGATGCCAGGTAAATCAGCATCCCACGACGTAGCATTCCGGGATAGACACATGCAGGGAGGATGCTACTGCGCAGAAGCAGCTGTGGTCTCGGAAGCCACTGATGGAGGTGATGCCCTGCTTGTAACGATGGAGAATGTACTAAATTCCTTCCAGAAGCATCTGTTTACTCACGCTTACATTGGAGTAAGTTCCTTTTTTAAAAAAATAAATATGACGGTTTGTTCCTTACAACCTACACTGATTGTTGCTTACTGTGACCTGTCTGTCTGTGCTTTTGTGCAGCCAGGGAGAGAGAATTCACAAACTTCTGAGGACCAGAGATAAAAGAGTTGTCGTAGAGCGTATCATGTTCCTAACCCATTGTGTAATACTGGCTTCCCAAGTACTGTTGGCCTATTTAGTTGTCACATGTTTTATTAAGTTGAGAATACAGCTGGCTTGAAAAACTAAAAGTAATCCTTGAGCAAGAAGAGTACAAAGCCTGTTTTTCAAAATAAGAGTGGGACCACTCTGAGTTTCATAGAATAGGAGAGTATAGAGATGGGAAGGGGTGCGGGAGCTCTTTTGCAGAGCCGCAGGGGATGGCTTTAGGTAGCACCAAGGCAGGAAAGCAGTTCAAGTATCTCCGAAATGGCATGTCTAACTTTTTAGAGGGCCTCAGATGTAGCTGACTGGTTGAGTGCTTGTCTGGCAAGCTCAGGCCCCAAGCAAATTCTGGCTTTGATAAAATACTGTTCCTGGAGAGCAGTGATCTTACGCTGCAAAGAAAACAGCATTCAAAGTGTTTTTTCCAAGGCATTAAACTTTGACATGTAATTCAACACTTTGGTTTTGAGATTCTTCTTTATGTAACTCTTAATAATGAAAGCATGACAAAATGTACTTCTAAAACGGTGGTAAGAAATCTGCCCTTTGGCTGCAGTCCTCCCAGGTGTTAGTAATGTGCCTGGGTTTGTCATCTCTCTCTGGGTATAGAGACTTTTTCCCTGTCCTCACAGCTATTAGGGGAAGTTTATCCTTGTATTTCCAAAGAAAGTTACTGGGACTCCAGCAAGCTAATTCCAATCTGCCACTTCCAGTGCAGCCCAAGGCAAGAATAAAGACACTGAGACATAGTTATGGGGAACCGAGGAGTGCTGAGTCCAGCCAGGATGCAGATTCACCAGAATAAAAGGCATGACCTAGTGGCCAATCCAGGTTTTATTCATTCTCAAGGGGAATGTCTCAGGGATGAGTGACAGTGAATATCCCGAGCTAGGCTAGGTAGGGGGCCTGGGATCACCTGTGGGAGTGCAGAGTCATCTGCATAGCACAGCTAAGGCAGTGCTTAATGTACAGTCTGTGCTGGGAAGTCAGAGCCTCTTAGCTCAAGGCCATGAAAAGGATAAACAAATGGCCTAGTCAGCTTGGTCCTATCTATACGGTACATTTATATACATGGAGACAGGGCCAAGGACAGCCCAAATGGAGATAATTGCTCTTCTTGCAGGAGAGGCATCCAGGTGGGTCTCCACACCTGAAGACATAAGGTGGGCAGGGGGACGAGACATCCACAGAAACAGTGAATCCTACAGCTGGGGATCCAGCCCCAAATTCTGTCCCAAACTAGTCATACCTTGTGACAGAGCTGACCAGGCAGCCTGAAAATGGTTTTCTTCCATAGAGATCTGGCTTTACTATATTTGGTGAGAACCCTCCCTTCCACCCACCTTTCCAAAAGTGAATTCACCACTGAGTCCACAGTGAGAACTCTGGTGGAGTGAGGTGAGCCCTTGCTCTCTGGGTGAAGGTGAAGGAAGAGACCAAGCGTCCAGACGAGGCTGGGAGCTGGGTGTAGATTCCTCAGGACCCTCAGGCAGGGCTGGTCCCCTCCCCTGCCTTCCTCTGGGCCGCATTCTTGTTCCTCAACCCCAGCAGCTTTGAGAAGAAGAGGAGGGTGTTTCCTAGTCCCTGGTACAGAAGTGTCTGTCCTGGTGCAAGTGTCCTGAGAGAAGAGTGACTGCTTGAGTTACAGGGGGGTGGAGCCACCGCACATTCCTGAGCTAAAATAGCATTTGAAAGCCAGCTGCAACCTGAGACCTTCCTGTGTGGAGCCCTCCGCTCTTAGCCCATAACTGCAGAGGTCACTCCCTGCAGCCCTGTAATTAAGGGGGCTCCTGGCTACATTAGGCTAGTGTGATTGTGAGAAACAGGGCCCTCCAGGGCATCTGATCCCCTGACGCCAAGCTGGAAATGCCTCTTGGATTTGGCTTCCTCTATCTGATACAGCAGCTGGGCTTACAACCCCTGCTCAGCTGTGGGAATGGCCTTGGTTTGCTAATCCTGTTGCACCTCGAGGGGCCCAGCTCCTCCGCCTGACCTCAGAGGGCTGACCTGCTGTGATGGGGTGCAGTGAGTCCAGAGAGCAGCTCGAGGAGGCTGGGGAGCATTTGCCTGAAGTCTGAAAGCTGGGGTGTGGGCCTGCGTTCTGGTCCTGAGGTCATGAAATAAAAGCTTTGGCTCACCTGGGACATTATCCACACTTCCTAATTTCCCTTTCATGGATTTTTGAAAACTATTTGTGATGTCCATTAAAGGTAATGCATATTTCTAGATGCCCTTTCCTGAGGACTGCAGAAGAGAGAACCAGTTTGTACTCTTGCTCTGCTCCAGATTGATCACCCCCATATCACAGATGGCTGTGTTAGGTAGAAATAGCATAAGCGGTCAGACGGCCAGGCACTGGGGAGGTCAGTGCAGAAGACGTCTGTGGCCGCAGGGGCACTCACTGAAGGGCCGGCTTCCAAGCCAAGAGCTGCTCACTCAGATACCTCCCCTGGGAAGGAACCGCAGTCACTGATGTTCTAAGTGGGCACCAGTCGCCTTGGGGTAGATAGAGGACCACACCTCCCTAGCCTATCCCTTCCAGAAAGTTCTCATACACCGTGTCAGCTACGTGAGGCTTCCCTTTAGATCCCCATTTACTTAATACCCAAGCAGCCATGCTTGTTGTAACCTCATTGGTTCACCCTAGTCTGGTCACGCCTCACGCCCACTTTGGGAAACATCCCATTGGATCAGTATTACCTAAGTGACGATACTTGTAACCTCATTGGTTGATTATAGGTCTGTCCCACCTTGAACCCACCTCACCTCGTGGCCTTGCTGAGTAAACCCCCTCCCTGGGCCACTTCTGCCCCACTTAGATAGAAGCTCCTTTCTCAGTAAATTCTTCCTACTCAGCCTCTGTTCCTACAGCTCACTCCTGGATTATAGAGTGCTTGAACTCTGCATTTGAGACACCTAGCAGGTTGGGAGATTCTTTCCCCTCTGCCCCCACCATGAGGCCATCTTGCGTTACACGAAACAAAGTTGTGTATATAAATTCACCTGCACCTTGCATTAACCCTGGGATGGTGGCTCAGACATGTTGGTGGGCAAATAGTGTTCCTTCGACCTGTAACATCTCCCTGGTGGGTGACAGCACTCTGTTTCTTGTTGCTGCTTCACATTTTGTTATCTTCACGTACACTTTTTATTTTCCCACTCAATGACAGCTTGGTCGGCAAGCCTGGCAGAAGATTCCTGTCTAAATAATGTCTGCTGGCCCTGCCTGGAGGGTTTTTTTTTTTTTTTTGAGAAGTGATACATACATCTGTGTGTGTGTGTGTGTGTGTGTGTGTGTGTGTGTGTGTGTTATACACACACCCACATTATGCTTTGCAAAAGTACAGTGACAATACCAGAATCCAAAGCTGTGAGGATGCAGAGGTCAGGAGCACTGTGCTCACCCTGGAAGTTGTCTTCCCTGTGGTCCTTGCGCTGCTTTGTCATGCTGAGGCCCAAGCTCTCGGACATTGTTCTACTGAGAGCCTCATTTTATTTCAAAGAGAAGAGCCTCAGTCAGATCTCCTGTCACCTGGTTGCATATGGTTAAGAATCTGCAAAGTGCAGAACCACAATTCTGTACTTCTAGGTACTGCGAAGGCTGAGGCAGGAAGATGAGGCGCCCGGGGCCAGCCTATGCAGCATCAGGAAACCTTGTCCCCCGATGTGCATGCATATTCTGCACAAAGGAATAAATAATAATTGATAACCTGTCAGCCAGGCATGGTAGCACACAGCTGCTATGCCAGCCCTTGGGAGGCCGAGGCAGGAGAGTTGCCATAAATCTGCGGCAGGCCTGGGCCACAGTGAGCTCAAGACCAGCCTGGTCTACATAGCAAGACTGTCTCAAAAACAAATAAAAAAAAAAAAACCTGTTAAGCCTTTTGATTAGAGGTGAGAGGAAAAATTGTTGGCGTTTTTCCTCAGTGCTTGTTACAAAGTGTCAACATTTCGTGCTGTGCATTCCTTTTGGCCAGCAAGTAGTTTGTGTGACTGAAACCCTCACAGTGCAGAGACTGACCAGCGCCCAGCCCTGGGATGAAAGCCCTGGAAAGCTATCCCTCAGCCCGCTCCCTGATGGTCACTGGGCCCAGCCACAGGACCGCTGAGGAAGTCTGCTTTCTCTGAAGGATTCTTACACCCTATTGCCAAGGTCCATACTCCAGAGGAAGAATCTCTCTCCTTGGAGCCTTGATAGTTTCATGCCTTCAGGATTAAATCTCGCTGTCATGGAACCCCTGTCTGTAAACTTCAAAGATTCATCTAGCAAGGAAGGGAAGCCACCCATTTGGATGGCGGCATTACTAGCATTCAAAGTGGGGTGGAGACCTAACTTGTGGCGTTTGTTCATGTTTGGATTGAACCCGGGCCTTACACATGCCAGGCCAGTGCTCTGCATCATGGGGCTACGCCCCCAGCCTGCTGGGTCTTACTGTGAGACCGTGCCTTGCCAAGCTGCCTTGGAATTCGACAATCTGCCTGCCTCAGCCTCCCAAGAAATGGCATTACTGTGAGACCTTACTCAAGTCCTCTTCGTTTTCAGGGGAAATGGAAGGATTTTTTTCCCTCTCTATTTTTATGGCCAGAAGAATACTATGTGTTAACTCTAAACTATATACTTCTTAAAAGTACAACAGATTTCAGAGAGCCAGAGTTTCAAAGACATCGAATAAAAGATTATTATAAAGCAGTTATGTCCAGTTTTTAAAAAGTGGAGTAAACAGATGTGGTGGTGCACACCTGGGAGCCCAGCACTCCAGAGGCTGAGGCAGGAGGATCACTGCAAGTTCCAGGCTGGCCTAGTTAATCTAGTGAGTTCAAGGCCAGCCTGAACTAAATGCGGAGGCCTTGCATCCAAAACAAACAAAAATTGGAAAGAGAATGTTTGCTTTTACTTTTGCTGCTTCATTTTGTTCTTGGTGAACAGCCTCACCTACAAAACTGAGTGCCCGAGAGCCTTGGGATGTTGCGGAGTGGTCTCGGTCTCCTGTGGGCGGCCCTGGACGATCTGCCTGGGGTTTGTGGGGCTGCTCTAAGGTGGGCCCAGCCTAGCTGTGATACCCGCGGTGCTTCAGCTCTCTACCACACCCTGTGTACCTCGGAGGATTCACTATCCCCTTTACCAGGAGGAATTTTTGCTTGGGTTCGAAAATAACCCGTATCTTTTTTTTTGAGTCAGCATCTTGCTGTGTAGCTCAGGCTGGCCTCCAACTCAAGGGTACCCTCCTGCCTCAGCATCCTGAGTGTTGGGAGTACAGCAGTGCGCTGTCACACCTGGCAGTCCATGTCATCTGCAGTCATGGGCTCCGGGCATTTTATCGTGAGTCTGTCTTACCCTGCAAAGCCAGTAGGAGGCGCCAGTTCGTTGTCCTCGGCACGCCGGGCCGTGCTGGTAAATGCAGTCCCTGAGATTACAGAGCGGGACTGATCAGTTTGCCAGGACCTGCTGTGTTAGGAATGCAAACTTGCTATGCTTCTCAGTCACAGCAGATGAGAAGCAGTGAAAAAGGCTGACAGGAAAAGCAGGTGGAGACTGATAGGTCAACAAGAGATGAAAAATTAAACACATTCAGAGATCGTTTTTTAAAAACAGCATTTCTTTGATGCATGCCTGTAATCCCAGCTCTCAGGAGGCTGAGGCAGGAGCATCACTGCACATTCGAGACCAGCCTGGGCTACAAAGTGATCACATGGTCAGCCTGACCCGTGTAGCTAGACCTGGTCTCAAAAAGACAAACAAACTGTTCTGGAAGCATTTGATGTCAGGAGGAGGAAAACCTTTGCATTCGCTATTCCTGTGCGCTAGGGACCTGTGTGATATTTCCAGGGCACCTAGAAGGGGGAGTTACATTCCAGAATGTTCTAGATAAGTCAGAGAAAAGCGTGATATATTTACCACTTCCTGCGTTGTGCCTGCCGCACAGAGTTCTGTTCCTCTGTGTACCTCACGTTAGTCTACACCCCTTAGCAATACTATATTAACCAGGTGGAGAGGGGCTGGGCGTGGTAGCCTACACCTGTCACCCCGGCAGGGGGAGACTGAGGCAGGAGGGTTCCACGTTCAAGCCCAGCTTAGGCAACTTAGCAAGATTCTGTTTCACAATAAGTAAGAAAAGACTGGGCATGTAGTTCGGTGTGAAGGCCCTGGGTTCAATCCCCAGTACAGTAAAAACAAATCAGGTGGTTCGGGATTGGACGGTATTAGCATAAAGCTGAGCCTTTCTGACTGTAAAGCAAAGGTCAGGTGTAATGAGAGCTCGCTAACGTTAGCCCTTGCTGCGGTCCAGTCCAGGCTGCAGCCAGAGGGCAGGGGAGGCTTCCTGACCCGCCCAGCCCTGGCTCACTGCACCCTCTCACCAGTCCATCCCCTTCCAGACAGGGCTCGCTCTCAGCCTCAGCTGGACGCTGGCAGTCGGCGGATGCCCGTCACGTCTGAAGTGCTGGCACTGTCACGACTGCTCGTTGCAGCCACTGTTAGCTGTGAAATGAGGGTGACAGGGACGTCTCGCCACCGCAGGTCTGGTAAGCAGGACGGCTACCAGTCACCCACGGGGCCGGTGCATCTGCTGCGTGGACGCATGGGACAGAGGCTGTCACTTCCTGGGCGGTGCTGGCAGGATGCAGAGCACATCTGGACACTCCCAGATCCCAAGGACCCCAAGTCTTGGGATGGGGAAGCAGACAAGAATGCGACCAAGTACTAGCAAGGGTTGGGTGTGGTGCGGTGACCTTAACATCCTCGGGGAAGCCGGGTCGGGAGCTTCCGTGTAAAGGGAGGGCAGGGCCATCCAGGAAGTGGGAAGAGCCCGGGCAGAGGCTCCCGGGCCCTGAAGTGCCAGTGTGCTTGTGGACACGGAGACTAGCGCAGCTCAGATGACAGATGAATGTAAGCTCCAGAGTTGAGTGAGCACACCAGCAGGAATATAGGGTGTGGGAGGGACAGGAGGTGGCTGAGGTGACAGGAGAAAGCCGTGCACTGTAACCCTTGTAGGGCAGAGTGGACACTGAGGAGGGACAGCCCTTGGTGACCAGGGCATTGTGGGGAGGGCACTGGGTGCTCCCTTAGCCCCTCATGGTTCCTCCTCATTGACATAGATGACATAGGGGCCTGGCTGGAGTATCACAAAGGCCATTCCAGGAGTTACTTTTGGACATTGTGCGTCTCAAGGTACCTGAGGGACACTGGCGTGGTCAGGTGACTTCTGAAGTCGAGGGGACATTACTCCATCTCAGCAAGGGAGGTCTCTTGACAAGAGATCCAGGCAGGGAACACAAGAGAAAGAGGGGAACAGAGGAGAACCCCTGGGGATGGGTGCAGGAGGGGGAAAGACCGGGAGGAAGCAGGTGGAGAACCTGGAGCCAGAGCTTCATGGATAAACCGTGGCGAGCAACACCGTAGGCACCCGAGAGAGAGGCCAGGTGAGGCCCCTGGGCCTGCCTCCCTCGGCAGCCGTGATCCCTGGTGGGCCGAAGGCATCGGCTGCCTCCTGACCTCGACGCACGCTTCCCTTCACCTCCCAGGGGCTCTGTACCAGGGGACTGTCAGGTGTCTGCTGCCTGGGACTGCGCCTCCGCCTCAGGGCAGCTGTGTAGTTAGCACCTGAGCAGAGCAGGTCCAGTCTCTCACCAGGGCTGTCAGTATGGTGACACTGCCTCAACTGTGCCAGCCAGTGGGCTGACCAGGGCACAATGCTAGCTAGCACAGACCCTGGGATGCTCAAGGCCAGAGGGATGGGTGACACTTTCTTTCCTGCCCCTCCCAACTTTTGGAAATGGTTTCTCTGTGCAGTTCTGGCTGCCCTTAAACTCACTGTGTACCCCAGGCTGGCCTTGAACTCAACAGCGATCTTCCTGCCTCGGCCTCCCAAGTGCTGGGATTACAGATGTGCACCTCTGTGCCCGGCTTTTTCTGCCCTTTCGTGGGGCTGCTTCTGCCTGTGGAACTGGCCTTTCATGGCACCAGCTAGATCACAGTGTCTCAGACTCCTGGGCCATACACTCTGGCCACTGGCATTGCTGTGAACTTTTAGGAAAGCATGTTTCTGCCTGTGTTTGGTGCCAGGGGTCACCACCATATTCTGAGGTTCTTACAGAATGTGGCTACTGCAGCAAAAGTTAGCTTGCTTGTCAGGGAAGTTTCTTGGCTCAACTAAGAACTGTCACCAGAAACACAAAACAGAACAAAAAAGAATGGTCAGCAAGAGCACCAGATCACACAGAGACACGTGGACCTGTGTGACCACAAACCCACAGGGCTAAGCTGGGCCCAGGAATAGACTTCCCCGGGGGCCGCTTGTCTTGGGAGGGCAGCACAGCTCACATTGCCTGCCTGGCTTCCGCTGCCCTCACTTGGATGCCAAGGCCACGCATCAGGGCCAGCACCCCACCCCCAGCTTCTGGGCACCCTGCCTATCACAGAGCTTCTGACATTATCTCCTGTTCCCTGCAGCCATGCCTGGTAGAAGACTTCCAAAACACTGTCTCCAGGGAGCAGAGACCCGGCTCCTCTTCCGCAGGAGTCTTTTGTTTTCTGCTTTGGTTTATTTGACACAGGATCCCGCAAATGCCAGGCTGACCTTGTGTAGCTCAGGAAGACCTGGAGCTCTGTCTCCCTGCCTCAGCCTCCCGAGTAACTGGGATTACAAAAGTGCCCCGTCCTGCCTGGCCTAGAAGTCTTCCTTACTAAATTGCTTCCGTGGTGGAGTTTTGCGTAGGGATCACATCTGTGCGGATCTCAAGTTGGTAACTTGTGCTGGTCATCATTACTCTACACGGCCCCCAAGACAGCTCTCACAGGGAGGCTCCATCCTGTGGGTGGGGGGCTGGGGGTGACCCCTGGATGCCAACCACAGAGAGACACCAAGTCAGGGCTGCAATCCAGGGAGCTTTTCATTCTACACCCCTGGGGTTGGAAACATTGATGTTATAAAAGCTGCGTTTGCCTTTCAAAGGAAAAACCAACAAGCAATCAAGCCAGGATCAGAGCGCACTGCCACTGACGCCAGGGCAACACTCAGTGCAGGGCGAGGGCCAGGGCCAGGGCGAGCAACTGCACACACCCACGCAGAGACTGAAGGGATCTAAAGCAAATCGCCTGGTAGGGACCAGGGAGTGAGCTGCACACTGCACACTGATGCGACCTATACCTGGAGGTGGCATTTCCGAGGATGCAAAAATGCTTATTACTTGAAATGGGCTCCACAGCCCTGGTACAGCTATTTTCTTGCTGCATAAACAAGCAATCAACATAAGCAGAGGTGCCAGCCCTGCTATTGCCACATAAACTTGCATACAGGCATGCCCACACCCACCCACACACACAAAGCAGCCTCAGGCTCACTGCTGTCCCTCTGGTAGGAGTTGGCACACAAAGCCTTCTTTCTTCTTTTCCTTTTTTTTTTTTTTTTTTTCTTGTTCATTTGTTTGCTTTTTGAGACAGAATCACATGAAATAGCCCAAGCTGGCCTTAAATCAGTGGTGATCCTCCTGCCTCAGCCTCCCGAGTGCTGGGATTACAGGTGTACACTACGACTTCTTGCCTAATACTAAAGCTGGTGCTGTTCCTTTGCAAAGTATTATGATTTCTCATCAATCACTTTGACCCAGAAGGAACTCGGTGACATTCTGGGTGTGACAGAGCTCTGTGGAAATGCAGCCTAAGAGACAGATGGGAATGGACTTCATGACCAGGAAATGCTCCTCTGCTATTGCTGCCCGACAGAAATCAGGTGATCAAGAGTGGACAGGCGAGAGCCGGTCATAGTGGCGCACTCCTGTAATCCCAGCACTCAGGAGACTGAGGCAGGAGGATCCTTGCAAGTTTAAGACCAGCCTGGGCTACAAAGTGAGCCCAAGGCCAGCCTGAACCACATAGTGAGACCCTGTCTCAAAAAGACAGACACACACACACACAAAGAGTGCACAGGCACTGGGGCTGGCACTGGATGAGTTGTGCCACAGCTGTGAAGTGTTGGGCAAGATGTCACCTTTGTTTGTTTGTTTTTCTCAATACTGGGAATTGAACTCAGGACCTTGTGCTTGGCAAGCAGGCTCTTGTGCCACTGAGCTATGTCTCTGGCCCTGTTCTGCCTCTGGATAAACAGTAGCCACCACGGACAGTGGGGCCGAGGCCCATGTGAGTCACACAGGTAAGCCCTTGACGTCAAATCTCACTGTTACTCATTGGCCGTGGGCTCCCAGCCCGCTGCTAGCCGAGGGCCTTCCCCAGCCACACAGGCCAGGCCGCCGCTCCTGGCTTCCCCCCTGGCTTCCTCCGTGAGCATGAGCTGTCTTGCAGCCTCGCATTTGCTGACACGCGGCGCCCTCACTTCCGTGTTTCGCGCACTTTATTGCTGCAGAAAATGGTGCAAAAACTCATGTACAAAACGCTTACAGCAGCTTTGCACAGAAGAGAGCTGAGCAGGGGCGCGATGTCCTGCGGAGGGGGAAATGAGGTGTCGGTGCCATGGAACACGACTCAGCAAGAAATAGCAATGACCGCACTGTGTGGCGGCTCCTGGGTGAATCTGCAGGGGACGATGCCGCTGGAACAGAGCCGATCCGAAAGCTTGCATTCTGCGTGCATCCGTTCTGTGTGTGGCGACAGAGTCCCTGCCGCACTGCACCCTGGTTTCATACAGTGCTATTGGGGACACCCCGGCAGGTGGCACAGGAACCGTGCTGCAGTGACCTCTTCTAACCATGTGAGAATGTAATGTATAGGTTCTCAGAATAAAACACTGAATTAAAACACTAAGAAGCAGATGGAGGAGACCTGGCGGCCCATGATAGGAAAAACATGGGGAGCCTCTTGGAGAAGGATTTTAGGTTTTGGTTTAGCAATTCTGCTTTACATTGTGCACTGTTTACATTGCTGCTTATTCCTCAGAGCATAGTAATGGCAGGGTTTAATCATGTTGAATGAGGATGTTGTCTAATACAATCAAGACTCATAATTTTTAAAATTGGAGGAGTGATTAGGGATGATCTTTCCAACTCTTTTCATTGCAGATCTCAAAAGTCAGAAGTCACTCAAAGGTCTGAGCCTAAGGAGGGGTCTTCAGATCCAGACTTATAACTCCTGTGTAGTCCATAGTTATAGTTTATAAAAGCAGCTCAAAGCTAGGCAAAGTGGCACATGCCCATAATCCCAGCACTTGAGAGGATGAGGCAGGAGGATCACTGTTGGTTTGAGGCCAGCCTGGGCTACATAGTGAGACTGTCTCAAACATCAACAAAAGCAACTCCACTTCATGTGCCTGAACGGGTGTCCTGAGTTACTGCAGTCCTTGCACTGGGTGCTTAGGTGACTCCTTGGCACCTGGCAGGTCTGGGCCGTAGTGACTGGGTGGCACATGCCCCTGGCGTGGGCATTCAACCCAGACGGCCAACCACACAGACTGGTGAGTCTCCCCAAGAAGCACGCAGAGGACCTCAGTGGGAAGGGAGACACTAGTGCTCGAAGAACCAGCAAACAGAAAACACAGAAGGAGCAGAAGCTGAGCGCACAGCGGGATGAGAACCACCTCTCCATATCTGGCTGGGACTTGCAGACGGTGCACCCCAAAATGGACACCCCAGCAATTACTTCCTCCACCACTTATGGGGAAGCCAGATAGAGACAGAGACACGGGATCAGCAATCTCCAGAACATCGATAACTGCCTGTGACCAGGGCAGAGCCCTCCTTCCTGTGCTCTGGCCTCAGTTTACCCATTAATACAGTGAGGTGCTTGCTGTACTGGCCAGAGAAGCCATTCTCAGCCTTTCCGCAATCCTTCTCTAGAGATGCAAACACCAACACAGCACACTTATGAAGGGAGAGCTATGCAGCAGGAGCTGGCCTAAGCAACTGCCAGTGCAAAACAGACCTGAATCATGCCCCCAGATTATTAAATTAGCCTCTGCTTCCCTGTGGGGGGCTGCAGGAAAGATGCAGGGAGAGAGCTGCAAAGCCTTCGCTCTTCGGGAGACATTTTGTACGCTGCACAAACAGCCCCAGCTGCCAAGTGAGTCAGAATTTCCGAAAGGCATCATTTCAGGCCTTTCTTGTGGTTCCCTCTCCAGGCCGCTTCTGCAGGGGAGGCCTGGGCGGGGTTTCCTGCCTCGTTCCAGAGATGACAGAGGGGTTCTCCCCGGGCCTTTGCCAGAACCTTCCTTTAGACAGGCTCCCTCGCCTCTCCTTCCTGTGGCAGCCGTTACTGCCAAAGAGGAATCCAAGGGTTTGCTGGGCCTCCCATCTGCATTGTCTACTTTAAAGTGGAAAAAGATCACCCTGAATAAAAGAATCGAGGTCCTGTGTGGGGTGCGGCTCAGTGGCAGAGCACATGCTTAGATACACAAGGCCCTGGGCTCAGTCTCCAGCACCACAGTAATTAATAATAAAAGTAAATTCCTATTTGTTTCTTTTGTTTATATTCTGGTACTAGGGATTGAACCCACGGCCTTCATACTAAGCTACAGCCCCATGAAACCAGTAACAATAAGAACTACAAAATCTGCTAGTACTTTGCAGTTTGCATATGTCCCCCTGTGCACTGTAATTGCTATCCCTGGCTAACTGCTGAGAAGCCCAGTGTTGGGGGGGGGGGCATGGCTTGCAAGGTTCTCTCAGTAAAAGCAGCAACAGAAAAGCCAAAGCCTGGAATCAGCACATCCACACCCCCTCAGAGCTGTGCTCTGCGCTGCCTGAGTGGCTGGGGGGATGTTTCAGCTCTGTACCCCAGCCGCCCCATATGGGACACAGAGTACAGCTTTGTGCTTTGACCTCTTTGGCTGTAACAGTCTGTGCTTCATTTTTCTTCGTATTCCCAGACAGGAGCACACAGTAGGTCTCAGGCATTCGATGAAAGGCTGGATAACTGTGTGCCCAGGAACCGTAGTGCTCAATCTTGGCCCAGAACCACAGTGCAAGAGCTCGCCCAAGGTGGGTGTTTACAATACCAGGCACCGAACTGTACAAGCTACGTTTCTATTATTAGATCCTTTCAACTGAAGAGGAAACCAAGGGTGAGCCACCAGCCCAGAAGTTGCAAATTTGGACAATTTGGCGCCAGAGCCTGAGCTTTTAACTCCTGGCTGGACCGAATTCTCTTCCTGGACTTCCCAGGTGACTGGTTGCTCCACCGGCCCAGCAGTACTGGCTAAGCTGACTCTGTTCAGTACACATCACCTGTCCTCACTGTGCCTCAGTTTCCCCCTAAGACAAAAACTTTTCCTAGATACATGTGGTGGTGCCTGCCTCTAAATCCCAGCACTCTGGGAAGCTGAGGCCAGAGAACTGAATGCTTTAAAGCAACTTAGCTAGACTCTGTCTCAAAGTAAAAAGGGCCAGCAATGGTTCTGTGCAAAGCTCCTGGGCTCAAACTCCAGTACCATAAAAAAAAAGAATATATAAATACATAATAATTAAAAAAATTTTTTTTTCTACCTGGAGGGTCTTTGCAGAAATTTAACACGGGAATGCGGAACAGCAACCTGACAGATGAAAAAAAGCATTATCCCGATGCAAGGATAAGAATGGTTCAGCACTGCCTGCGCCTCCAGCGTGGCAGGTTTAACCTCGGGGTCTGCAGCCACACCTGAAAAGGAGGATGAGCTGCTCAATGGGACACTGAGAACCAGTCAGGCGGGAGAAGAGCCGAGGCCTTTGTGAGTATCTTCACCTGACACAATAATTACAATTACGACGTAATAAAAGAATAAGAGGGATAAAAGCAGGGAGGTGTGGTTAACACCAGGGTTTTAATTCAAGCCAGGTCCACCCCGTCGTTAATCCTGGGCTTTGCCTAGTTCTACCTCTGCCCCAGCACAGGAAAGAAACACACACACACACCATTACTATCAGTCCTGTTTGACATTTCAGTGGCTGACTTCTACACTGATTTCTTCTGTCAGCCCTGCTAAAAAACAAAAGAGGAAAACAGTCTCTTGGAAGCCTCGGACCAGTAAACGACCTGAGTCTGCTTCCCGTCAGCAAAGGGCCTGGCTCCCATCACAGCCTTCTTGTTGGCAAGTTGCATCGCTCATTAGTGGCTCTCACCCCAGCTGCGGGAGGCCAAGCAAGGATGTAATTACCTGGGAATAGATAAGCCCGGAGATGGGGCTGTGCAAAGCCAGGCTGCACGCAGCTGGAAGCTGGCCGGCACCCACGGCCTCCTCCGCTGGCCTTTAGGGGAAGGGAAGGGGGAAGGAGGCCAGGTGCAAGGCAGGAGGTGTGTGCAGGAAGCCAGACCAAAGGCAGGGTTAGTGAGAGGCAGCAAAAAAGGTCTGGAGGCTCTGGGTCAGGTCAGGGGCTGGAGCCTGAGAGCAGGGATTGGCCAGCGGGGGTGGGAGGAGGTGGGGGAGTGTACTGACCCCTGCCTGGGGAGAGGGCGGGCCGTGGGGGAGCCCGCACATTCTCGGGTCTTGGGTTTGTGGGAGGTTTCCATTCTGTGGCCTGGGTTCCTGGTGGGGAGGGGAACGAACGGGGTGCCTCCCCCACCCAGGTGGCCAATGGGTGGCACGCTTTCTTCTTGGATTTCCCCAGAGCTTGTGCCCCAGGTTGGCTGGGTGAGGATGAGACCTGCCTTCTCCCGAGCCACCCTAGAATGAGCCTGGGTGAAGGAGGCAGGTTGGGGATGTCCCTGCAGGCCAGCGTGGACAGCGCTCCGGCCCTGGACTGCGACACGGACCTGCACGGCACGGCCTCGGCCCGGGCCCCCGAGAGCGTAGGGCCCCGGTGCCGCCGCCGCCTCCGCCGCCGAGCGCGCGTCCCCTGGCCGGGCGGCGGTGCCCGCGGGGCGGGATCGTGGTGTCCCCGCCCCGCCCGCCCCGCCCCAGCCGCCCAGGACGCGAGCGCGAGGAGGCTCGGCTGGCGCCGGCGCGCGCTCCGCAGCAACTCGGGCCGGTGAGTGGCGCGGGCCGGGCACGGCGGTGGGATCGGGGTTCGGGGGCGATCGGGAGGTCGACCCGTACTCGGGGATCGCGTCGCCGAAAGTCAGGGACTTGGACAGGCGCGGCGCGGGGGCGGGGGCCGGCGTGACAGCTGCGGGAGCGGTGCCTCGGTTCAAACCCCGGGGTCCGCGGCGGGGACCCGGAGCCTCTCCGCTGGTCCCGGGAGATTCGCCCCGGGGGGCGCGAACCGGCTCCCCGCTCCTCCGCGGGGCAGCGGACCTGTCAGCGCGCGGTGGCCGCGCTTGGTTATGACTCGGGCTGGGGCTTTCTCTCCTAGCTTCAGTGCGCTGGCGGTGGTGCCGGGGAGCAGAGCGCGCGGGGAGGCGGGGAAAGTCCCGCCCGCTGCTGGGTGTCACTGCAGCCTCGGGCCGCGGTCTCCACCTCCCCAAAGCATTGCTCAGGAAGCTCTGATGGTTGTCGCCTTCCCTTGGGGTCGTCAGCTCCTGGCGACGAGGCCCCATGACCGACCAAGGGTCAGTAGTGTTCCACCCCGCCCACTGACCTCTGTGTTGAAAGCTGGAAACCCGGGCCGCCGGTCGGGGCGGGCCGGTACTGAACTTTATCATCTCATCCTTCTGAAGCGCCTGCTCTGCTGCTCGGGGCAGCCCTGGACCTTTCTGCTCTAGAAGGAGGGAGGAGTCTCCTCCTGTCATCCTGCTTGAGTAACCTGGAGGTGGAAGCAATTGCCCTTCCAGAAAGTCACTACTCTTCTGAGTTGGCTGGGCAGCCTGCTTCACCCACCAAGGGGAGAGGAAATCCACCCAGAGACAGGGAGTGATTTGCTTAGAGCTGCGCAGCCAGGAGCAGGGGAAGAGCGGGTGCTTTGGGAGGGCTTGGCTGTGCCTCCTGCATCTGGCGCAGCCCACAGTGCTTGGGGTCTGGACCCGGAGGCAGGTAGGGCACGCGTTTGCCTGCAGTTGTGTTTATAGGAGTGTTTATGCATGAGGATGCCCACGGGGCTTTCTGCACAGTTACTGCTCACTGTGCCCCAGTGCATGTGAGGCTGCACATTCCTCAGGCAGGACAGTGTCTGGGCCTCCAACAGCCACAGCTGTGCCAAGCCCGCTGGCCCCGGGCGTGTTTTCAGCCCGAGAGGCCCCTCTGGGGAAGGCTGTGAGGGGAATGGGCCCAGGAGCCTGCCTTCTGGAGTTCCTAGCTTGCCTGAGTAAGCTGATGGGATCGTTTCAGTTTTATTAGTCAGCAGCGTGGCTGGCACATCTGGAACTTATATGACCAGGACACTGAAGGACACACACGGGCAGTGCTTCGTGTCTCTCACCTGGCCTTGCAGGAGACCATTCTGATTCGGCCTACTTTTGCTTGACACATTCACCCTCCATCCCCAAACATCCCCTAACTCCTAGTTTTCAGCTGGGGAAACAGGTTCACTGATGTGAGATGCTTTACCCCAAGCCACACAGCAAGTGACAGAGCCCAGTCTCACCAAGAGAGGGATCTGAAGAGATGGGATATTTTGCTGTCAGTGTGGGTGTGCTGTGCTCTGAACTCACCTCTCACCCTTTAGAAGCTGAAACTCTGGGCAGTTAGCCGGGCCCTGCCCATTCTGGGTGGCTGTGGGAAACTGCACTTGTGAGGACAGATGGACAGTGTCCTCCGGCTGCACCTTGCTATCTGGGGATGTAAGCAGTGGTACCCCGGGGCTGAGGGCTCCATCCTCTCTTAGTGCTTTCTTTCCTGGTCACCTTCCCTCCACTCACGTTAACGGCGATCCATGCAAAGGTGGCTGTGGGGTTAGCCGGTGGCTAACAGGTGTCCCTGGCATGAGTGCTGCCTGGGCAGAGGGGACCTGTGTCACTGCCCCAGTCACACCACTGGGGATCCATTTCCCTAAAGAGGCTGGGGTTGCCTTCCTGGGGGGCAGAGCTCAGGTGAGGGTCTAATAAGAGCGGAGCTTCCACAGGCAGGGGGACTTTCGGGGACTGGGAAACCGACCCTTTCCCCGTGGGCCGGAGAGAATGGCTGTGCGTGTTCACTGAGTTCAGGGTGAGCACCTTTCCTCCAAAATGCTTGGTACTCGGTGAGTTTCAGGTTTTAGACTTCAGGCTCGGGGATAGATGTATAACCTGATCCTTGGGCATGGCAACCATATCCGGTTCATTGCATTTTATACTCACGGCCTGCAGGTAATTTTATACAATGCTTTCCTCACACCTGTGTTTTGACTGTGATAGGTCACATGAGGTCAGGCATGGGATTTTTTTTTTACCTGTGGCATCAGGTTGAGCAGTGCTCATGAAGTCTGGGAATTTGGGGGCATTTCAGGTTTTCAGACTGGGGATGCTTACCCTGTTTTTAGAAGTGGTGGAAGACAAGAGTTGCCAGGACCAGTTGGACTCAAGGTGGTCTTGTTTGAGCTTTTCTGCTTACATATGGGAAAACTGAGTCTCCAGAGCACAAGTGACTGGCCCCAGTCTTGCTGGAACCTTGGGGTCAGGACGGGACCCCACCTTAGTACCACCTTCACCAGAGTCACTGTCATTGACACTGGCTATGTGACATGGTACAGGTGGGCTGGCTTGCAGGGCTGGCCCATGTGGTCACTGCTCAGAGCGCCATGAGCAATCAGACTCTAATTAAACAGCTTTATTTGAGATCTGAAAATGCTGAGCCCTCCCAAGTGACATTTGAGGGAACAATGCAGCTGACTCACTGGGATGGCCTCTTTCTTTCATGATGGGGAGGGGCTGGCTCTGATCTTCACCTGGGCCAGTTCCAATTCCCTGCCCTTTAGATTTTGAGGGGTCCTTGAAATGCACATGTTTTCCCATGCTCCAGCGTGGCAGGTGTTTGGAGACCCGTGTCTGACCCTCCCATGTGTCCATCCCCCTGGGAGGGACCTTAGGGTTACATCTGGAGGAGGCCCCCAGCCTTGCCCAGCTTCCTGCAGCCTGGGCTTTTCCTGGGTCCCATGGAGCCACAGACTCATCCTGACCTTCCTTACCTCGACCAGTGTGCAGTGCTTCCCTCCCCCTGCGGTCCCCCCGCCCTACTCACCATGCCGTCTGGACTGTCCCTCCTAGAAGCCAGCGATACCAGCAACGGCTTCGTTTTCCTGTTCCCAGTGCACTTTACCATTGATATTTAACCAACAGATTTTAAAAATCGTTCCCTGCTAGCTTCTGCTCTCCTGTCCATCTTCAAATCCTTGCTCTCAGCCTGGACAGACATGGTGATGATGGTGAAGATGATTTTATTGTTAAATGACTTTATACTTTAAAGATACAATCTGGTGAACTTCAGGGAGCTGATTACTCACAACAGCATGGAATGAAATACACAGACCAGAAGACCCTAACATTTCCAGCATACAGAGGGAGTAAGACCCTAGGCACGGTGTGGTACCCGTCCCCCCCCCCTCCCTGATTTCCTGGGCTCTCTGGGGCTTGGCCCTGGAATCTTGAAAATGTCCTGACTTCCTGTGGACTATTTTCTGAATTTCATCCTGTCACCTGTGGCCCCTGGCCTTGCCTCCTCCTGGGAAGTCCCTCCCCAGGCCTTTCTGTGGCTGCTCCCGGGCTCCAAGGAGCTCTCAGCTGTCCTCCCCAGCCCGGGAGGGAGGGACCTCCGTCCCCACACAGCAGCACCTGTTGCTCCCTGCTTTCCCCGCCCTGCCCTAAGTCCCTCTCGATCCTCTCCCTGGCGCTTATTCCTCGGAAATCATGTGAGCTGATTGTTCACTCCCGGATGGGCTCCTCTGCCAGGGTGTACGAGCTGTGAGGGCTGAGGTTTCTGTCCGTCCCCAGCCAGCAGAGTGGCTTCAGCATTCAGGGCAGGTGCGTTGCAGGGTCCCCCCAGGATCCAGGACACTCAGCCCCATCAGTAAAATGTATTTTTATATGATCTACACACATCCTTCCAGACATTATCATCTCTAATTGTACTAACACCGTGGGATTGTACTAACACCGGGTAAATAGTTGTCATACTATATTTTTGGGGGAATAGTTTTTTAAAAATAAGTCTGCGCCTGTTCAGTACAGATGTGGAATTTTTCTCCCAAATGGTTTCTATCTGTCAGATTGACTCCACCTATAGTAGAGGTGGAGGGCTGACTATATTTATGGAATGAATTAATAAACAAATGAAAGAATAAATACAGCTGGGTATGGCATTGCATGCCTGTAATCCCAGCATTTGGGAGGCTGAGGCAGGAAGATCACTGTGATTCTGAGGCCAGCTTAGGCCAGCATTGCTTTGTTTGGGGATTTCAGACTCAACTTTATTCACAAATAACTTAGAAAACAGGCATCTCCACAGTTATGTCCTGTGGCTTCTCTTGTCTCTGACTCCCTCTGGGTAAAGCCTCTGAGCCGCCAAGCCGTTGCTCACATACTGCCAGGCCATAACTCACAGGGATCCCTTCTCGTGTGACCATGTCACATGGCTCCAGGCATGTCGATGCTTTTCCCAAGCCGGGGCCCATCTTGGAGCACCCGCCTGGCTCCCTGCCCACTCCCTTCTCTCCTGGGCACTCTGTGTGTGACACATTCACCCGTCATGGAGCCTGGGTGACCACAAGCTGGCAGTTGTAGGTGGCACGTGAGTGTGCTGGGGTTGCCAGGGCTACGCGGTCTTGTAGGCAGCTCCCAGCCGCTGCTGAGCCTGCTTACCTAACGTCCGTCCCTCTGGGCCTCAGTGCCCAAGTATTTCAACCCCAACTTTTACTCAGAAGTCACTTTAGAGAATGGAGTTTTCCAGCGCTCTGCCTTTGGCTTCTGCTGAGCCTGCGTGCTCTGGGTAGGACCATTGCCCAGCAGGGCAGCCAGGCCAGGCCCTTCTGGAGCAGCCTGTGCTCACAGAGGAGGGAGAGGATGGCCCCGTGGATTCCGGTGTTTGTCCCCTGCAGGAAGCAGCAGGTTAGTCATGCCACTCTTCACTGGGGCCAGCCCACTGGGGGAGCCACCAGGGCACATGTTTTTTGCCCTGGAGCTCACACAGTCTGGCAGCCGCATTCTTTTCCTGGGCTGACCTTGGTCGGGGTGGACAGAAGGTGAGAAGATGCCAGGGACAGGTCCCTGCCCCAAGGAAGGAGTTTGGTGGGTGAGGTGGGGGCTTTAAACCCAGGCCTGGTGTAGCCGGTGATGGATTTGCAAGCGGGGAGCTCAGGAAAGCTGAGTCTCACTGTGCTGCCAAAGCTGGTCTCAAACTTGCAGGCTCAGTAGCTGGAACTGCAGGCTCGTGCCACAGCTCTAGTCCTGGAAGACTCTTTAATTCCGCTCACTGGCAGTCTTGTGGGCCTCACCCACCTCCTCTAATAAACTGACCTGGGTCAGTGTGACCATGCACAGTGAGCCCCACACCCCTTGGGGGTGAACCAGCAGGAGCCTCAGTTTACCCAGTGAGCACCAGCTCTCTTCTTACCCTGGCACAGGCAGATGCTTTGCTTTATCCATTTCTTTGGGCCTGGGCCTGGGGCACAGTCAGACAGACAGACCTGGGTTCTACCATCTGTGGTGAGATCCTGTGAAGCCCCTGTCAAACGCTGGCCACACCTCCCTGCAGATCCACAGGGCTCAGATGAGAAAGAAGAGGTGCACAGTTCCAGCCCAGCCTCTCCGGCTGGCCCCTTGTCCTCCTTGTCCTAGTTGGGTCACTGGAAGGGAGTTCAGCTCTCCACCTACCTCTGCCCCAGTGCCTGCAGCACTGGGCACAGCTGTCAGTGGATCAGACCAGGCTCAGGTGTGCTTGGCCCGAGGCCTGTGCCCTAGCAGAATGGTCAGGAGGTGTGGAGGGCAGGAGTCCTGCAAAAGGCACACAGAAAGACAGCACCCTGTTAAAGGTCTTCCCGGGGCACCAGCCGTGGGGAAAGGACCACTGCCGCTTTCTTTGCAGAACTGACTGGTACTGGTGGCAGTAATGTCACCCTATGAGCACCTGTGCCTGAGTCTCAGCCCTGAGCCTCACAGTTCTTTTCAGTACAATGCGGGGCTCACACCAGGTCAGATCCCTGCAACTCTGGACCAAGGGCTACTAATGACCTATAGGATGGACCACGCACAGAGCGGTTCTCCTGGTGCAGACCGGATGCCGCTCCCTCTCACCTTCCTCCTCCACCTTTTAACCCTTCTGATGAAGGGCTGCTCTCCCAAGCACCTGGCCCCACTGTGGACCAAGTGAGTTAGACACCTCTGGAGATGGAGCCGCTTAGCTGCAGCTTTAAAATCTCAGGTGACTGACGCATGGGGAGGGTCACCAGCAGTGGATGTGGAGCGCAGCTCAGGGAGGTGCTCCGCTGATTCTGTTTTTGAATTTCTTTGTTCTGTGATGTTCTTTTGTTTTCTTCAATCCTGGGGACTGAACCCAGGGCTAGGTAAGCACTCTACTGCCCAGGTACAGCCTCAGATCTTTTCATGTCTTAGTTTGACACAAGTCGCTCTATGTCATGTTTATTTCTTTGGTGTTCTCTGTGGTCATTAATCCAACCCTGGTTTGTATTTATGATAAAGATATGGCTCAATGGCATTTGCCTGTAGTCATCGCTACTTCAGAGGCTGATGCCAGAAGATCCCAAGTTCAAGGTCAGTCTCATCAAGACTCCGTTTGGGTTAGTTTCCTGTCACCAGGACAAAATACTCAGCATCCACAGGTGCAAAGAAGAAGGTTTAATTTGACTTGTGATTGAGGAGACTCAGTCCATGGTCAGCTGACGACAGCACAGGAATGTCATGGTAGAGGGGACCAGCTGGCAGGCATGGAGTGGGTGAAGGTGGCTTAGCCTCTCCGAGTCTTGTTCCTTCCCTTGTGAGGAGCTGACAGCCTCAGCAAGGGGCTCCCCCAAGGGCTCAGCTCAGTGCCTGGTACAGGCCTACTTTCCCAAAGGCCGCTGTTTCCCTGACTTCTGTGGGTTCAAAAGGGGTACGCACAGGTAGACAGCAGTGCCGGTCACCAAAGCCCTGCACAGCAGAGGAGGCACTTTAGGAAGAAGGGCCAGTAAGTTGGGGGGCCTAGGGTTACCCATAATAAACGGCAGGGCCACACAGTGGTGTGATTCCAAGGACCCAGCTGTTTCAGTGTGACCCTCCAGGAGCCTGTGGGGAGATTATACCCAGCTCGTCTGGGAGCTTGATGACTGGATTAACTTAATCATTAGCATCTTTACTGGTGAAACCCAGCTCTCATAACTCCCTCTTGCTCTGCTTCTTGTTTTTGGGAATACCAGCCTCGTTTAAGGGGGCCTCACAGGCTTTGGGACAGCACCAGAGTGAGAGTTTTCTGTGAATATGGTTGGGGGAAATTTGGTGCTCTCCACTGAGGTCTAGTCAGAGGCCCCAGACTAGAAACAAGCATTTGGGGAAGACCTGAAATTTTTATGAGTTTCTACAGGGCCAGTGAGGAAGGCTCTAGAAGGTTCTGGAAGCCGGGACTCTGAGGTAGCCATTTGAAGCCTGGAATCTTGTGAAACAGATACTGGACATGAGTTCCTCACTGGTTTCGAGCTTGCTTTTCCTTTCTGTGTGTGGAAATGGAAGGGTTCCCATTAGCTGTTTGTTGCCTCAGTTTGGGGTGTGTGTGTGTGTGTGTGTGTGTGTGTGTGTGTGTATGTGTGTGCATGTGTGCATGTGTGTTGGGCTCCTACAATGCATATCATTCTCAGTGCACAAAGCGAAGCTGGGAGGGTGCCTGTCCTTGACTGTGGGACCTCAGGAGATAAGGGACAAAGACGCTGTGGCTGCACAGTTGCGATTAGGAATCAGCAGTGCCAGTGGGCTGGGCCTGGGTTCTCTGAACCCCTGGCCTCCTTCCAAGGTTGCTAAGAAGAGCAGGGGATGCAGACACTCGTCCACTGCCCTGCTGGCCCCTCTCCCTGGCTAGTCTGAGCACCCAGCTGTTGGAGACTGGTGGGGGGCCATGAAGGGGCTTCAGCTTGAAAGTAGGGGGTCAGCTGTCCCTGGTCTGCCCAAACAGGGGCTTCCTGGAACTCAGGACTCTCACCAAGTGTCCAGTACCCCCTTGACCTCAACACTGTCCTTGTAGACCAGGACCAGCGGGTCATCCCAGGGTGGCCCTTCCCCTGTGCTGCTGGGCGTGGGTCATGTCCCCCAAGCCTCAGCACTGCCCCGGACTTGACCGCCCACCCTTTGCCCCTGAATCTCCTGAGTCCCCCAGGAGCCTGTAAAGCAGAACCACACGGTGTGGGTGGCAGATCGTGCCGCGTGAGTGGATGGGCAGGGGCGCCCCCTTCGTTCCCTCCTCCCCTCAGAGGGACAGAAGCTTCAGTGCTGATTCATCTTTGCTGCTTTGCAAGTTGCTGCCCCTCCCCGGGCCACCCTCGCCTCTGCTCTCTGCAGTCCCCTGCTTTGTGACACCTCTCTGGACCGCCCTTTTGCCTTTCTCACCATGCCTTGGCGCTGAGACCACGTCCCTAGCTGAGAACTGTCTCTTTGGGAAACCTGGGGCCCTGGAAAGGCATCGAGAAGGGGTGGAGAGACAGATTCATTCGTTCCTTCTCTTACCAGCCCCTCGGGGCGGTCTCCTGTGTGCTGGCAGTGGGACAAGGACAACAGACAAGGCGGGGAAAGTCAGGGCTCCGATGGAACCAGCGTCCCACGAGGAGTTGGAGTCCTTGAGCAGGCCAGGAAGTAGACAAGAAGGCGTCTGGAGGTCACAGAGCAGGGAGAAGCTGAGGCCCCTTCTCAGGGGGCAGAGAGAGCCACCCCTCCCTGGGTGCCAGCGGTGCCAGTGCCCAGTGCATTCCACTTGGGGACAGTGGCATTTGCCTTTCATGCAAAGTGTGTGGACCATGCATCCCTTTGAGGAAACCCATCAAAGCCTGCATTGTCTGAGAGAGGGAGCCAATGTCTAGGAAGGCAGACCAGGGTTTTTTTGCCACAGGTGGGAAGCTGGGTGTGTGTGTGTGTGTGTGTGTGTGTGTGTGTGTGTACCTGTGTCCTGTGTGTATATGTGTATGTGTGTTTCCCCAACACAGGCACTGAGAGCACAAAGAAGGGGGCTCACACACTGATTGTCCCCCTCTTCTCCTCCAGCCAAGGCAGGGGTCTGGGTTTCCTGCTCAGAGATGGAAGAAACCAGGTCCCTGACTGGGGCGGGACTTTGAGCTGCCCGTGGCCTCAGTGCAGCAGGCCAGAGGGTGAGGATCAAGGGGCAAAAGAGGCCAAGCGGTGCTTGGGCATCATCTTTGGGTGTGATGGGAGCTCAGCTCCAGACACAGCCCCCACTCTAATTTCTGGGACCAAAGCTGCCAGCATCCAGGCAATGCTGCCCTCAGGGTCCCAGGGTAGCTGCCCACTGCTGGGACATGGCCCATCACAGGCACTGAGTCTGTGCGGCTCTGGAGGCTGCTTGGTCCTGCTGACCCTTGCATGTTGGGGCTGAGGACAGCAAAGGGACAAAAGTCTGTCCGCAGGCATCGCCCTTGAGACACATAGTAAACCTGGCATCTGAAGTCTGGGCAGGAGCAGGCACATACTAATTATGACCTATAAGAGTGCTTAGCACAGCCCTCAGACTCTGGGGAGGTGGCAGCTCCTAGGACAAGGTCTCCAGGGAGCCGGGAAGCTCTGGGTCCTGAGGCAGGCATGAGGGATACGGAAGATGGAGCCTTCCAGCGGCTCAGTGCGTGTCACCCTGCAGTCCCCTTACAGACCTGGCGGAATGGGTATGATTTAAAACCTCTGAACTCTGCTAAGGGACTGCTGGGGAGAACAAGGCAGTGGATTGGCTTGCTCTGTGACCTTGGCCAGGTTGCTTCACCAATCTGAACCCAGCCACAAGTTTTGTGTATTTTTTTAACTATAAAGTGGAGTGGATTTTTTTCCATTTAGCCCTTGGGTGGGAGGGCTCAATGAGCCAATGTGTACCAACATCGAACACTGCTGTTATCTGGTAGATGACAGTGCATCTTTGTTCCCAAGTTTTTAATGCCCTGAAAAATCCTGGAAGGCTTCCTGGGAGCAGCAGTGCCAGAACAGAAAAGGGCTAAGGGACCAGCTGGAGCAAAGACCCAGGGGAGAGGCTGTGAGTCTCGGGGGAGCTGCACAGCGGACTCTGTCTGCAGTGAGGCTCTGGAGGGCTAAGTCTGAAAGGCCTGCGCTGCTCCCTTCTGCTCAGGGACTCTGGTCCGTCTGCTGCCTGTAGAAGGAACTGATTTCCCTCAGAAGCAGAGCCCAGGGGCGTCTGGTCCCCCTGTGGCTGCAGAGCCCTGGAGGCTGAGGGCTCCATATATTTTTGGAAGCCCACATGAGCGCTGTGTGAGGAAAGTGAAGGTGCTGGGCTTTCTGGTCAACCCGTCCTGCTTGGTGCCCATGGGGATGAGAGGCGCTATTTGCACAGGGGCCTCCTGTGCCCTGGGCTCTGTGCCAGGCTCTCTGCATGCTTATAGGTGTCATCGTCCTCCTCATTTTACAAGTAAGGAAATCAAGAAACAGAGGGGATAATAACTTTGCTTGAGGTCACACAGCTAGGAGACAGAGAATCCATTTTCCCACTGTCCCTACATTTTCTGTGTAGCAGAATCCTGCCCATAATAATCCTTCGAACTTGCTCTGAAAGTCTGATGGATGACTATAAAATTCCCTTTTGTTTGGTTGGATTTTTAGAGACAGGGCCTCGACATACTGTAGTTCAGCTGGCCTTAAACTCATGGTGATCTTCCTGCTCAGTCTCCTGAGTGCTGGGATCACAGGTATGTGCTTCCCCGCCCCCAGCACAAGATCTTTGTTTTTTTTTTTCTTTCTTTCTTTTTTTTGCTGTACTTGACTTTGTAGCACGGGGCCTTGCACATGCCAGGCAAAAGCTCTACCACTGAGCAACACCCCCAGCCCTTTTTAAAATTTTTTATTTTGAGACAAAGTCTCACAAAGTGTCCCAAGCACGGTCCTCTCTGCGGCTGGGATTGCAGGGGTGCAGCACAAGTGCCGGCTGAAGTCTTTAAGCTTGTTCCTAGAACATGACTCTAAAGCCCTTTCACTGAAGAACAAAACCAGAAGTCACAGTGACCACTGCCCTCGGGGAGCTGAAGTTTTGAAACATGCGCTTCCCGTTCTCGGCAAGGCAGCTCCACTTTCCCCACCTTCCGGGCCAGTCTCCTCTTTTGATGCCGGGTGGCAGGATTCGCACGGCAGGGCTGCGCAGACCAGGGCTGCTGGCCACAAGCCGCCTGTTTCCATACGTCAGGCTTTGTTGGAGCACAGTCATGTCTCCTGCTCTGGCTGTTTTCATACTGCCGGGACAGGCTGGCGCGTGGTGACAGAGACGGGCTGGCAAAGCTGTGTTTACATCCTGATCCTTTCCAGGAACAGCGTGAGGTGACGAGGGCTGAGCTCTGCAGCCTGCTTTTCCTCTGTAGCATCCTTCCAGGGTGTCAGCCATCGCCTTCCTGTGTGCAAAGGCCCCGGCCTCCTTAGGCTGCTCCTCTCTGCTGGCCACTTGGCAGATCGCTCATCCTTACAGCAATGCCTGAATTTTAGATGAAAGTCAAAGTGGAAGACCGGGGCCGCACAGATGAAGCTGAATCAGGCAGGCTGGCTCCAGGGCCCCACTTAGCATCGCCCTTAGGACGAGCAGAAGCCAGGACTGTGCCAGCAGCCCTCCTCCCGCCGTACTTGGCCGGGTTTCGGGCCTCTGTGACAGTCAGACCGCTCAGGCCAAGTGACCACAAGTGTTGTTTCTTTGTTTAGAATGGCCCAGCTGTCCATGCTCAAGAGAACGTGTCGGGGCCTAAGGAAATAATGAAAAATACCATCCGGGGCTGACGATGTCAGAGAAGCTGTGGGGCTCAGCGAGGGCCCTGCTTAGAGGGCGGAGGGGTCCCGGGAGAGCTCAGTTGTTAAGTAAAGGAGAAATTAGTGCGTGTTCTAGTGGGGCTGAGAAACACTACCAGCAAAAATGCGCCAGAAGGCCTGCAGAAAGGAAAGGTTAAGGACAGCTGTGGAGGGTTCTGGGTGTCTGCGGGGAGCAGCAGCGGGATGGAGAGCGTGGATTTCCGTGGGGAGCTTGGTTTTCCTTTCTGCTGGGTTGGGGGTGGCAGGAAAGCTGATGAGATTACAGGGGTTCTAATGGGGAGGAGGCCACTCACAGTGCCACTGTGGGTCTGGGGCTCCTGGGGTCTCCTGGCCATCCAGGGGCCCAATGTGTTGCCAGAGGGGGCCCGGGGATGTCTCCCAAAGTGAAAGCGCCTGCCCCACAGCTATAAGCAGTGGACTCCTGTCAAGCTGTGGGGATTAGGGGAGCCCTGGGGCTGGGAAAGGGAGGCCTAGGTGTGAGAATCCTCAGAATGCTCCGCCCAGTTTTAGAAGAAAAAAGCAGTGAGCTGTAGTCACCCCAGGCAGGCTCGGCTTCACTCCTCTGTCTCTGTGATCCTGGAGGAGGCGTGGAAACAGATTTGTCATCAAATGAACCCGGCTCTCCTGGCTTTGAAGAGGAGAGGGGCAGACCTGCTGGGGTCGGACTAGAAGGTGAGAAGAGCCGACCAGTTGTGCCTGCTCAGCCTGTCCTGGAGGGTGGAGCCCAGCCATTGGACGGTATCTGGGGGTAATGAGGTCCAGGTGTGTCTACCCTGCCTGTCACAGCCCTGTGAGCATGACCAGCTAGACTCAGCTCCCTGGGGGCAGCTGGATTGGTACCCACAGGGTTGCTCCACTGCACTTGGGGGGAGCCCTCTGGGCATCCTCTGATGCCCCACAGGATCCCCAAGCTGGGCTTGCTGGTAAGCTGTCTCCATCAGGCACACTAAGGGGAGGCCCCTCCAGGCAGCCTGAGCCACTGGGATCCAGCTACCCTCCCAGCCTGTCTCTGGCACTGCTGGGCGGTAATCGGAAGTCCTGCTCCCACCAAGAGGAACCCCAATCCCCACCCTCCTGCCTCACTTCCTCATTTCGGGGGCAGTTTTGCAGCATGGCATTGGCACTGGGACCAGACCTTGTGTCTGTGGAGCTGCTGGCCTGGGCAGGAGAGCTGGCCCCTCTGAGCCTCAGTTTCCCTATCCACAAGACAGTACATTGTCCCCATATGGTAAGGAACACGTAGCGGCTGCTAGACTTGGTTTCGCTTTGTCTGACCAACATGAGCCCCCTTTGGCATGTGGAGATGACCTGGACACCCATCCTGGCCGATCTCAGGGTCTGGGTGGGGGGCATTTTGTTGGAAAGAGAAGGCAGGGACAGATGCCTTGGGAGGAGCAAGGCCGCTGGCCAGGCGCCCGGATCTTGCAAGTTTAAACAGTCCTTAAGGAAAGATCCTCCTGTTTACACTCTTGACCCTTTTTGAAGAGCAGGTTTATAATACAAAGGATGTCCTAGGATTAAATGATTTACAAGGCTTTTCCTAGCATGTGACCTAAGGTTCCGAGTAGCAGGCACCCTGATCTGTCTGGTGTCATTTCCACAGTGTTGGTCACATGCTGCTTGAACTGCTGTGAGACCTGTTGCTGACTAGTCCATGCCCCTCCCTCACTCTAAAGCCTTCACTGGCTCCCTATTGCCCACAGGGTAAAATCGACACATTCACTGGAATCCTGTGCTGCTCCGAAACACGCCCATCACTGTTAAGGGTTCCATATCCCACTCAGCAGTCTGAACCTGGTCTCTCTACTCGCTGTCCCTCCCCCACTTCCCTTGTCCCTTCAAAGCCTGCTCATTCTGCAGGGCGAGGCCAGTGTCCTCTCCTCTGTGAGCCCCTCTGCGTCCTTCAGGGTCCCTGGCTTGGGTGTCTGGTGGTCCCTCTGTGCGACACACTCATGTCCACTTCCAGTGGGTGGCAGAGGCAACCATGGGCTGTAGGAGTCAGGTGATCTTGGCACCCGCACTACCCCATGGGCTGAGCACCCTGGTGCCCCAGCTGTGGGGACTCTTCTGAGGGCCTTTCATCTCCCCAGGCCACCAGGGGCAGCTGCTTCCTCTGGGAGGTGGTGACAGGAGCGTCCCCTGCTCCCGGGTCAGTGCTGCACACTCCTGTCAGACTGCACTGGCATCTCCTTTGGGAGGCAGAGTTCACTTCATGTTGGTTCCAACATTTGATTCAAAAGTTTCATGTGAGAGCTGAGGGCTTGGCATGGTATGTGATTAGCTTGGCTTCCAGCTACAGCTCCAAAAAAGAAATAAAAAGAAAAAGACACAAAAACCTCATTCTTATAAAGCCTCTGGGGCCAGCTTGGATGCAGGGGTGGCATCAGGTCTCAATGCTCGGATACACTTGTGTTCAAATCCCAGCACTGTCTCTAGGGCACTGATAGGGACTGATCCTGATGTTTTAGAGCTACGTTTCTCCACCTCTTTGAGCCTCAGTTTCCTGCCTCTGAAACAGGCACCATGAGGCCAACATCCAAAGTTGCCTTCAGGACCCAGAGAAGGCCTGCAGTGGGGTTGGCTGGAACCAAGCCGTGCTCAGTAACAGGAGGCGAATGTTCCCCAGGTGGAAAAGACCTCAGCCTCTGACTTCCCTTCCATGGACGCATTACAGCTGCTAGTTCCTCGGAAGGAAGCTGTGTAGTGAGCCGCCTGTCATTGAAGGTGTGCCAGGGTTTTGGGCACTTTTCAGCGAGTGTATTTTTAAGGGGATCAGACAGACATGGGTAGTTAGACTAGATCAGATGCAATGGCCCTTCTAGTTTGGAGGCTTCTGGTGTTTTATTTTAAAACAGTTTTACCGAGATATAATTTACAAAGCACACCGCTCACCCGTCTAAAGTATAATTCAGTGCCTTTTAGTCCATTCGTGGCTACACCACCTCACCGCCTTCAGAACACTGTTAGTACCCCAAAGTGACCCTGCGCTCCTTAGTCCTCCTGAGTGGCCGAACCCCACCCTCCCACGCTCCTGCTCATGGCAGCCACTAAGCCACTTCCTGTCTCTGTAGACCTGCCTGCACTGCACTGTCTTATCAGTGGACTCTTGCAGGCCTCTATTTGGTCCTCTGTGACTGACTGACTTTTATGAGCCTAAGGTTTCCAAAGTTCATCTGTGGTGTTGCATATATACGAGGAACATCCCTTTTTATCAACAAATGGTATTTCATTATATGGATGCACCAGATTTCATTTGTCTGCTCATGGGATGGTGGGCGTGTGGATTGCTCCCGTGGTGACCATGAACATCAATCACCACGAACATGGTGGTCATGGGCCAGGTTTTGTTTGTATGTAGTTTCTATTCTCTAGGAACAGAACTGCTGGATCCTCTGCTGGAGATATGACTCGAAAAATTTTCCTCCCATTCTGTGAGGTTTCTTCACTTCATATTTTATAACTTTGGAGCATAAAATATTTCAATTTTGACAATGTCCATCTTTTCAGTTTTTTTCTTTTGTTACTTGTGCTTTTGGTGTGACATCTAAGAAACCATCAGTTAGTCCAAATCTAGGAAGAGTTAAGGCTGTGTTTTCTCCTAAGAGTTTTATAGTTTGGAGACATTTGATCTACTCTTGATTAGTTTTTGTGTTTGGTGTGAGGTAGGGGTCTAGTTTTATACTTTTACACATGGCTATTCCAGCTGTGCCGACACAGTTGGCTGAAAAGATTACTAAACTGGCTTGGCACCCTAGCTGAAAATTGTCTGTAAATCTGAGGGTTGAGTTTTCCTTATCTGTGGGTCACTGTGAAGAAATGGAATGCCCACCCTCCCAGGTGCAAGATATTCCATACCAGGATGTGTCTCAGCTGAGGTGCTGCAAGATCTTAGGTGAGTCTGTTTTCTTTACTCAGCTGCAGTCTCCTCATCTGAAAAACAACACAGCTACACATGAGGATTCCTAAGAACCAGCCCAGTTATTTGGATTTATGAAATAGGGCCTTGCTATATAGCCCTGGCTGGCCTTGAACTCCCAGTGATCCTCTTGCCGTAGTCTCCCAAGTTTAGGGGCATAAAGCACTGTGCCTGGGGTAAACCAATCTAGTTGTGTCATACAGAGACCTGGGCAAGTTTCCACAGAACCTATCCCAGGCTCAAATCTGGGGCTGTCGCTGGCCATATGAACATCAGTCCTGCCGCTCTGTTATGTCAGTGCTCTGCTCATTCATTTCTTCCTCTCTGCCTGTTGTGCCCCGCACTGTCAGCAGATGCTCAGGCCAGATGGGCATACGGGTTGGCACTGTGGGCTACAAGCTACAGGTACCAGGCATGGGTGGCAACCTCTGGCTCTGCCGATCTGGCCACTGGCCTGGCTCATGTGTGGATGCTTGCCCTGGGCCATATCTGCAGAGGGTCAGGCTGAAAGGCCACAGGTTGGCCAAGTGGGTGCTGAGTCATGTCTAGTGTTGAGGTCAAAGGGGTACTGGACCAGAGTCACCGTCCTGTGAGAAATTCATGCACACCTCGGTGCATCCAGTGTAGACAAAGTGTATCACCTACCGGAGGGAGGCCAAGTGGGCTGAGCAGGATAGAATGGGAGCCTGGAACAATGCACATCTCCACACTCCTTGGTTCTCATACATCCTAGGCTAGTGACATGGTGCAATTAGCCCTCCCATGGTCAGGACAACGATGACTACTGTCCCAGCGCCTGGGTTGGGCAGGCTGCCTGCAGCACATTCCCCTGCTTCCTGTGGCCCTGGAGAAGCAGCCATGTCCCATCACAGCAGTGTCCAAGTGCCCATAAGACCTCATGCGGTTGTAGATGGGGCTTTTTCAGAGGTGGCTGGGTCTGAGCATGTAACGTTGGTGCCATGCTAGGATCAACGGCACTAGGATTAAGAGGGAGGGTGCTACTTGTGCTTAGTAGTCTGGAATAAGGTACAAGGAATAGAAAGAGCTGCGGTGAACCCATGTTGCTTTGCTACCTTCTGCCACCATGAGCTATTTCTCCTCTGTGATCCCCCTGCCACACCACCTTGCCTTGGAGTCAGCTGATTATGGACCGAAACCTCCACAAACTATGAGCCAAGTAAAGCTTTCCTCCTTTAATTTTGGGTGTCAGGTATTTTGTTTCAGCAATGAGAAAAGTAACAAAGATATGCCCCTTCTCTCCAAAGAAAAGCTCACTCACTGCTGGGCACAGCAGTCAGCTGGCAACTGCTGCTCCTGCTGCAGCAGTGGAGAGACTGGAGTCCAGGAGCCAACTGGTGGCAGAGCCTTCACTGGAACCCATGTCCCCAGGTCCTGCACCATGGCCTGCTCCATGCCCACCCAAAGGGAGGCTCCTGTTCGGGGGTTAACAGAGCCAGAGCTGACGGGCACCTCTTGCCAGCAGCACGTGTGTATTAAGAGTACCAGGCTCAGAGGTCAGAGGACTGGACTTGGGCCGACTCCCTAATGCAAAGGTTGCTGATTTTCAACACCAGTGCTCAGAGTCATGCATAGTCACAGACATGGTACAGGACTCAGGTGCACAGAGGGACCTAACTGGGACCTGCGAGAGGATGGACCACGGACCCGGGCTGTGCCACACTACAGGAGGATGGAGCAGAGAGGCAAGTGCTCTTGGCAGCCCACAGAGCTCCACGTGGATGTGGACCAGGCCTTTCTGTCTCGCACATTCTTGGCTGTTGGCCCAAGGTGCCTGGTTTTCTCCTCAGAGAGCCATCTGTTGAAGAAATTGGCCAGCAGCACCCTAGGACCTGGAACAGGTCCCTGCTGGCTGTGTGTCTCTCAGTGACTCAGCTTCTGTCTTTCTCAGCCTGCAGGCGGCAGACCCAGTGCTGAGCATGCAGACCCGGTGCTGAGCACGGGAAGGAGCCGTTGTGGAGGTGGGGTCAGGGCAGTGCTTAGTACACAGTCTGTGGGGTGGCGTGGGGGTGGGTGGGTGTGGGGGTTCTAGATTACAAATGTAAAAGTCAGGAAAATGGTCTGCCATGTGGAATTGCAGATTAAAATTGCAGTACCTTATCATTACACACCAATCAGAAGTGCTAAGATGGAAAAGACCCACCATACATAGTGTTGGTGATGATAGGTGGGAACTGGAACTCTAGCTCACCATGGTCAGGGTACAGAGTGGTGCAGCCACTTGGGAAAAGCAGAGCAGCTTCTTAAAAATGTGTATAGGCAACTACTTTGCAATCTCATATTCTACTCCTACATCTTTATGTGAGAGAAATAAATGAAGGCATATGTTCACAGACCACTGTGTAGAGCAGCTTTATTTGCAATTAAAACTTTCCATCCATGGGCAAAAGAATGAACTACCTGTGGAACAGGGATTCTGTATAAGGTTATTAGCAATAAAAAGAAATGAACCGTCTATATGGGCAATGTGGGTGAAAGAATTACTCATGGGAATTCTGAGTGAAAGAAGCCAAGAACACCCAAAAAATGTATAAAAAGGAGTGATACTACATCATTCTGTAACCTTCCCCCACACACCTCTTTTTGTTTTGTGTAGTACAGGGGATCAAACCCAATGCTGTATGCATCCTAGAAAAATACTGTATCACTAAGGTACATCCGAAGCCCTTTTTATTTTTAGAACACAGGGTGTACTAAATCATCCAGGCTGGACACAACCTTGAAGTCCTCCTGCCTTACTCCCAGATAGCTGGGATTACAGGTGTGTACCACTGTGCTTGGCTATTTTGTTCTCTTGTGTATAAAACTTCAGAAAACAGATCAATATTTCCTCAGCCAACAGTGACAAGCAGATCGCGGTTGCCTGGGACAGGGTGTGGTGACAGGGAGGGACTGCAAAGAGGATCAGAGGATTTTGAGGAGTGATGGGTGGAATCATTTTGACGAGGTGGTGGTTTTATAAGTAGCTGAGTGTGTCAAAACTAATCAAGCTGTAAGGTTTAAATATGTGAGGCTTCTTGTTTGTCAAATCTTTAAAAAATAAAGCAGTGGTAACCTTACTCTCTAGCCAATCATCCATAGCACGAATCCAACCTTCCTTCTATAGAGGTCTTGGTTGTTGTTGGTGCCAAGAGATTGGGGCAGTAGGGAATGGCTGGCCCCATCCTTGCTCAGGTGCTTACCAACCTCCTCACCCCCTCCTGAGCCTCAATTTGCTCCCTGAGCAATGGGACACTCACCTCCTTGGGTTGTTAGAAGTCAGCATGGGAAAATCCACAGGAACTACTTGCTCAGCATGTCCTCAGTGGTACATGAGTGGGAACCTGTGAGGACTGGAGGGACAGGGGTCTCTCCCTGCCAGGAAGAGCCTGGAAGCTTCTATCCCCGAGTGTCCCTGCACTGAAGCTTGGCGGGAGCACAGGGAAAAGACTGCTACTGGGGGTGTGGAGGGCTAGGGCAGGACGGTAGGGGAGGGTTTCCCAGGAGGACTGACTGGACTGTGGGGAGCAGAAACACACCAGCGACTGTGAGCTTCTAGAAACTTCAACAGCAGGTGCAGCTGCCATGCAGGGCCAGAGCTCCCGGCCAGTGAGGGCTGCAGGACTAGGTGGGAGCTCCATCCTTGAGGGTCCTCATGGAGGGCCAGCAGCATCCTCCAGGCCAGGATTTCTGAGGAACCATTCTCTGGAGACTACGAGTTATAGGGAAGTCTAACTTTTTTTTTTTTTTTTTAGGATACAAAAAGAAACAAAGAATGTAAAGCCTTCTATTTGGGTTTGGTGCTTTTCTGTTGAAGACATTTTCATGTGGTAGGGAATGGTCATTTCTAAAGTCCATGGATGAGTGGGCTCTGAGAATACATCCTTGTGAGGCCTGGGATCTTCCCACAGGGCCCCTAAGGGTGCTGCTTCGTACAGGTGATCTTGTGTGAGTGCTCTCTGGTTTGAGGCGGTGGCTGGTGTGCAGTGAGGGGTCAGGGGTCACAGCGGTTGACAGCTCAGGGAGGAGGTGGCTGGTTTCAGCAGGACCTGCTGAGGAGGAGGAGGCTAGGGCCAGCCGGCCAGGCAGGTCTGGGGGGTTCTCTTCTGTGGGGAAGATTCCTGCATGAGGTGAAGATTGAGGTGCAGGGGGAGAGGGCAGCCCTGGGCTTGGCACATACCTCTAATTCCCAGGGGTCAAAAGACCAGGTCAGTACCATGGCATCTGGGATGCTGGGGAGAGGTGGGGCAGGGAAGGTGAGGCATCTCTGGGACAACACTGATTCTTAGCCACACCTGGGTGGGCTGGTCTTCTCAGGGCAGGCCTGGTAGTGTGAGCCGGAGGCCCAGGCCCAGCCCCTGGACTGTAGAGAGCTCTCCTGGGACTCCATCTGCAGGTTTGGGAGTGTGGTGGGTGTCCCTGCTGGGACAGAGTGCCAGGGCTGCTTTTTCCTTCTTCCCCCTTGGGGAGATGGCGCTGAACAGTAGGGATAGAGTGGACCCTTGCTGAAGGCTGTGGCCTCACCTGCCACCTCCACCCCTAGCCCAAGGGGTGTCTGCTGCTGCTCCACTCTTCCCTGTGTTCTGGGTGGGGTCCCAAGCACCATGTAGGTGAGGTGAGGGGAAGGGGTGAGAGGATGGGGTGCATGGGAAACAAATGTGGTGTGTGGTGACTCAGGCCTATAGGGCAGGGCAGCCACAGAGAGCTGGGGTCTGAGAGCTCTTGGGCCTGGGGTCCAGGGTGCCCTGCCCAGTGGGAGCAGCCTGGGCCCTCCAGTGACATCTAGGGCTCCTGAACAATCAGGCAAAGACCCTTGATCCTATTAAACAGCAGCCACGAGGTGCTGCTGCGAAGCAGATGGAGGTGGGCACTTGGAAGGGAGCCAGGAGCCCAGCTCTGCTCCGTCCTTCTCCCAAAGGAGGAAGCCTGCCCTGCTGTTCCCAAGCAGGAAGGCAGGGGTGGTCTGGAGTCAGGTGAAATTTGATTACTTCTGGAGTTTTAGTCTTGGCTTATGTTGATCAAAACCTGGTAGCCTGTAGCTCCAACCTCCTGACCTGCGCAGTGTATGAGCAACACCCCTCCTACACACAGACACACACAGACACACACAGACACACACACACACACACACACACACACACACACACATGTGCCAGAGCTGCCACATGTTCTGTCCTGCAGGACCTTAGGTACCCTCTCATCCCCTGGCTCCTCAACATTACTTGCAAATTACTTAGAAATGCAAAGTCTCAGGTCCCCCCCAGTCCTACTAATTTGGAAAGGGGGTGCGCCTAGCACTCTGCTTGGCCAGCCCCCCAGGTGGCCCTGAGGCGCACTGCGCAGCTGCTGGACTTGACTGGTTCCCCTTTCGGTTTTGTGCTGCGTGTTCTCAATCCCAAGGAGAAACGCAGTCCTCACTCGGTGGCATGTAACAACTCTAAACCAAGCAGAAGTTTCACAAAACATTTCCCTGTAGTCCTCAAAAGGCACTATGATCTTCTCTGCTCTGTTTTCTTTCTTTGTAAAACCCTTGTGATGGAGACCCCTGAACTGATTTCACAACCGACCGGCTGGTTGGGGGCCCGCAGTGTGAAAAGCCAGCATAAAGCTGTTTGCAGCTCAGACCAGCCTGGCCGCACTGCTGGACTTGCCCCATCAGCCTGGGATGGGGAGCTCAGTGTCCCTGTCAGCGCAGACTCCCTGACACTGCCCAGCCCTGTGGGGTCTGCAGCAGAGGTCAGTCCCTGCCTCCCACCCTCTGCCCCCCCCCCCCGTGTCCACCCTACGCACCTGATTGGCTGTCCTCCTGGAGCCTGAGCCAGTCAAACCAGGACCAAGGAGCTAAGGGCCACCCCTTGAAACCCCGCCCCTCCTGCCCCAGAGGTGTCTCTCCAGGGACCCTGAGTTGCCTTTGTCCGGGTTTCTCTGAGTTAGTTGCCCCTTAACCTTCTCTCCCCTCTCAGTCATTAGATCCTGACTGCGAGTTGCCAAGGGCAGCGTTTCCCAGGCATCCCCCATCAGTGCCAGGGGGAATCCATTTGGAGTCGTGTGTTTGTGGGATGGCATGGGTCAGGGTCCAGTGGGTTTCCAAGGACCATTTATCGGCCATGGTGGGGCTCTTTTCAGGGGCACTTGTCCTGAAATCATTCTCTGGGCTATCCGCTTGGCGGCTGCGGCTGTAAAGTGGACCTCATAACCTCGACCGAGTTTCTTGTGTAACTTTGCAGTAACCCCCGGCGCCCAGGAGCATTGGCTGCAGCACCTGCACAGATAACAAAATCAATAGATGCGAGCGCACGTGGCACACAGCAATTTGTATTTGCATAGCGTCTGCTCACCCTCTTGTACACTTGAACTCCTCTCTGGGTTGTTTACAATAGCCAACCCAACAGACACACTTGTTGGACTACATTTCTTAGGGAATAATGGCACGGACAAGGACTCCGCGTGTAGTACAAATGAAATGATTTAAAAAATACTTTTGATCCATATCTGGTCAAACCCATAGATGTGGAGCCACACTACAGAGGGCTGGCTATGTAGGCAGTGGACAGAGGTGGCCATGGCACCTGCATCCTGAGTGGTTTTTGTGCAGCACCTTGACCTTGCCAAGCCTCTGCATGGCTGCACTAAGTTGGGGTGAAACCTGACATGAGATCAGCTGCTAGCAGCGTGGCTGTGGGATTCCATAAGATAACTCGTGGGCTCTCTGCTTGGCGGGAGTCCCCCGAGCTTCCTTTCCCGCATTCAGCTCTCGGAATCACCATCTGTTAACACCATGCAAGGGATGTCAGTGAAGACCATCCCCCCAGTGACCAGGATTCCAGCATCTGCAGCATCGTCCTGGGTCACAGGGGACCGGAACCTTCCCAGAATCCACTTGGAGTGAGCTCTGGATTAAAACCAGCTGGAGCTCAGTTCCTGGAATTCTATCTGTGTGTGCCAGGGCATGGGGAAGGAGCTGGAAGGGTGGGGATTGTGTGTGGCAGGGCAGGACTGAGTCACCAGCGGGCCAGCCGAGTGAGTCACCACCGGGGAGCCGCCCTACAGGGACTATGGGTCGGTTGTGGTAGGCGGCTCCTGCCAGGAGACCCCGTGCTCGCAGGGCCTGCCTGGGAGCTGGGCTTTATGGAAGTCACAATCCAGACCCCGACCAGGGTCCAGAACAAAGTATCTGTGGGCAGCGGGCTGGGCACAGAGCCATAGTTGGCGGGCCCCGTAAGACTGAAGCTGCTGGTAATCAAGGACACAGCTGCTTGTCCTCAGCATTAGCGTCCTGACACCAGGGTCACCTTTCTGGACCTTGGACACCCCCTGAAGATGACCCGCAAAGGACTGGCTCCCCAAACTCTGGCTCCATGTGGTAGTGCTCCTTGGGGTTTTGGGGGCACAGGCAGGGTCTTGCAAGCTGTGGGGCAAATAGGGTTTAATAACAAAAGTCTCACTCTTGGACCGTTCCCTTTACAAGGGCGTAGCCATCTCCTTTGTCTCCCTTACTCAATATTGACTTGAAATTCAAGAGCCTGGCTTTGAACCTGGGCCGTCCAGGGTGCAAGTCCTGCCTCTGCTGTTTGGTAACCCTGTGACTTCGGCAGTCTTCTCAGTATCAATGGGGCCTCAATTTTCTCACCTACAAAGTGGGGAGAACAGTATCTCATGGAGTCTGTGTAGGATAAATAATTTCCTAGCTATAAACGTTTTGCCACAGAGCCAGGCAAATGCAGAATGTCAGGTAATTATGGGCTGTTACTTTTTATTTCAGTGCAGGGAATTGAACCCAGACCTCACGAGGCAAGTGCCTACTGCTGTGTTACGTCCCCTTTTTACATTTTATTATGGAACACGGTCTCACTAAGTTGCCCAGGCTGGCCTTGAACATAACATCCTGCCTCAGCCTCTGACTAATTGGGATTACAGCCATGCCCCTCTACCTGATCTGGCTGTTACTATTGTCAGTGCTGGATCCACTGTTTTTTGGCAGATAATTCCCTTCTCTGAGCCTCAGTTTCCCTCTTTGTAAAATGGGACAAATAACACCAGCTGTGTGACAGTCACTCTGGGAACCTGACTGCCCCTTTCCTTGCCTAGGACCATGCCACCCTGGTAGGGACTGGCTCTGAGAGTGCCCTGTCCTTCTGGGAAGGCCGGTTCCCTGGAGGCCCAACCCCCACTTGGCTGTTTGCTCTCCAGCCTGAACTGGGGTGAAGCGAGCTGTGTCCTGTGCCACCATCACAGGAGCAGCTCGAGCACCTGGCCCAGTGCCTCACCTCCGATCCTACCTGTCCCTTGTTCCTGCTTGCCCATGGTCACAATCCCTCTGGGCTGCACCAGCCAGACTCCTGAAACTGGCTCCTGGGTGGGGCACAGGCAGATGCCCAGGCTGTCCTTGGGGCTCCAGTTCCCACGCCCAGGACTGGTGTGGTCACCTCCCCCTTGTTTACCCTGGTCTTGTGGTTGATGTCTGGGATTCCTTTCTCAGCTCCATCCCCTCCCTTTACATACTTCTGGCTCATCTCTGGATAGAGAGTGGGTTTGCTGGCCTCTTGGGACACTGACAGGTGCAGGGTGCCATTCCTAGGCCACCTGGAGGTCCTGTGTCTGGCTTCCAAACCCAGCAGAGTGAGGTTCAGACCTTGGTGCTGCAGTACACAGCCTGACCCTGGGGTAGCCTTTGTGATCTCGGGGTTCTTGCTGGGTGCGGCGGTGGCAGCTCCTGTCCACTGGACACCTGCCACTGTGATGTTGTTTTCCCCATCTGTCCCGTCAGCCCCCAGCATCCCAAGGGGAAGATGCCACTGCTGCCCTCATGGTGGGAAGAAGGTTCTGCCAGGAGCACCTGTCGGGGGGCCAAGGAGCTAACCCGAGAGGTGCCCTTCTTTTCCCCACTGGGTCTTCATGTCATCTCCCAGCTCCCACACACTTCGCTAAGACATCTAGGCTTTCTGGCTTCCCCCCCGGGTTCTCCCACACCACTCACCATGGCAGGCAGGCCCGGTGCTCAGACTCCAGGAGCTGCCCCCTCTGTGTCCGCTGGCCTTGCCCACCTCCTCGGATTCCTCAGGTGCTCCGGCCAGTGTTTGTTTTCTTTTGCTCTAGTTTGGTTTTGGTTGTCGTTGTTGTCGTCTTGGTACTGGAGACTGAGCCTGGGCCCACGCACTGAGCCACCTCCTCGGCCCTTTGCTGTCATTTCCTTCCAGACGCGATCACACTAGCTCACTAGCTCCTCCAGGTGGGACGGCTATTTATGATCTTCTTGCCTCAGCCTTGCAAGTGTGCTGGGGTGACCGGCAGCTGCCCCCACAGCAGGCTCCCAGACGGTGGCTTTTGAGGCAGATTCCATGCTCTGAGCCTGAGCGCTGTTCCTAGGCAGCTCCGTCCTCCGCTCCAGCCCGTTGTCTGCCACCAAGGAAAACACAACTGCTTTCTTCCCTGCCTGTCCCTCCGCAAACCAGGCGGCCACTCCTCACGGCTCAGGGGACCGAGAGGGACACAGCAGCCCAGCTCTCACCTGCAGCCCTCCCCAGGGAGGCCCCTCAAGGATCTGGAAAGGAAAGCATCTGTGTTCACTGCACACTGTGGGGTTTTTTTCTCTGATGTTTGTAAGTGCTTAGAAAATACACAGACCCTTTTTGGGGAGTTATTTTATTCTTTATTAGGTAAGCAAAATGAACTCCAGGTGAATGATCATGCTAATGATAAAATTCATACTAGAAACAAGCTGGGTTTTAGTGGGATACACCTGTGACTGCAGCGACATGGGAGGCTGAGGGAGGAGGGTCATAAGTTCAAGATCATTCTGGGCAACTCTGGAAGACTCGAGATTTACAAAGAGGAAGAAAGGCAGGGGTTAGGGATGCAGGTGAGCGACAGAGGGCTCTTCCAGCACGTGTGAGACGCTGAGTGCACTTGGGGAAAAAATTACAAAATTACAAATATATTCTGGCATGAATGTGAATGTCCTATGTGACGTTACTATTTGATTCATGTTGTAATTTTTTTTTCTTTTTGCACTGCTGGGGGTTTAGACCCCAGCGTCTCACACGTGCAGGGCAAGGGCTCTGCTGCTGAGCTGCAGTGCCAGCCCGGTGCCGCAGAACTCAATGAAGTGGATTAAAGGACACTGTAAAACAATATTTGACCTCTATTCAAGAACTGAAATCTACGTGAATGTCTTAATCTCTTAGAAAACCACTTAAAGGATATCTAAAGTTATTCTCACAAATGAAAAAAGAGAACAAGAGGAAGAAGATGAAGAAGAAGAAGGAGGAGGAGAAGGAGAAGAAGAAGATGAAGAAGAAGAAGAAGAAGAAGAAGAAGAAGAAGAAGAAGAAGAAGAAGAAGAAGAAGAGGAAGAGGAAGAGGAAGAGGAAGAGGAAGAAGAAGAAAAGAAGCCAAAACCAGAGGAAAGTGGCTGGGGTGTGCTGTAATCCCAGGTACTTGGGAAGCTGAGGCAGGACAACAAGCTCCTGGCCAGCCTGGGCAATTTTCCTGATCTTATCTCCCAAAAGAAAAACAAGCAAGCTGGGCCTGATGACGCACACTTGTAATCTCAGCACTCGGGAGGCTGAGGCAGGAGGGTTGCGGTGAGTTCAAGGCCAACTGGAGCTACATAGTGAGTTCAAGGCCAGCCTGAATTACATAGAGAGACTCTGTCTCAAAAAAGAAAGGAATTAAGGAAGGAAGGAATTCAGAAAGATAGACAGAAAAAGAAAATGAAAAAAAGAAAGAAAACAACTTGGGGGCAAACCAGAGGAAAAACATTTTCATATGATTTTAAAAAATAAAATATATGTCACCAATTTAAAATAATTTTGACTCATCAAAAGCATTTTTTAAGCCACACACGCTTGTAATTCCAGTACTCAGGAGGCCGAGACAAAAGGATTACCATGAGTTTGAGGCCAGCCTGGGCTCCATAGTGCAACCCTACCTCAAAAGAGATTCTTTATTTAACTTTATGGTCTTTGTAATTCAGCGCACTGTCTCATCCTGTGTATACGAAGCGAGCTCATCAGCTCAGGGTCGCTAACATTTTCTTCCTTGTCTTTTCTGTGTTTGAAGCTTTGGAGCTCCTTCCGGTGCTTTGCTAAACCGATGTTAGGTTAGCATGAAGATCATTCGATGGTATGTGCTACCTCCATTTAACCAACCAAAAGGTGAAAATTTCCAGATGTGATGCTGCAGGACTGTAATCCCAGCATGCAGAGGCTGAGGCAGGAGGATCCCTATGAGTTTGAGGCCAGCCTGAACTACATAGCAAGACTCTATCTTGAATGAATGAATGAATGAATGAATGAATGAATGCAAGTAACTGCACCAGAGAACATGTATGACCCACAAAGGCTCAAAGTATTTTCTTCCCTGACCTTCTACACGGATCACGTGGCCCAGACCACTCCCCTTAGAGGTGGTTCAGGAGTAGCCATGACTGCCTGCCCAGCAGAGCCAGGGATACTGGCTGGGGAGGACCCTGGGGGCACAGCGCAGCTGCACAATCTGAGGACAGAAGTTGGCCAATGGGCCTGGTATGGGGCCAGGCTTGGCCTGAGCTACAGTGACCTAGTAACACAGGCTGTGTCAGCCTGCACCCCCGAGGTCCAAGAGAGCCTGTCACAGTCTGCTCTCTGCTGGTGTGACAGAGAACCTGAGCCTGGGGAGCTCGTGAAGAACACAGGTGTATTTTGGTTCCCAGTCCTGGAGGTGGAGGTGGCAAGCATGGCGCAGGTGGGGCTGCGGTAATTTAGCTCCAGGTGGGAAGCTGGAGGCAAGCAGGTGGGCATGGAACAGAAACCCCACAGGGATGTCCTTCATCACCACCCCTGGTGACCAGCCAGGTCCCTGGAGGACTTGGTCTCGGCCGTGAAAGAGTGGCCCAAGGAAGGGCACTAGCCCCTCCTGACACCCCAGCCCCATTTTAAAATCCTCAGCACCTCGAGTCCCCCTTAAGGTCTGTTCAGTTTCTTTCTAGATGCTCCCCCAAAGCATCAGAAGCTGATAGGCAGAGCTTTCGGGGCACAACTGTAGTCCAGGAAGCACAGACCACGACCTCTCCATCCAGTTATATCTGGGCCACACCCCAAGGGCCAGCCAATCCAGAGAATCTCTAATGCTCTGGGCCAGCACATGTGTATGTTAGATCTCCTGGACTGACCTTTAGTAACTTTCTCCCGACTCGAACTTCGTTAAAAGTTCATGGGTGTAGACCCCCTCTCATGCATGTGATTAAATCAGACTGAACTCCGACAGAGGAGTGGAGGAAGATATCCCTGAGATGGGCCACTCAGCACCCTGTGAGTTGTTTCCATCAGTCCTACCCAGCGACTGTGAGAGGCATCAGGACTGAGTGGCACATCTTATAAAATCTGAAACTCTGATTTACCTGTGCCTTTCCCTATTCTTTTCATGACACCTTTTTGTTTCTGTTGGCATGGGCCTGCCCTGAGCACACCTTCCTGGTATCTTCAATAACCATAAGTGCTTTTCCTTTTAATGTTGAATGTGCACTTGCAGACCTTTGCTTGCCTTGATTCTGGATTCTGTTGCTTGGGCCCAGCACACAGTATCAACTGGATCACAATCATTACTGGATTAGTTCACAGATGGGCTTATAGCTGGCTGATATGTTGGGAGGTGTTATGGTCTAGGTCTAAATGTCCCCCCTCCCAAAGAGCTTCATGTGGTCATAGGTGGGGCTTTTTTACAACGGGCTGAATCTAGGGTATATGATGCTGGGGTTAAGGGTGGGTGATTATTAAATCAGTACACTGATTGGTTTGGAACCACCTTAATCCTGGTAGCCTGAGTACAATATGAGGGAATGAAAGAAGATTGTTTTGTCTTTTGCTTGTTTGCTTTTGCTGTCTTCTGCCTGCCATGAACAGGTTCTACTCTGCAATGCCCCTCTGCCAAACCTCTGCCTTGGAGCCAGCCAACTACAGACTGAAACCTCTACAAACTAAGCTAAATAAATAAATACCCATCCCTCCTCCTCCCTTGATCCCTCTGTTTCCTGCCTATCTTGCTATGATCTCTTTCTGCCATGGCCTTCTGCCATACTGCTCTGTTTTGAAGCAGCCAGCTATAGACTGAATCCTTTACAAACTATGAGCCCAAATAAATCTCTCCTCCTTTAAGAGTAGTACATTTCAGGTATGGGGTCTGAGGCACAAGAAAGTAATTCCGATAGATTTAGGTTCTGGGGGTAGCTGGGTCACTGCTATGGTGCTGCCTGATCACATGGTTTGGAAGCCTCTGGAACTGGCTTCTGAGAGTATTTGGAAAGGTTTGGAGATGTCCACTGGAGAAGCAGCCCCGGATTGCTGTGAGCCAAGCTTGGTGAGAGATTCTGGTCAGAGCTCAGAAGACCAGAATACTGATAGAAATGTAGCTGGTGGGGCTGGGGATTTAGCTCAGTGGCATAAGCACCTGCCTGGCAAGCATGAGGTCATGAATTCAATCCCTGGTACAAACAAACAAACAAAAAGAAAGAAAGAAAAGAAAAGAAAAGAAATATAGCTGGTAAAGACCAGGCTCAGGAGGCTTCTGTTGGGAAAAAAGAATCTTCTGGTAGCTGGACTCCATACCATGTTTGTTTTGCTTTCATAGAAAATTTGCCTTCATTTTGCCCATGTCCAGAGGCATTGTGGGAGAGTGAGATTAAGGGTGATGGACTAATTAATCTGTCAGAAGAGATTTCAAGGCAGTCTAATGTTGAGGTGGTGACATGGCTACTGTTGCTCTTTTAGTCAGCTCTACTTTGAGAATCAAGAGAAAATGGCCCAGGAGAATGACTTCAAAAGTTTTGAGTTTGGCTAGAAAGGAAGCTCTGGTAAAGGAAGGGCTTGCAAAAATGGAGCAGAGAAGTTGGTTTTTGGAAAGATTAGAATTTAAAAAGCCAAATACTTTGGAATAGGACAATAGAAAAGATGACCTGTGGGCGTCGCAAGAACCTGTAGGACTCTACTCTTTGCATGCTCAAAATTGCAAAGACTTTGCACAGTTGTGAAAGAACTAGGGATGAAAACAGAGCCCCAGGCTCACATGTTTCAGAGTGGCAGTCCCCTGGGGAGAAGCAACTTATTCTCCAGAATTTGGTTCACCATATTCAGCCATCTAGGCCCTCCAAGGCCTCTGAAACCACAAGCAAGATGCAAAAGGGCACGGCTACTGCTCCAGCTGGTGGCAGACCTCGGTGGCATCCATGTGGTGCTGATTTTAGATACGTGCAGAATGCAAGAATTGTGGGGTCGGGAAGGCTTCCACCCAGATTTCAGAAGAAGGCCTGGGAGGCCAGGCAGCGTGCCTCTGGGAGGGCAGTGTGTGAAGCTGTGAGTGTGAAGCCAAAGGTGCAGTGGGGAAGCCAGGAGCATAGATCATTTGAGGAAAGCAACAAGGAACGAGAAAAGCCAGCCCAAGAGAGAACCCATGAGGGCTACCACTACCCGCAGTACCATAGGGGTGAAGCCACGTAGGCCTTTTGGCTTCACATCTTGCCACAGATTGCTCTGGGTGCTGGACATGGGACTATAGGATCTAATAGTTCCTTCCCCTCCTGGATTTTGGCCTTCTTTGGTCTCATTCCCTCTATCTCCCCAATTCTACCTCTTAGCAAGGGAATATTTATCTTGTACGATTATATGTTGGAAGTGTTTAACTTTCTTTTCATTTGTACAGGGGCTTACAACCAAAAATTTGATTTAAATTTCAGAGATTGGACTTGGACTTTTCAGCAATGCTGAAACTGTTAGGGCTTGGGATACTCTTATATATCTAGATGCACTTTGCATAAGAGGAAAGGCATGAGACTTTTGGGCGGCCAGGGGCAGAATGTTGGAGATTTATCTAGATGTCCTCTCAAATCCTCCTGCACTCATAGGCAGGGCTTTGGGGATTGGCTGGGTTGTGGGTATGTGATACTCATCACTGATTAGTCCACTGATGGGTTCGTAGCTGGATGTGATGCTGGGAGGTGAAGCTGGGTGGGAGGAGGTGGCTCACTGGGGCGTGGCCTGGAAGAGTATATATCTTTTCTCCTCCCTGGTTCCCTTTCTGTTTCCTGTCTGCCCTGCCACCATCTCTTTCTCCTCTACTGTGTCTCTCCACCATGCTAGTCTGCCTGGGAGCCAGCCCACTATGGATCGAAACCTCTACAAACTGTGAGCCAAATAAACCTCTCTTTCTTTAACTTGTGGTCAGGGTGTTGGGTCTCAGTGACAAGAAAGACAGATTTGGAATCAGACTTGAACATGAATTTCCTCAGGAATACACTGAGTCAAAACCATGTACTGTTAACAGTATACACCTGGTGTACGTGTGGAGAAACTGTCCAGAGGAGCAAAGGCGCTTGCTCAAAGTAAATATCTTTTCTGGATCAGGGTCTCACTATGTAGTTCATGCTGGCCTTGAACTTGAGGCACTCTCCTGCCTCAGCCTCCTGAGTGCTGGGCTGACAGGCATTCGCTACCATAACTATCATGTCTTGCTTGTTGGCTTTATAATCTGTCAATTTAGTTTCTTTTCTTTATTTCTTTTTTCTTTTTGCTTTCTTTCTTCTTTCCTTTCTTCCTTGTGGTACTAGGGCCAGCCAACTACAGAGACTTTGTGCTAAGCTACACCCCAACCCTTTTTAAATTTTTTATTTTGGGACAGCGTTTCATGAGTCATGAGGTCCCCCAGGCATGATTCATACTTGCAGTGCTCAGCCTCCTAGATTAATTTGTCAAAGTTTTACACCTGCTTTGGGGTCAGATTCCCCTCTCCTTGGGGTTGGAAGGCTCAGAGAGGACTCCCACCTCGGGCCTGAGGGCTGACGGGGCCCAGAGAGGTCAGGAGCCTGTGCACTTGGCTAGGAAACCAACACATCCTTCCGCTGCTTGGTGCTGACAGTGTTTCCTTCAGTTACTCAGGAGCACAGCAGAGCGAGGCTCCTCTGGTATCCAGAGTCCTGCAGCTGTGTCGAGTATATCGTTAGGCTGTGTTGCAGTCGTCAACCGTGTCTCCAGGTGTGCTGAGGGCTGCTTCCAGGAGGGGATGGTGCTGGCTTATCTGCGGCTGTGGCCACAACATCAGGAGTGGGCAATGTCATAGTCCTCTGTGTGGCACTCTGTGGGAAGAACTGGCCACGCAGCCCAGATCTCCCAAGCCCTGCTCTGCCTTAGCCACCCAGTGGTAGCTCTGTCTAAAGCCCAGCTAAGCCCACTTGACACAAAGCTCCAACTGCTATGACCTCAGGTCACCAGGTCCCAACCTGCCCAGGCGTGCACATCGCCAGCGAGGGGTCCCTCCATAGGCTCAGAGCCTTGGTGATAGAGCTGCTCGCCCTGCCTGCCGTGTGCACCTGGAGGTGCCTCCTGGTCTCTCCAGTCCTTGCTTTATTAGAATCCAAGCAGGACTGTGGGGCGCCAGCGGGGACACACAGTGCTGTGAATGCCCACGCATGCTGATGTGCTTTTAAAAGATGCTTTCAAGGGCAGGGAGTGGCTGCAAGAGTGTATTAAGCTGTTAGAAAAAACCCAACAGTTCTGAAGGAGAACTGGCATGGGAGGCGGCTCCTTTTGCCTTGGCGAGGTCTCCTAAAGGATCCAAGCCCCAGGGAGTCCAGGGCGGGGTCTGGATCCCCAGCCAACACTTGTTGAGCAACCAGCCCACACCAGAGGGGAAAGGGCCAGCAAGTTAGTGAGCCAGAGTTCAGGAAAGGTTTGGTTTTCTCACCGTAAAGTAAAGATCACACTTTCTGGAAAACGCATAAAGTTCCTAAAACAAAAAGAAAGGAGAGAGAGAGAGATCCTTTCCCACCAGTCACAGCCACCATCCTTGGCCGCGCACCCTCCGAGGCCATGGTGCCGCCATGCCAGAGACAGAGAGGCACGTGGCCCATGGGAAGAGCGAGGCCTAGGAGACGCCATCTCTGCCCTGCGGCCACCTCTGTCCGGGTCCCTGGCCTCCATTCTGTGACCTGGTCCCTCTGATGACCAAATTTCTCAACTTTCATCTCTAAGCAGAGTTTTAGTCTTTACTGGGGTCTTGTTTGCTTTTCCTAGTGCAGACATGTGACCACCAAATGCCGGGCGTCATGTCTCACCTTTTGCTGTTATTCTACGCTGGCCTGCTCCTTAGCAAGTTGGGTGTTTGCATTTGTCAGGGGTCTCCTGCTCTGAAGTGCCAATGTGCTCGGCCTTCCCTGAGGCATCCTCTCTCAGCGGAGCCATGGGCTGTGAAAGTCTTGTTTTTTCCTCTGGGACAGGACAAGAAGAGTTTCTTTCTACCCGCTCTGGGGAACCCAGCGGATTAGCCAGACAGAATCCTGCCCCGTTACATGCAGATATAAATAACTTTAATCCAAAGCAAGCCCCGGTACTGCAGTGGACAGAGGAACAGGAGAAGGCTCCTGCCCTGGCTTAGTGGGATTTTAAAAAGTTACACAGGAAACTCTGGGCCTTCGGCCCACAGCCCCATGCAAGGCGAGGTGGAGGGAACAGGAGGGACATGAGCTGTGTCCACTCTGGACCCAAGTGGGTGGCAGCATGCCAGCTGGCCAGAGTGCGCCCCACCCCCCGGCCTGAGACATTGATCTGGGTGGAGCTGGGAGCTGGTGTGGGCTTGGCTGGTACCACAAACCATGCTCTTTCCGTCGGGGCCTCCTTGTCCCTGCGTGTCCTGGTTTGTTTGGGTCAAGGCCATCCCAACCCATGTGCTCAGATGGTCTCCTTCAAGGCCCAGCAGAGCAGCCTGAGCCCAGATGGGGAGTCCAGGGGAGCGGAGATTGGAGAGCGAGGAGGCGGAGGATGAGGAAATCCCAGCTGTCCCTGCCTGTGTCCTGCCTGCTTGTCTCTACCTTGTGTCACTTGCCCTGCTGGGTGGGCTGTTGGGGACCTGCCTCTGCCTGACCCTGTGTCCTCCCTCTGTCCTGCAGGTGCCATGACCCAGCAGCCCCAAGAGGGCTTCGACAGGAGCGTGGAGGAGGCCCGAGCATGGATGCAGGCAGTGCAGGAGCGGCTGCAGGTCAATGACAACACCCAGGGGCCCCTGGAGGCCCTGGAGGCCAGGCTGCAGGAGACTGAGGTATGCGGAGGCCCTGCCTCTGCCGAACCTGCCCCTCCCCCTCGACCTCAGTTTCCTAATCATTCCATGTCGAGGATGAATGAGCCGAGTCTGCCAGACTCCGACATGTGCACGGGGTCCTGGGGGCTTTGCTCAAACGAAAATGCTGGCGAGGCAAGCCTGTCATCCCAGCACCTGGGAGGCTGAGACAGGAGAATCATCATGAGTTTGAGGCCTGCCTGGGCTAAGGGGACCCTGTCTCAAAAGAGGAAAATCAAATACCAGTTCCGCTGGGGTGGGTCTGGGGCCTGAAAGCAGGGACTTCTGACAGTGCCTGTGCTACTGCTGCTGTTCTCTAGTCCTCATTTCCCTGGTTAGGGACCAGAGCCTTCCCTTGGTTCCTCTCGTCCCTGCAGGGCCACCAGTGCAGCCACTGGATCCCCAGCCCTGCTGGCTCTAGCCTGGCTGCCACCTCTTCCCTGCCCACTGTGGCTGGGCCCCTGCAGAGCGCTGGGGAGGGGCTCTGCCCGGCCACAGCAGTGAGCCCTGAGCTCCTCTAGACCCGGGGTTTGACTTCACCCTGCAAGACAGGGAGGCAGTGCATGACAAATGCTGGCGCCTGATGCCCAGCCAGACATTACACAGACCCTGTCCAAAGGTGATAGGGATTAAGGACAAAGCACAGTGGACCAAGAGTCTGAGGCTTGGATTAGAATTCCCACGCTCTTGCCAGAGTGCTGGGTCACCTCCATCACCCCCTTTCCCTCCTTGGGCTCCCGTTCTGTCTGTGAGAGAAGCCAATGACTTGCGCTCCTCTGGGGTCGCAGCTGTTTGGAAGTCCCGTTGTCTCTCCCTCCTGGTGGTGAGCCTGGCTTGAGCAAGCCCTAGGGTGGTCCTCAGCTGGACCTATTGGTGGACCTGGCAGCGGGAGCTCTAGGCCATGACCTGCAGGCTGGTGCTTGCCGTGCCTTGTCCCCGGGGCGACTTCTGTGCACTTTGATATTTCAACACCAGCTCCGCGGAGTCATGCCTCGCTCTTGCCTGGACAAAGGGAGCCCGGAATAGAGCTCAGTGCAAAGCCCTGGCTTCAGCCCTTTGGATGGAAAGAAAGGTTCCCCGGGGTCTAGAGCTGGGCTCCTACTGGCTGTGTGTGGCTGAGCTCCTGGAGCTGCCCTTGCTCCTGGGGAAAGTGACCCGCACCACCGCAAGGAGGGAAGCGGCATGGAGGAGAGGACTTCCTGCCTGCTTGGCCCGGCCACTGCCCTGGGAGGCCCACGCTGTTTCAGATGCCAGGGCCTCGGCTGTCTGTTGCCCTGGTCTGTCCCCTGAGCCTCCAGGAGCCACCTCGGGGCCTCCAGCTCCTCTCCCAGGCCCCAGTGTCTTACTTCCCTTGAGTCCTGGCTTCCAAGCCCCTTCTTGTGAGGGGGATCCAGTGTTTTCTGGGGCCTGACTTCCAAAAGCCAAATGCACCCCTTCCTAAATACATCTTGCTTCTCTACCTGTGCCCAAGCCTCCCCACGATTGTCTGCACCATCTCTAAGGTTTGGCATGGATGCCCCCTTCCCCACGAAGCCCTTGTGGATTTCACAGGTCCCTCCTCGAGATCCCAGGTGGCTCTTTTGTCCATCTGCTCTCATCTGCTGCCCCTCCACAGCCCAGCTGGAAATGCCCGCTCATCTAGCTCATGCTGGGCCCACTGTCCAGCAGTGCCCACTACAGCCCTCTGATCTTGGCTGAGTGCAGGAGAAGTGCCTCGTAACCGCATTTCTCTGATTTTCTGGGTGCCTGATTGGCTGCTTCAAACCAGAATAACTTCAAGGCTGCTGCATGAACTGCTACCTGGGTGGCTGGGTATTCTGGGCTGTGTACTTGCTGGCCTGGACCCTGGGAGAACTTCACTCTGGGGCAGCGAGGAGGGTGCAGCGGCTTCGCAAGATCTGACTCGGCCTCACTGGCCACGAGCCCACAGCCAGTGTCCCACAGCTGGTGTTATGGGGTGGGCGTCTGCTTCCATTCAGGCTGGGCTTGGAGTTCTGCCTGCCATGGGGCCAGCCAGTTCCTCTCCCTTTGCTGGGAAACATCAAACCCACTCACTTGAAAAGGGGAGAGGCTGTCAGGGTCTCTCTTGTTCCCCCAAGTGCAGCCTGCACCTCCTTTACCATCCACCCAGGGTTAGGCGGATCACATAGTGGACCCCAGGCTGTGGGGCAGGCACCGGACTGGGGCTTCTGGTGGGCAGGCTTCTGCATGTGGCACTGTGAGGCTGACTTTCTCTTTCCTCACAGCTCCTGGCTCACTTGACTGCTGCAGCCGAGTTCCTCTGAGCTTAGCCTGGCAGCTGGGTGCAGGAGCTCCCTGACTGCTGTAGGGACTGTCCACAAAGCTTGGGGTTTCTGTGGGCCCCCTTGCGCTGGCTATCACATCTGGAAAGACCATCATGCCCAGCTTGCTAGCAGGAGGGGAGTGTGAAGTCCCCTTCGCAAGGCTGAATCCGATCCATTAGCCCCTTAATTATTACTTCTGCAGTTATTATTTTGTACCACTGGGGATTGAATCCAGCGTCTTGAGGGTGCTAGGTGAGTGCCCCACCACTGGACTACAACTTCAGGCTTTATTTACTCTGTCTGTCTGTCTATTTATCTATCTATGTGAGACAGAGTCTTAACTATATGATTCAAACTGACCTTGGGACTCTCAGATCCTCCTGCCTCAGCCTCCTCAATGCTGGGATCACACATGTGGACCACCACGCCTGGCTTATTTGTTTATTTTTGAGGCAGGGTCTCACTAACTTCTCCAGCTTCAACTTGTGATCTCTCCTTCTGGCTCGGCTCCCCCAAGTAGGAGGCCTCATAGATGTGCGCCTTTGCAGTTATATCAGTCACATTAAATCTCTCTCTGGCTGGCTTGGAATTCAGCATCCACACTGCTTCTTGTCACAGGCTGGGGGCAGATGGGCAGTGACACCAGGTCCAGAGGGATCTGCAGTGGCCCTCGCATCTCCGGTTTATGCTGACCACAGGGACACTTTAGTTTCCACACCACCATTCACCACTGAGAAAGACGTGGGGTCCTTGCTGCAACCACTGCACCAGCGGTCCTGCTGCAAAGGCCACGTGGCCACCTGATCCTCTTTGCCTTTCCGAGGCTGTTTCCTCTCTGTCCCTGTGCGCTGTCCCACCCACTGTGCACATAGACCCCCCAGAGGAAAAGCACCTTTAGTTCTGCTCTTCGCTAACCCAGGTGGTGGGGTTGTCCTTGTCCTGGTGGGAGCATCTCAGTCACCTCTGGATTCTGATGCAGTCCCACAAGGCCCGGAGTGTCCTTGCGTTAGTCATTCATCCAGGACCTACCCGAGGCTCCTAGGTGTGGGCTTGCCACCTGGGCAGCTGCCAGTGGAAATGGCCATGGGGGCCAGGCTGCAGGAAGAGCAAAGGGCTTGGCTGGTCGCTAGGGTGTGCAGAGAGATGGCATCTCAGCTATGTGCAAAGCACATTTTCTTTTTCTACCCCAAACAGTCCAAGAGGTGGGTGCTATTCATAAAAGAGCTCCCGGTGAGATGTGGGCCGGGTGGGGACCCAGGGACAGATGGCAGTGCTGGTGACCGCAAGGGTCCTCCTTCCACCCTCAGGGCATCAGCAGGCTTCTCAGGGTCTGCACAGTCCTGGCTGTGTGTCATACCACTGTCTACCCAGGCTATGCCTGTTTGCGTTGTCCTGAGCCCAGCCCCCCCAAACCCCCTGCTCATGTGCCCAACAGAAGATCTGCCGGCTGGAACCCGAGGGGCAGTTGAAGGTGGACCTGGTGTTGCAAGCAGCCGAAGCTCTCCTGGCGTGCTGCCCTGAGGACCAGCGGCCCGAGATCCTGGCCCGGCTGAGAGACCTGAAGGACCAGTGGGAGGAGACTGTCACCTACATGACTCACTGTCACAGGTAGGTGGCCAGGCCAGGGGATTTAGCAAGCCTGTGTCCACCCACCAGCACGCTGGCCTGGGACCCCTGCTTGTGGAATCTCTGTGTTCCATGTTGCCTGGGAACATCGTTCTCCTGGGGTTCAAGCCATCCTTGCCTTCTCCTTCTTGATTATGATGGAGCTCAGTGCTGAGAGTGTACAGAGGGACCCCATGCTGGGCTGCCAAATGACTGCCCACGCCTGCCTCTCCAGCAGAGCAGTAGAATGGCTCTGCTGGGAGGGTGCTTTAGCCTGATTGTTGGCCTGTATCCAGTTATGAGGAGGAGCTATGGGACAGAGGCAGAGACTCAGAGATCTGGGGGTGATTCTTGCCCTATTGATTACTTTCTATGTGGCTTTAAGAAGTTCCTTGACAGCCGGGCATGGTAGCTCAGGCCTGTAATCCCAGCACTCAGGAGGCTGAGGTGGGAGGATCGTTGCGAATTTGAGACCAGCCTAGGCTACAAAGTGAGCTCAAGGCCAGCCTGAACTGCACAGCGAGATCCCGTCTCAAAAAAGACAAAAAAAAAAAAAAAAAAAAAAAAGAAGTTCCTTGACCCTGTGCTTCCCAATGGGGCAACCAGGTGCCTCCTAGAGGTAGCTAGGAGAGTAGAAGGGAGTCGCAGAATCAGGAGCGAGAGTGCTTGACCCACAGGACCCCTGGAGGCAAGAACAGCTCCACGCAAGGCTTCCTGTTTGCCAAACCCTTGTACTTGATCCCAAGATGGGTGGAGAGGCACGGCCATGCTGAGTATTCATGGTGCCCACGGACTCCTGCACATCCCGAGTACCCCCACCCACCCAAGTAGCACTAACAAGCTGGCAGGTGCAGCTGTGTCCTGCAGACTGTTAGGCAGGGTTCTCCTATGGCTGATAGGCACAGAGCAGTAAGGGTCTGAGGCCACTGTGTTCAGAGTCTCCAAGCCAGAGGTGACTGGAGGACCCTGTGCATCGAGAGTGGGAGTTCAGGGCCAGAATCTTGTGGCTAAGGGCTCCCCAGTCTGCATTCCCCGGCAGGTAAGTCTCAGGCACATCAGCTCCCTTAGGAGCCCGAGTCTAGGACTGGAGGAGGGTCCCACTCCATAGGACAGAGGGAGGGTCATCAGCTGCCCCTGGGACACAGAGATGCTGTCATGTCCCCATTGCACAGCCCCCAGGCCAGATGAAAGGGCAGCGTATGGTCTTCCTGTCTGGGAGCATTGACCGACCCCTCCCTGACACCCCGGGGTCTCCGTCCACAGCCGCATCGAGTGGGTCTGGCTGCACTGGAAGGAGTACTTGCTGGCCCGGGGCGAGTTCTACCGCTGGTTCCAGAAGATGGTGGTCACACTGGAGCCGCCGGCCGAGCTGCAGCTGGGCCTGAAGGAGAAGCAGTGGCAGCTGAGCAATGCCCAGGTGCTGCTGCACAATGTGAAGAACCAGGCTGAGCTCTTAGGCAGGCTGCTGGAGGAGGCGGCCTCCCTGTTCAACAGGATCGGGGACCCCAGTGTGGATGAGGATGCGCAGAGGAGTATGAAGGCTGAGTACGACACAGTGAAGGCCAAAGCCCAGGTGAGGCTGGGGCTCTGCACCCGCCATTCACTCATGCATCCCATCTTCCTATCCACCAATCCGTCTCCTCACCCTTCCACTGCCCACCCACCCTTCATCCATCCGTCCTTCCATCCATTCACCACCTACCATCATCCATCCATCCACCCACCACCTACCCATCATTCATCCATCCACCACCTACCATCATCTATCCATCCACCACCTACCATCATCCATCCATCCACCACCTACCATCATCCATCCATCCACCACCTACCATCATCCACCCATCCAACACCTACCATCATCCATCCACCCACCACCTACCATCATTCATCCATCCACCCACCACCTACCCATCATTCATCCATCTACCACCTACCATCATCCATCCACCCACCACCTACCATCATCCATCCATCCACCACCTACCATCATCCATCCATCCACCACCTACCATCATCCATCCATCCACCACCTACCATCATCCATCCATCCAACACCTACCATCATCCACCCATCCAACACCTACCATCATCCACCCATCCAACACCTACCATCATCTACCCATCCAACACCTACCATCATCCATTCATCCACCACCTACCATCATCCATCCATCCAACACCTACCATCATCCATCCATCCAACACCTACCATCATCCACCCATCCAACACCTACCATCATCCATCCATCCAACACCTACCATCATCCACCCATCCAACACCTACCATCATCCATCCATCCAACACCTACCATCATCCACCCATCCAACACCTACCATCATCTACCCATCCAACACCTACCATCATCCACCCATCCAACACCTACCATCATCCACCCATCCAACACCTACCATCATCCACCCATCCAACACCTACCATCATCCACCCATCCAACACCTACCATCATCCACTCATCCAACACCTACCATCATCCATCCATCCAACACCTACCATCATTCATCCATCCAACACCTACCATCATCCACCCATCCAACACCTACCATCATCCATCCATCCAACACCTACCATCATCCATCCATCCAACACCTACCATCATCTACCCATCCAACACCTACCATCATCCACCCATCCAACACCTACCATCATCTACCCATCCAACACCTACCATCATTCATCCATCCAACACCTACCATCATCCATCCATCCAACACCTACCATCATTCATCCATCCAACACCTACCATCATCCATTCATCCACCACCTACCATCATCCATCCATCCAACACCTACCATCATTCATCCATCCAACACCTACCATCATCCACCCATCCAACACCTACCATCATCCATCCATCCAACACCTACCATCATCCATCCATCCAACACCTACCATCATCCACCCATCCAACACCTACCATCATCCACCCATCCAACACCTACCATCATCTACCCATCCAACACCTACCATCATCCATTCATCCACCACCTACCATCATCCATCCATCCAACACCTACCATCATTCATCCATCCAACACCTACCATCATCCACCCATCCAACACCTACCATCATCCACCCATCCAACACCTACCATCATCTACCCATCCAACACCTACCATCATCCATTCATCCACCACCTACCATCATCCATCCATCCAACACCTACCATCATCCACCCATCCAACACCTACCATCATCCATCCATCCAACACCTACCATCATCCACCCATCCAACACCTACCATCATCCATACATCCAACACCTACCATCATCCACCCATCCAACACCTACCATCATCCATCCATCCAACACCTACCATCATCCATCCATCCAACACCTACCATCATCCACCCATCCAACACCTACCATCATCCACCCATCCAACACCTACCATCATCTACCCATCCAACACCTACCATCATCCATCCATCCACCACCTACCATCATCCATCCATCCAACACCTACCATCATTCATCCATCCAACACCTACCATCATCCATTCATCCACCACCTACCATCATCCATCCATCCAACACCTACCATCATTCATCCATCCAACACCTACCATCATCCACCCATCCAACACCTACCATCATCCATCCATCCAACACCTACCATCATCCATCCATCCAACACCTACCATCATCCACCCATCCAACACCTACCATCATCCACCCATCCAACACCTACCATCATCTACCCATCCAACACCTACCATCATCCATTCATCCACCACCTACCATCATCCATCCATCCAACACCTACCATCATCCATCCATCCAACACCTACCATCATCCACCCATCCAACACCTACCATCATCCACCCATCCACCACCTACCATCATCCATCCATCCACCATCTACCATCATCCATTTATCCACCACCTACCATCATCCATCCATCCACCACCTACCATCATACATTTATCCACCACCTACCATCATCCATCCATCCACCACCTACCATCATCCATCCACCCACCACCTACCATCATCCATCTATTCATCTATCCACTACCCATCCTCCACTTACCCACCTACCCATCATCTATCCACCCATTCACCCATCACCCATCATCCACCCAGTTCCATTTCCCATCTCTCCACCCACCCACCCTCCTTGCCATCTTTCTGCCTCCTTGTTCCCTATCCCTGCTGTGCTACCAAACCTCCCACTGAGTGCCCATCCACTCACCTACCACTTCCTCTCCACCCCCCGTCCTGTCTACCACTCTCCTGCCCATCTCCTCACTCACTCTTCCGTCTGCCTCTCCACCATCTGGCCCATCTCCTATCCGTCTGTTGAGTCACTTTGGCACCACCCTCCCCCCTGTCTACCCACTCTCCAGTCCATCTCCCCACCCAGCTCGGCTCTTACTGGTTCACTCATCTGGCTCTCTGCTGTCTACCCTTCCCCCATGCCCCCTCATTTACCACTCGTCCACCCACCCACTACCTATCCACCAGTCTCCCCCTACTCGTCCTCCTGTCCTTCCACATCCACCACCTATCCACCATCATCTATACACCAGGCTTGTTCAGGGCTTAGTGCATGTGGACACTTCCCACACATACATACTGACCGACTGACTGATGGCCGTGCATTCACTTTCACCAGGCGGCCCCCTCCTGCCCTCCACTCCCCTCCCTCTCCTCTCCTCTCCCCCCTCTCCTCTCTTCTCCCCCCTCTCCTCTCCTCTCCTCTCCCTCCTCCCCTCCCTTCCCCTCTCCTCTCCTCTTGCTCTCTCCCTCCCTCCCTCCTCTCTGTCCCTCTTCCTCCTCCCTCTTGCTCCTTCTCCTTTGATCCCTTCACCCCGTCCTCCTCCTCTCTTGCTCTTGCCCCAATCCCCCTCCCCACCCCCTGCCTGCTTTCCTTCATCTTATTCTTGCCTTATTTTGAAACATCTCATTGAGTTCTTAAGTGCAATTATTACTGTTTTTAGAAATTCTATTTGGCTTTTTGTTATATTGACTTTTTAAAAAATTAGGTCATGCTTCCTGAAAGTTTGGGTTTTTTCTGGATGTGGGTTATTTCCCCAGCCCTCTAAGCATGCATATTCCATGGGCTCTGTCAGGTTGTTCAGGAAGCTGAAGCCCCATGGTCTGAGGCTTTTGTTTCTTTTGAAGGTTTCACTATGTAATTCAGGCTGGCCTTGATTTCATGGTGATCCTCCTGTCTCAGCCTCCTGAGTGCTGGCATTATAGGTGTGTGCCCCCAGGCTTGGTTTTAATACTCTCGTCATTGTTCCCCAAGCATGGTAGACTATTTCCTTGGGCTTTGGCAGTTGGGCTTTATCTGCACACTCATGGCTGGAATATACCCCTTTAGTCTGTGGATCAAATCTAGAGATGTCTTACCCTTTTTTGGTGGTATTGATGATTGAACCCTGGGCCTTCACACTGAGCTTTTTATATGTTTTATTTTGAGACAGAGTCTCATTAAGCTGCCCAGGCTGATCTCAATCTTGCAAACCTCTTGCCTCAGCTCCCAGAGTGCTTGGGTTACAGGCATGTACCACCATGCCTGGTTTGGTTTTTATTTTGAGACAGCTCAAGCTAGGCTGGAACTCGTGATCCTCCTGCCTCTGCCTCCAAAGTAGCTGATTTTAGTGCTGTGACCACCACACCTGGCGGAAAATTGCCATTAGAGTGGACAGAGTTTGCATCTGTGTGGTTCTCAGGGAAGTTCCCGCTGATTCCTATTTGTGTGTGGGTACTGGCTCAGGAGTTTCTGAATTGAGTGGATTCTCTACTCCTGAGCACAAAGATAAAATTACATGACAGGCCCCGGCTCTGCGCTCTGAAGGGTGGCTGATGGTGTTAGTTTGTTTGAGACAGGGTCTCCCTATGCTGTTCAGGCTGGCCTTGAACTCGATATGTAGCCCAGGCTGGCCTTGACTCAGAGATCCTCCTGCCTCAACCTGCTGAGAGCTGGGAGTACAGGTGTGCGCTAGCAGGCCCAGCTGTATGTTTTAAAACCCAGTTCGAAATACACAGCATTCTTCCCCACCTGTGGTGATAGACCTACATTTTTCCCGGTACCCTCCACTGGGATGGGAGTTGGGGGGCTCCTGGAGGACTCTGCCTTCCTGTGGTGGCTGCTGCTATCCTGGGCCCAAGTCCACCCTGCTGTACCCTAAGCATCTGGCTCCAGCCTCCACTAGCTGAGACACAGATGTAGCATGTAGTGACCTGGCTCATTTCCACCATGTCTGCCTCTGCCCGTGGGGCTGTCCCTTCACCAGGTGTATGTTCTGTGGTCCCAGGGGCTTCCAGCCGTCTTCCTGCATCCCCAGCAGCTGAGGGCAGTGTTAGTCATCCAGTGGGCTTCACCCGTAGGGAAATAAGTTGTAGAATAAGCAGAGATGGAGAACCCTTCCACAGCATGGCCGCCCTGGAGAGTTTAGGAAAGCAAGCTCTGCTGCCCCTGGCTGTGTGACCATTGGGCAGCTCACCCAGGTTGGAGGGCAAATGAGTTATGCACAAGCTGTTTGAAAACTGACCAGTGATTTCTTAATACAAAGCATGGCCTTTACTTGGGAGGCTGAAGCAGGAGGATCTAAGAGTTTGAGGCCAACTTGCACAACTCATTGAGAAGTAAGAGCCTGTCTCAAATTAAACTAAAAAGGGACGGGGCTATAGCTTAGTGATGGAGCACGTGCCTAGCACGCGCAGGGCCTGGGTGCAATCCCCAGCATGGAAGGAAGGTACACAGAAGATGCTCTCCTGTGTCAGTAGCAACAAGAATAAATAGCAACAGCATCCGTGTTGGACAGGCAGTGGCTGTGTGGAACTATTTATTAAATAAGTGAGAGCCGGGCCCCAAAGCGTGAAGCTAACTGCCGCAGTCCCTGGAGGGCAGGGATAGGAAGGGCTGGGCTGCAGGGGCCAGGCTGCTCCAGGGTTCGCTCTTGCAGATGCAGCCAGTTGGCTTTGTCCAGCACTGTGGACCCAGGCAGCAGAGCAGGCTCGGCAGCCAGCCACCCTCCCTCCAGGCCTGGGTGGGACAGGGCCCAGCTCCAGGGCTCTTTGTGGCTCTGCAAACACAGGAGCCCGTGCCAGTTCTCAGACGGAGCCCCTAGTGCCAGGGATGGGGCAGTGTGTGAGTGTGGGCGGGGGTGTGGGTAAGCCCCAGCTCTGGCCCCACACGGAGTCTAGATGTCATTTCGGGAGACCCCCAGCACAGGAAGCAGAGCCTTAGCGATCGTGATTCTCACCGATCTGCCTCTTCCTGTCTCTGACTTCACTGGATTTCCCAGCCTTCTCATGCAGTAGATGGAGAAGATTCTCCCTGGCTCCTTTTAAAGATTAAGACAGACAGATAGACAAGCCCTCAAAGACCAGACCCCACTGGTCCAGTAGGAAGAGCCGGGAGCCAGGGTGGGGTCCACGTCCTCATGAACCTCAGGTCTGGACCGTGCTTGTACATCTGTGCCCAGCAGCTGGCAGTGCATGGGGATGTCTGGGGCTCTGGGAAGAAAGGCACTTGGTGCAGGGTCTTCTGAGGCCTCCTGAGGTACAGCACTGGCGTGGAGAGGAAGCTGCCTCTGACCCCATGAACGGGGTCCTGTTTGGCTGTCTCAGCTGTGCACAGGAGCCCATGGACCCTTGCTTTTTTTTCCTGGACTCCAGAGATTTGGGGGCCACTGCCCGTGATTCCAGGGTGTTCTTCCAGCTCTTGGCTGGATGCTCTGGAAAGGACTGTGTTCAGTAGTCCCCAAAGATCTTTGGTGGCCCAGACACCACCTGGTCACCTCTCTGCCACCTGATTAGTGAAGCCCCCTGGTATAAAGGGCAGTGCTGGGGCTCTGGAGCCTCAGCCCTGGGATCTCAGAGGGCCCTGGCCTGGCCGGATGGCAGGACAGGAATGCAGTGACCTCTCCACCTTCACCACTGAGTCTCCGTTTCCGGAGAGCTTCTTGCTGGCTAAAAGGCCCCGTTTCTCCCTTGTTAATGCCCCACAAGTGATTTAGCAAAGTACCTGCTGTTGGTGGGAATGGGACCCGACACCGTGGCCCTCGTGACACCCCCTCCCGGGAGATCCTTGCTCAGGGCACCAGGCTGAGCCTGGAGGTGGCCTGCAGGACACAGCAATGCCAAGCATTGGAAAACAGTGGGCAAAGGGGCAGGCTGGGGCCGCAGGATCTTTTTGTTTGTTTTTAATCCAATGCTGCAAATAGCTGCCTCCTCTTCCTCCTCTTCCTGCCTCCCTGTGCCCTGGAACAGGAGCACCCAGTGGCGGAGGCCAAGTCAGACCTACTCCTTCACCCTTTGCAGCAACATAAATCCACTCAGCCCTCCTTAATTGGATGGGTCTTGACATTCCTGACAGCTCAGTGGTTTAATTGTTTGGTCTAATGAGGAGGCGGGGCCTGGTCCTATGCTTCACCCTGTCACCCTCTCTGGACTGCTGGGCCTGGCACCCACTCCAGCTGGCTCGCTGCCCTGCCACGCCACTCCTCCCTCCTCCTGAGCCAGCGCCTGCCCTGGCTCCCAGGGCTGCTGTTTACTCTGGGCAGACAGCGCCCCATCGCTCATGCTGGAGCTGCTGCCAGCCAGCACTTTGGGGTTCTCTCCCTTGCTACATTCATCACTGTCAGCCAAGCCTGGGGCAGCAGCCTCCGCAGCTGCTGTGTTTCCTAGACGGGACTCTGGGAGAGTTTAGATGGACACAGACACCGTGCGAGACCCAGGAGCCAAGGAGGGAGCAAAGCACCAAAGCATGCAAGGCTCCAGCTCCCTCCTCGGGGTGGTGATCACTGCCTCCCTGATTGGGCCATGCTGGTCCTGGGCGATCCCTGGAAGGCCCAAGACAGGCTTACTCCAAGCCTCAGATGGTCACCAGACTCTTGAGGATTCCTGGAGGCCCAAAGAGTACATGAGATTCGATCACATGGGGACAGTTTCCTGCTCCCAGTGATTGCTGCGAAAGTCTAAAGGAGCCAGTATCTGGAGATTTGGAGAGGAGCCTCCTAAAGAAGGGGAAGCATGTACAAGCTGCTAGAAGTGGTTTTCACGCCCCCCCCCCCCCGCCTGTCCACTCTTCCCACGGAGAACTCAGCTTCATGGAAGGTCAGGGTCAGGGTCAGGGTTAGGCTGTGTCCTCCTCCATAGCCCAAGCCAAGGTCAGCAGACCACAGCCCCAGCACTGAGCCTGCTCACCTCTGCTTTGAGCTAGGAATGCTTTTCACATTTGTAGAAGGAGGGAGAAAAGCCAGCTCGTTCTCCATGCATGAGAAGAACATGGAATCCCACTTCCAGTGTCCGATCTGCACATCTGACCGGCACACAGCCATGTTTTCCACGCTGTCTGCGGATGTTTGCGTGGCTGAGTAACCGCAGCAGCAGCTGTATATTTCCTTTCGCCCTTGGAGGAAGCTGTCTGCAGACTCTGGGCTTGGGCTAAAACTCTGCAGCCTAATACTTGCTGCTTGACCTCAGCTCTCTGACCCAGTGAGAGCCCTGCACCCCTCCAGTTTGCGAGTTTGCAGCAGAGAGGGTCATGAATGTTAAAGAAGGTGCAGTCCTCCAGGGTCAGCTGCACAGATAGTAGGTGCCCGTTAAACGTAATTCTCTTCCTCTTTTCTTTACTTTTCTGGAAAACCTCATCCATGGACAGATACCCAGGAGGGCACAGAGCCTGCCCTGAGCTGAGTCAAGGGAGAGAACATTGCATGGACAGCGTTGCCATAGGGAACCTCCTGGTCCCCTCAGTGAGTGACAGCTTGGTGGACAAGTGCCAGGATTGAGTAGTGACCCGGTGTTTTGGGAACACAGAAGGAGAGTTGCTGATTCAGCCCAGGGAGGCGGGCAGTGTCAGAGGAAGAAGGTGGGGCTGCCGTGGTGAGCCTGGTGGGGTGGGCGTCGGGCTGGGTGCCCTCTAGGCACTGCCACAGTAGCACAGGGAATGGGAGATGGAAGGTAGCAGCTCCCAGCCACTGAGTGCTTCTGGGCTGCCAGGCGCCATTGCCAGGCTCTAGGGAAGCAGAGACTCACACACAGAGGGATAGGAGATGCTTCAGGTGATGCCAGGGTTCCGCCCGCAAGCAGTGGGCTCCCAAGCCCAGTGGCACTGTAGGCCCACAGCACTCGTGGTGAGGACCTAGCTTTCCCCATCAGGATTCAGGGCTTGCAGGGGGAGCTGCGGAGGGCTTGAAGGAGACAGAGCTCTGATGCAGGACATTTTGAAACCAGGCCTTAGGAGCACCTGATGGGGGCACTGTCAGCATCCCCAGTGTCACTGCTCTGCCCCGTGGTGGTTACTGCTTCCTAGGATTGGCTCGAACAGGGAAGACCTCTGGTCTTGCCATGAAGTCACCACCCTCACAGGGAGGGCCCTGGGGACTCCTGTGCATCCCCTCTGGAAGTGCCTGTCTGTTCTCCGGCCCTGCCTGACAGCTTTGTGTCTCAGGCTGGCCTTAACTGGTAGCCTTGGGCAGGTCCCTTTACCTTTCTGAGGCTTCCTAAGGAGAATAACCAGGGGGACAACCCTGGGGGGCCAGGAGCGCTCCCAGAGCTCAGATTCTTTTTTCTCTTTCTTTCCAAGCCTTCCTTGCTCCGGCCTCTATTGTAAATTTTAAGAAATACTAATAACACGTGTTCGCAGTCGCTGATGAGCACATTCATCACAGGGACCGATCTCTTGGGTTCCCCTCCCCTTTGCAAAATGAAATGCTCTTCCTCCTCGCGGTACTGAGGATGGAACCCTAGGCCTCATGCATATTAGGCAAATGCTCAGTCACTGAGCCACCTCCCGAGCCCTTTTCGCTTTACTTCCTTTTGACACAGGGTCTCTCCCAATGAGCTAGGGCTGGCCTCCAACTTGCACCCTTCCTGCCTCAGCCTTTGGAGTAGCGGGGAATCACTGGTGTGCACTGCCACACCCAGCTAGAGAGTCGTCATGTTGCCACTGTCTCTGTCACCACACCCCACTGGAGTGCACTCCCCAGACAGGGCGAGGAGAACCCCAGCTGTAGAGCTGACGAGGCCTCTGGCGACGTGCTTGGTCTCCAAAGCCAGGAGTCTCCTGGAATGCGCCAGTGCAAGAAGATGACAGCTCCTGGGGCCATCTCCAGGGCAGGGCCCGAGCTGAGTGTCACCTGCAGCCCTGACGTACCCACTCACACACAACCTAGGCATGCTGTGGCCTCTGAGGGTAGGGACCCTCTCAGAGGTGTGATCTCTCCTCCACAGGACCGGGTGGACCTGCTGACAAGGGTGGCCCAGGAGCACGAGGAGTACCAGGCGGCCGTGGACGAGTTCCAGCTGTGGCTCAGGGCGGCAGTGGAGAAGGCACAGGCCTGTACAGGCAGTGGTTGCCAGCTGCCCACTGAGCTCCGCCTTTCCACGCTGCAGGTGAGCTCTGAGGGTCCCAACCTGTGGTGCGTCTTATGTCACCATCTTGTGAGGCAGGACATCCAGGACATGCTGCCTCCCCTCAAGGCCATCTGCCTCCTCTCAAGGTTAGCCAAAGGTTCTGGGGCAAAGCACATGGGAGCTCATGCTTGATAAAAATCTCTGAGGCATCTGGACCACAGGACCTCAGAACCACAGGTCTCTAGTACACCTGGCAACGTCCAAAGAGCTCTGTTTGTCACAGCTGAGGCTGGGCGCTGCTACAGGCTTCTCCTGGGTGGAAGCTGGGGATGCTGCTCAAGGCTCTGCACCACCCAGGACAGTGCCCACGACAGTAACCCCACCCAAATGTCAGCAGTGCCCAGGGGTAAGAGCCCTGGGTGTCTATCAGGTCTGTGCATAGGAGATCTGTGTCCACTCTGGACCTTGTCACTAGTGTGTGGCTTTGGCAAAACGTCTGCCTCCTCTGAAGAGTGAGTGTGTAGATTACCTTCAGTAATTCAAAGGCCGCAATTGTAAGGCACCTGTACTTTTTGGGGTGAGGATTGAAACAAAGTCTCAATATATAGTTCCAGCTAAACTTGAACTTACTATGCAGTCGAGGCTGGCTTCAAACTCACAGTGATCCTCCTGCCTCGGCCTCCTTAGTACTAGAATTATAGGTGTGTGCCACTGCACCTGGCCTGTTTCTTTCATAGTCTTTATTTAACTTACCTTTTAAAAAAATATTAACATCATCTATAAAAAATATAGATCACTGTCATAAGTGGAAAAACCAGTGCCATTCATAACGTGTAGATAACCATGCAAATAAAGACCACAAAACCAAGAGGTGCCTCTAGGTTCTGGTAGGCACCATAGCATTGCCTGCTGCTGGTTCCACACCTGTTGGTTGGAAACGAAGATTCACAAGTGGAGAAAGTGCTGGAACCAGAGGGGCACCCACCAGACCTTCTCCTCAACCAAATCCACAGGCTCAGAGAAGGCTGGGGAGGGGTACGGGTCCCGGAGGCACAGTCCACCCCTTGGCTGTGCCCCGCCCACTCCAGCCCATTCCCAGGTCTGCTCTAGAAAGCATCTGAACCTGTGCTCGGCCCCCTCGAAGTTTCCCATCACCCCGGCCCTGTCTCCCATAGGACCTTGCCAAGGATTTCTCCCAGGGGGAGGAGGCACTGAGGCGGCTGGAGGCGTGGTCCGCGGGCATCATACAGCACACCTCTCCCTTGGGCGCTGAGAAGATCGCCAGGGAGCTGGAGGAGATGCGGAGGGTCCTGGAGAAGCAGCGGATCCTCTGGGGGGAGGAGGAGGCACAGCTCCAGGACCTGCTGTCGTCCAAGGATGCCCGTGAGCGGCAGCTCCGGCGGCTGGAGGCCGAGCTCGGAGAGTTCCAGAAGGGCCTCCAGAGGCTGGCCCAGGGTGGACTGGAGCCCTCAGTGAAGGGGAAAACCGCAGGGACTGAAGATGAGCTGGTGGCCCGCTGGAGGCTCTACTCGGTAAGCAGCGTGTGGCCAAGCCGGGGAGTGGTCAGGGGTGCAGACCTCGGGTGGCTACTGGGCTGTGACATGGGATGTGACAGAGTCACCCCAAGCCTCAGCACACTCGCCTGGCTTTCCTGGTCTTTGGGATCTGAGTTTCCTGAGTGGTGCTTGACAGGCTGAGTGCCCGTATGAGGAAGCTGAGGACTTTGGTGAGCTCGAGGGAGCCAGTCCTGCCCTTGGTGACAGGTTTCTCCACCTGGTCACACACCCAGCTCACACTCAGCCCCTGCACACCTGCACTGTCCCCTGGAGGAGCCTCATTGCCCCCTGGGGGTTGTCTTGTCCTGCAGGCGTCGCGGGCGGCACTGGCCTCGGAGGAGCCTCGGGTGGCCCGGCTGCAGGCCCAGCTGAAGGAGCTTGTGGCCTTCCCTGACCTGCAGCCCCTCTGTGACAGTGTGGTGGTCGCCATCCAGGAATACAAGAGGTACCGGAGGATGGGAGCCGTGGGACTCAGAAACTGGGGACATTGATTACAGGTCCCCGCTGGGGTCGGGCACTGTCCCTTTTGATTTATTTTGAACTCTGTTCCCAAATGTTGCTTCTTCCTTGTGGGTGGCCTGTGCATCCCTCCTGATGAGTTTCTCAGTGCCATTTAACCCTGGGGGCTGTGCAGTAGATGACACCAGCCTTCGCCTCCGGTCATAACCATGCAGAGTATGAAACCCCGAGCCTATCTCAGGCCTCGCTTTGTGGCACTGGGCAGCGGGTAAACGTGGCGGGTCCACAGTGTCCGGCAGGCAACGCACAGGTGCTTCACACAGTGCTGCTGGGTGCGGAGTGTGAGGCGGGGGGGGGGCCCACCTTTGCTTTGGGCCCCTCAAGCCACAGCAGCGCTCAGGCCCCAGCCTGTGAGACAAAGGTCGGGGTTGGCTCCCTGTGCTCACAGCAGCCACACAGAGTGGCCCAGGGTCTTCTGTGGCCTCCGCTCTCTCCTCCTGAGGTTTTGGGGCTGGGGATCCATGTCGGGGTGCTGCACCAGATATTTGAAAAATTACGAGAAATTATTACTTAGAGAATCTTTCTTTCCAGTATTGGGGGCTGATCTCTGGGCTTTTACACCAACCTCCATCCCCAGTGCTTTTTTTAAAACGTTTATTCTGAGACAGGGTCCCATGAAGTCTCTAAATTGCCCAGACTGGGCTCAAACTCTGGGTGCTCCTGCCTCAGCCTCCCAGAGTGCTGGGATTACAGGCCAGCACCAACATGGCCAGCTATTTTGAAGAACTTATTTGAAAAATTACTTGTAGAAATCAATTGTCAGCTGTGGAAGCAGGAGGATTGCCACAGGCTCAAGGCCAGCCTGAGCTACATAGCGAGATCCTGTCTTAGAGAGACAGAAACAGAGAGAGAGAGAGAGAGAAAGAGAGAAAGAATGAACCAGTGCTCCAGATGATGGCATCTTCAGACAGGCTTCTGTTCTTCCCAGAGGGCAGCAGCAATCTAGGGGAGAGGCAATTTCCCCTGCAGTCCCAGGTCACGAGGCTGGGCTGCCAGGCTGCTGGAGGGCGGTTCCTCTGCAGGCCTCTGAGGTCCCAGCTCAAGGCTAGCCAACTCCCACACTGGCCCCTTTCTCAGAGCTGGCACAAGCCTAGCTCAGATCTGCAGTTATTTCATTTAAACCCACAAATGCTCTCAGGGGCAGAGTAACTTTGGATATGGACTCATATTTCTACTGTTTACTTCATTTTAAACTCATATTAAGCTTTTTAAATTTTTTATGTCCCCAGTTGAAAGGCCAGGGTCTCATTATGTAATACAGTCTGGTCTTGAACTCACTAGGTAGCCCAGACTGGCCTCAACTTGTGGAGATCCTCCTGCGTCAGCCTCCTGAGTTGCTGGGATTACAGGCATGTGCCATCACGCCTTGCTTACCTCCTCCTCTATTTGTGGGAGAAATCTCCATGCGTTATCTCAACAAGTACTCACAGGAGCGCTATGGGAGGGGCCCTGATTTCCAGTAGGGTAAACTGAGGCTCAGTGACTAAGTCACTGCCTCACTTCAGGCTCCCAGCTCTCATGCTTGGTCACACATCTCACTGGTACAAGAGCCCAAGGAAGCCCAGGAGCCCACGCTCTGTTCTCAGTGACCATGGCCATGACCATGGCCTGTCCATCTCGGAGCGCCCTGTCCCTCCCACCTTCGCCTTGTCCCCTGGCCCCCGCCATGCCTGCCCCTGCACTGACCCCTCTCCTCTTCTGTCTGCACCCTGCCGGTCCTTGCAGCATGAAGGGGAAGAGCACCAGGCTGTGCAACAGCACCAGGGTGGAGCTGTGGCAGCGTTTCCAGAGACCCCTCCGTGACCTGCAGCTGTGGCGGGCCCTGGCCCAGCGGCTCCTGGACGTCACTGTCAGCCTGCCGGACCTGCCCTCCGTCCACACCTTCCTGCCCCAGATCGAGGTAACCCTGCTCTGGCCAGGATGGCCTCCTCACGTGGCTGGGAGAGGCTGCCGGCCATTGAGCAGTGGGTCGGCCCCTCTTCCAGGGACAGCCATGCTCACAAGTGCACAAAGGTCATCCTCAGTTCTTGTGCAGAAGGCTAAGCACAGTGTGACCCCAGGACTCCTCAGTGACCTGCTCCCACCCAGAAGTGTCCAGGGACTCTGCTTTAGGACCCCAGTATCAGCCATCCTCCAGGGTAGCATTAGTGGTTGCAGACCATTACCTATATGGTGGCTGCAAGTGACAAAAAACCTGACAAGAGGTTGCTTAGAACACGGAGCTGTTTGGGCAGACTTACAGCTAGACAGTGTCACCTGGCTTTTTCAAGTGTGAAGCCACATCTCTCTTTCTGGCCCCAGAATGGCTGCTGCTGCTCCACACATGCATCTTTTTTCATAAGCAATAATATCTGCCATGTGGGGACAAAAAGGCTCCCACCATAGCCACACTCACTGTCTTGGTTACTTTTCTCTCATTGCTGGGACAAAATACCCAACACCCAAATGAAGGAAGGAAAGATTTATTCAGCTCACTGTTTGTGGAGGTTTCTGTCCATAATCAGCTGGCTCCAAGGCAGAGTGGCATGGCACAGGGACAACAGTTCAAGGCAGCAGCCAGAGCAAAAGAGGGAACGAGCAAGCCTCTTCTCCCCCTTATATTGTATGCAGGCACCCCCACAACCCCCACCCCCAGGGCAGGTGTAGCACTCAAAAAATCCCTGCACCCTTCACTTGCACAGGGTGAGGATGTTCACAAAGTAAAGATCCTGGCTCCCTGCTGAGTTTCTCAGTTAAACTTCCAAACTGTTCAGGTTGACACCGTGCATCAGCAGTAACCCCACTGTCCCAGGGAGATCTGCACAGCAGGTCCTTCCCTGCTGCCCTCTGGAAAGGACAGAAGCCTTGGCTCACAGCCCTCACATCTCACTGACTGCACAAGGCCACGTGAGTGCCCCAGGGCCAGGGCCTGGCTGAGGAGGTGGGAACTGCCGGGGCCAGTTGGTACCACTGTGCTCTAATCCCGGATCCCTGGCTGGGTGCCTTGCTTCCCAAACAAACGCAGCCTGTTTGGTGAGGGGGCAGCCGGCACCGTCTGCCTCCGTGCCTGGCCACACATGGCCCGATTTGCCTGTAAACCCATTTTATTACCACCGAGCTCTGCACGCCATCCAGAGATCCTTAGAGAGAGAAGATGCGCCTGGTGTCAGCCCTCATACCATATCGATTTTCAGTCTGGTTTTAAAAGGCACCCGTAGCCAGCCTTGGGGAATATAAAGAAAACAAGCCTCCAAATCCCACAAGCCACAGGACCCCTGTCAATCTGCTGGGCCACTTCTGTCACCTTTCCTGTCCAGCTTGGTATTAGCTGGAGAATCATTAACCAGGCTTGGCACCCACCCACTTCCGAGGAAACTACTCAGCCATAGACCAAGCCCAATTATAGAGCACTTAACCTTGTGATTTGCCACGTGGGGCTCATGTTAGCGGAAGAATTTGTTTTCTCTCTCTGTCGCTTGCTTTTTCTCAGGGTCTTGCTATGAGACTCAGCCTGGCCTTGGACTCACTCTGTAGCCCAGGCTGGCCTGGAAATTGTGGCAAATCTGCCTCAGCCTCCAGAGGGCTGGGATTACAGGCGTGCGCCTGCACCACGCTCAGCTCTCCGTTGTTTTAAAGGCGCGGGGCAGAGTACAGCCCTTCTTCCGAGGGCCGGTGGGCCCTTTCGCCACCTCCCCAGGTTCCCAAAGACAATGGTGACGTTCTCAGAGGTTCCCCTCAAGACTCTCCAAGGAGAATTTCATGTGTGTCCCAATCTCAACGTTAGGTCAGAGCATCCTAAATCTATGCTTTCTATCTGATAAAATCCATTTAGACGTTTCTGGGAGACACAGTCGCCCAGAGACGGGAGAGTTAATTATTACTTCCACGTGTGTAGAGTTACGTCCCAGAGCTGGAGCTGATATTTTCCCCTCACAGCTTTCACCCTTTCTCAGGCACCATTTAAAAATGACTCACACGGAAGCCATCCTTTTTAGCAGTGATGTCACTTTCCATCCTGTAGGGTGTATAATGCACTTCCACAAATAGACATGTTGAGTCTTTCCGGTTGTCAGTGTCATAACTGAGATGGGATAGAGAGCTTCCATGTCTGCCATTATCCTCTTTTGCTCAGGAGAGACTGATTGCAGGTCAGAAGTCAGGGTGTGGTTGGCTGGGGATGTAGTTCAGTGGTATAAGTGCCTGCCTGGCAAGGGTGAGGTCATGAGTTCGATCCCTGACACCAGAAAAACAAGCTAGTGTGCTCGTCAAGGTCATTCCACTCAGGGGAGGCTGAGCCAGCCATGCTGTGGGTCGCAGATTCTTGCTCACACCCTCATCCCTGCTTTCCCCTGGGCTCTGGAGCCAGCTTTTTGAGGCCGAAGCACGGGGGGATGCGTCCTTGATTCAGCCCCGCCTGACCTCCTCGTGAGGGCTTTCCCTGCTCTAGCACCAGAGTCCTCTTATCTCGTTCTGGCCAGTGGGCTGAGAAGCAAACCAGGACCTCTGCAAGGCCAGGGGGAAAGCTGAGTCTTTCTGGAGTGTGGCCCAGGGCCCCGTGCCCAGGAGCTGCAGGTGGGGCCGGGGCCTGGACTGGCCTGGCTGGCACTGGCCTCTGTGTGCAGGCATGTCCCACAGCAGCACCCTGTCCTGCCTGTAGGGAAGCGGATCCCACAGCTGGGGCGCAGTTTGCCAGTACTGCAAGGGTTGGACTCAGAGCCTTTGCACCCAGCTACGTCCCTGCCCTTTTCCAAATTCTGGTCTAAGTTGCTGAGTTGCCCAGGTTGACCTCCAACTCCCAAGCCTCCTGCCTCAGCCTCCTAGAGTGCTGGTGTTACACCGCGGCCGGCTGTTCCTTGGTTCAGTCCTTATGTTCAGCCTCAGGATTGTGTGGATTCTCTGGGCCCCTCCGGAACTATAACACTGAGCCCTGAAAGGTGGGCTGTGACCACATTCGAGGTACCAGTGGGGGTTCAGTTGTCACTGTATCTTTCTGGGGAGACTCAGGCCTGCCACTCGTGGCTGGGGAGTGTCCCTCCTGTGCGTGTGCTGGACATGGGCATGTGTCCAATGTGATTGGTGTCTCATTGAAACCCTGTACCAATCCCACGATCTGGGCCTCTTTTACAAAAGAGGAAACTGAGGCTCGCAGTGCCTCAGGCCTCCCGCTCACCTACCATCCAAATGCACACTCACCACTCTCCAGCCCGGGTTCTTACCTCCTGTGATCCAGCACCTGTTTTGGATAAAGGGGTGGACGTGACTCCCCCAGAGGGCGACGCTGACCCGCGTGGCTTATCAGAGGCCCCAGGTCCTCACTGTCAGGCCCCAGTGCAGTTGAATCAGCTGTGTACACGATGAGCTCCTTCCAGGAACTGCCCGCCCATGGAGGGCTGTCTTGATGCCACCTCCTCCAGGGAGCCCTCTCTGATTGGCTTTACTTTGAACGCACCCCCAGCACTGGTCAGGCGTTGCTTAGGAACACAGCCACTTTCCCCCAGGATTGCAGCGACCTGCCTGGCCTGGGGTCTTTGACCTGCTTCTAGCTCTGTACTGTGATCAAGATCTTCAGTCTGGCAGATGCAGGCCAGGTGCAGGTGCCAGACCATCAGTTAGAGACCCAGAAACTCATACCTAGAACAGCCAGAGAGGCAGCAGGTACCCAGGGGGTTGAAGGGCTTTGGGGTGTGAATGGGGCTGGCATAAGGTCAGCCTCGGCTTTCTGGAGGAGGTGGCCCTGGGCTGTGCAAGTTCAGGCTGTGTGGAGGCCACCGTTGTGACCCGAGTGGCTTGAGTCCCGACAGCCCCCCTCTTTGTCTCCTAAGCATCAGTGAAGCAGCAGCCCACGGAGAAGTCACCCCCTCCAGGAAGGCTCCCTGAGTCATGGGGGATCAGTCTCCCCAGCTGTGCACCACCCTGGAAGGGGGAAGGGGTGATACAGGGCGGTAGATTCCTACTCAGGCTTTGGGAATGGGATGGATGAAGGGTGGGTGGACCATGAATTCAGGGCCTCCTGCATTCCACCAGCCCCAGTCTGCAGCTTCCTCCCAAGCCTGCCCTGAGAGGCGGCCACCCCATGGTGGTAACCAGCCCCGCCGGTGTTCCCGGCTCTCCGGACCCTGCCACGCTGTTCAGGGATGCCTTGTTCCCCTCTTCTGCAGGCGGCCCTGGCAGAAAGCGCGCGCCTGAAGGAGCAGCTGGCAGCACTGCCACTGAAGTCGGATCTGCTGAGCGGCATCTTCGGCCAGGAGAGAGCCTCGGGCCTCCTGGCGCAGGTGGCCGGCTGCATGCAGGACCGGGAGCCGCTGCACAGCAGCCTCCTGCAGAGGAAGGGCAAGCTGCAGGTGAGGGCAGCGGGCAGGCAGGGAGGAGCCCAGGCTACCTGTGCGGGCCCCAGAGGCCGGTGCTCTGGGGAGGCTCTGCTGCCCCTGGGTCGGGAAACAGCCAGGAAAATGGATGGGCACAGCTGTGTTCCAAAATAGCTTTATTTACACAGACGGGGGTGGGGTGCTAGCCCTGTTCTACTGTTCTAACAGGGCTTGGCCAAAGCGTTACACCCGAGCCCAAGGCACCGGGGGCTCAGGCAGGGCTTCCTACACACTGGGCACTGGAGCAGGAGCTGGCCAGCAGAAGCGCCAGGCCCTGTGGGCACCCTGAAGGTGCGGCTTCCTGTCCTCTGTCCCCAGGGTTTACTTGCTCAGCACAAAGACTTCGGAGCTGCCTTCGCGCCCCTGCAGAGGAAGCTGCTGGACCTCCAGGCCAGGCTCCAAGCTGAGAAAGGGCTTCAGCGGGACCTTCCAGCAAAGCAGACCCAGCTCCTGCGGCTGCAGGTAAGGGGCGCCAGTGTACCGAGCAGCAGCGCCCTCCTGTGGCCGGCAGACAGCGGCGGCTGCGGCTGAGGCTTGGCGCTGACTTCCTGTGTATCTGATGGTCTCGGCCTCAGCAGGCCTTAGGCACCCAGAACTGCTGGTTCTCTTTTTATTATTGCTACAATTGCTCGCACATATTAATGATATGAAGTAATGAACAGAACTGCCGAGGCTTGGCCCTAGCAAAATAATACGCGCCCTTTCATTTCCCCCTCAGTTCCAAAGTCTAACAGCGCTTAGTTTTAAAATGACTTCACTGATGCTCCCTAAGACTGCAGAGGCCTTCCGCTGAATAAGCCCCTCCTGAGAGGGAGAACGTATGTTCCAGACACCTGGGGACGGTGAAGGAGCTGATCACTGCTCTTGGCTGAATAAAGAAATGGCTTTTGGGGCTGGGGATTTAGCTCAGCGGCATAAGCGCCTTCCTTGCAAGTGTGTGGTTGTAAGTTCAATCTCTGGTACCGATAAAAACCCTGTTTTTTGAGACAGGGTTTATCTGTGTAGCTCAGCCTGAACTCACTGGATAGTCACAGGCTGCCCTCCTGCCTCAGCCTCTCTAGTGCTGGGATTATGGGTGTGTGCCACCAAACCCGGCTCTTAGCTCCTTGTTGCTTTTTAAAATGCATGCAATACTGTGATTATCCTTTTAAAACCCAAGCACACGCCCACATATAAACAGGGTGTGCGCTGGGAGATACTGAACATGTCATATGTGGGGCTTTAAAGCTGAAACTGGGGCGGTGTGTTTCCTAGCAGAGGTGATCACCACATAGGAGTCCAGTTGGGCATCTGTCCCCCGAGTTGCCGTTTGGCTGTGCACAAAGCTGATTTTCATCATTTCCAGAACTGTTTTCTTTCCAGAACCGGGAATTGAACTCAGGACCTCCTGCTTAGCAGGCTGGCGCTTTGCTGCTACTGAGCTATATGCCTGGCCCTTCCATAATATTTTCATCTGATTTTAAAATTCCTCCAGCCCCGAGTGGGCCCAGCAGACCAGCCATGTGGTTCAGCCACAGGTGTAAGGTGGAGGGGGCACCACACTGAATCCCGAGACCCTGCACGCAGATTCCTGTCATCATCAGCCGCAGGGCGAAAGATGCCACTTCTGTCTCCACTGCAGGGCCTGCAGGAAGAGGGGCTGGAGCTGGAGGTGCATGTAGAGGCCATGAAGTGTCTTGTCCAGGAGGACTCCAGCCACCAGCACAAACTGGACCAGCTTTGCTCTGACTACGGGGCCCTGCGCAGGTCCCTGGAGGTAAGGTCTGGAGGAAGGACCAGGCCCGGAATCCTACATGCCTGGGGCCTTTCTCCCTCTCATTCCTTTTTTTGGCTGGATGGGGGAAGCAGGTAGCTATGGGAGGTGAGAGAAAATCTCACTACGTAGCCCAGGCTGGCTTGGGATTCATGGAGATCCTCCTGTCTCAGCCTCCCAAATGCTAGGATTGCAGGTGGGGCACCACCACACTTGGCTCCTTTGTGCTTTCTGACCCCTTTATTTCCTTCCCTCCCTCCCTCCTTCCTTCCTTATTTATGTAACATGAGTATTAAGTGCCGCCTACACACTGGGCACTGTTCTAGGCGCTGAGGGCGGTGGTGACATGAATGGTTCGGTTCTGCTCTGTGACAAGGGCCCGGGAGACACAGCGCAGCGCATCCTGGCGCCTTCTGCACTTGCTCCCCAGCCCTGGGCCGCCACAGAGCCGCGCCGGCAGTGCCCTCTAGTGGCCACCTGAGCACTTTCTTGGATTCACGCAGGATTGATCGCATTTCCGGTGGAATGGAACCCCAGGCTCCTTGCAAACTGGCAGGAGACAGGTTGAAATGCAGACCCTAGGCCCGACATAGGGACTGAAGGGGATGGAGGCCTGGCTGCGTGAGCTGCGGGAGCCACACCTCAGGGAAACCCCCTTCGGGATTCTCCACCCCTGACTCCACACACCAGGCTTTAGCCCAGCACCTCTTTACAGGCCTGAAACCTACAGATCATATCATTCTAATTCACAGACAACTCAGAATAGACAAGAGAGCTGGATAAAAGTCATGTGATCTCTCTAGCCAGGGCAGGGGCTCAAGACATTAGGATATGGTCAGAAGGTGCCCCTGCAGTCAGGAGGCTGAGGCAGGAGGATTATGCAGCCTGGGCTGCATAATGAGTTTAAGCCCATCCTGAACTGTACAGTGAGATCCTGTCTTAAAGGAAAAAAAAATACTGCCCTCTGCTCACTACCACATAAATGATGGCACAACCAGCTGGGATGCAGGCTTCAGAAATGTGTAAAACTGTGTGGGCTTGGCTGTGGTTTGCACGCTCGCCATGGTGGAGCCTGTGCCCAGACAGAAGAAGCAGGCTGTGACCCCTGGAGACCGGCGCTGCAGGAGGTTGTCTGTGGGGTGCAGGGCAATTCTGCAATGTCCAGCTGTCCTTTCTTGGTGCCACAGGAGCCCCAGGCACTGTCCTTGTCCTTCCCACAGCAGCTGTACTGCCCACCACTGCTCTCCAGAAACAGCCCCACCCATGGAGCCCCTTGGTCTCAGTGACACACGGGGCCTGGTCACTGATTCCGCTGAGCCCATGAGCAGCTGCTGGCCCCGGGGCTTGGGTGGGGGTAGAGCAGAAGAAGCAGCCCCCACCCTCAGGAACCCAAAGCTGCAAAGTGGGCTCCCAGGCCAAGCTGGCTAAGTAGCGGCCCTAGGAGAGCATCATAGGGTTGTCATGGTGACGTTCTAATCTCATGGTCCTCTGGATTTATGCTTTTGGTCCTTCTTTAAGGAGAAAATGCCCCTTGTTGTTTTGATACTTGATACTTAAAGAGAGTTGCAGTGGCCTTGCCTCTGTAGCCATGTGCCCTGGGCCAGGTCACAGCTCTGTGCAGCAGGGAGCACTGAGGGCCTTTGGGCCGGGCTCAGTACCATGGTTGGGGAAGAATGGGCTGAGGGCACGCCGCTGGCAGAGTAGATTCAGTGCATGTTCCATGGTTGGCCGAGCACCACGAGGCCCTGGGCTGGGAAATGGGGGCAGCAGTCCCTGGTGCCAGAGGGTCCAGGCAGAACGACCAGGAGGATGGAGAGTGGCCACCCACTTCTGGGTACGGTGCCCACCTTTCCTGGGGACAGAGGAACAAGGCTCAGGCCAAAGGGCCAAGCAGCTGATGGGCCCAAGGAAATGGAAAGAAGGCGGGCTCAGAAGCTTCTCACTGAAGTGTAGTCCTGTGCAGAAGAGCAAACTTACAGCATTAGACAGGTCCATGCTTACGGCGCCCAGGGAAAATGCAGTCACACCAGCCTGCCCCGTGCCTGCCAGTCACTGTCACCGCTCCTGACCGCTCCTGCCCACCCCCATGGAACAGGATAGGTTGTTTTCCTGAGGGTGTGGCTTCTTGCTGTCCGGGGATGGCTATCAATTCATCCACCCACTGCATGTGGCACCACACTGACCCCTTGGAGTGACCCCTCCCTCCTGGTCTTTTGTCAGCAGACAGCATGAAGCTGTCGTGACAGGCAACACCACACAGGAGTCTTTGGATAAAGGCTCAGGGTCACCTGCCAGGGGGGTGATGGCTGGGTCAGAGGTCAGGTTTACCAGATGCTGACAACAGTTTGCCCACGTGCTTGTGCCAGGCCACGCTGCCCAGGTGTGGTCGAGAGCCACGATTGTCCACCCTTGTCTGGCCTTGGTGGTTTGGCGCTTGAACCAGAGGTGGACTCCTGGGTGATGCCCTTGTGCTGGGCCCCAGCCTGTGGCCTGGTGCTGGGTGGGGCTGGGGGGAGGGTCCAGGTGGCCTGGACATCCTACAGGGCTGAGGTGATGCCTGGACCATGGCTCAGAGCCCTGGCTTTGGGTGTCCACAGGACCTTGTGGACAGGAGTCAGCAGAGCGTGCGGGAGCACTGCACCTTCAGCCACCAGCTAATGGATCTGCAGCAGTGGGTCGCTGTGGCCACACAGACACTGGAATCACACCGAGGGGACTTGGGCCTGTGGAACGCTGAGTCTCGGGAAGCTGGGGTTGAGGTGAGACGGTGACTTCCTGCCCTGGGCCCCACACCACCACGAAGGGCGGCTTCGTTGGCCAAAGCTCCCACAAGGGGAAGGAGATGCCCCCAAGCCTGACACCTCACACTATCTGGCATCTCTGTCCTTCAGAAGCTGGTGGCTGAGTTCCCGGAGAAGGAGGCCAGCCTGGCGCTGGTGGAGGCGCACGGCCGGTTAGTGATGGAGAAGTCTTCTCCAGAGGGCGCGGCCGAAGTCCAGGAGGAGCTGAGGGAGCTGGCAGAGTCCTGGCGGGCCCTGCGGCTGCTGGAGGAGGAGATGCTGAGGTGAGAGCGCCCCCACGGGCTGGGCTGGGAGTGGTGCCAGGTATCCGTGGGCATCTGCACGCTTGGGGCCAGAGGGTGATGCTGGCTGGGGTGGGGGGAGCTGGGAAGGGTCCTAGATTTCGAGTCTCAGTTTCTTCATCTGCGCCTTCGTGCCAGGGCAGCTAGCTGGGTTCAGAGGAAGAAGCCGGGCATTTGGGGCTGCCTAATGGCTGCTGAGACCGGAAAATCTCCTGCCACCTTGCGGTCCCAATGTAATTACTTCTTCCGTGACCCTGGGAGTCCCTGTCATATTCCTGTCTTGAGTGGGCACGCTTTGTCTTCCCAGCCTCATCCGAAACCGGCAGCTGCAGAGCTCAGAGGTGGACTCCGGAAAGAAGCTGGTTTTCACCAACAATATCCCAAAGTCGGGCTTTCTCATCAAGCCCCTGGATCCTGTCCCCGGGCGTCGGTGTAGTGGTCCTTCTGCACAGGTGTCGGATCCAACCTAAGACGTGGTGGGGTCTCTGTTCAGCCACCTCCACGCCCAGCCCTGGGACGTGGGCCCTCCTTTCTCATTTGCTCCAGCTGTGGCCCCTGGAGCACTTGTGCCACTGCAGAGAGGACCTCAGGGGTCCCCGACTGCAGAGCTGGGCCCCTGGGCAGGTTGAGGTTATCTCTGAAGGTCGTCACACTGTGCTGGTCCTCGCCTCTGTGCAGTTCTAGCCACCCCTGCAGGAAGGGAGGAGGTGGAAACCTTCCTCCTGACCCCAGACTGCGAGCCAAGGTCTCCCAGGAGGGTGTGTTCTGGGGATGTGGCTGTGTTCTGTGAAAACTGCGTGGTGTCCTTTATCACCTTCCCCTGTGACCTTTGAAAAGTTAAGCCATGCTGAAAAGAATATTACTCTTCAAAAAAAATCCCGTCAAGCCGGGCATGATGACACATGCCTATGCAGCTATTTGGGAGGCTGAAGCAGGAGGATTTCTTGAGCTTAGAATTTCAAGGCCAGCCTGGGCAACAGAGTGAGACCCTGTCTCCAAAAAGAATCAAATTATTTGCTCTCCCACTCCCTCATCCCCTGTGCATTTGGATGCAGAATTGCCTCCAAAGCACCCGTACTGAGTGTTACTCTGTTCCCAGGACGGGGCTTGGAGCCTGGGTGCCCGTGAACAACGTGCTGATCTCAGACAGGTTCTCAGACCCAGTACAGCTGATCACAGCACGCATTCTGCGTTGCTCGCAGTGCCCCGGGGGCACTCAAGCTGCTGGTTTTGGGGCACAGCTTGAGGAGCCTCGGACTGTGCTCCAGGTCTTTGGCAGATGACCTCGTTGCTAAAGAAAGCTTGGAGTAGAGTTGGGTCACTGGTTGTGACCTAATTCCCGGGCAGGGAAGTCCTTCTAGGAGCAGTGGGGATCTGTGACAGTGGAAGAGGGGAGCCAGGTGTTGTCCAGGCAGAGGGGACAGTGGGGAAAGACCCAGAGGGAGGAAGCACAGGTCTGCAGGCTCCAGCTCAGGTGACAGGGAGGCAGCTTGACATCCAGGGGCCGGCAGAGCCCGAACCCGGCAGCTGGCAGGAGCCTGGTGGAAGGGTGTTCACTGGGTGGCCGTCCTGGAAGAGGGTAGTGACGTCCACTAGGGAGCCAGGGCAGTGACGGCGAGGAATGCTCCTGGCCCCTATGTGGCAGTGGCCCATCCCTCACACCAGCCTCCCCCACACCCTTGGGCATCCTGTCCTCATCCCTCCAGCCTCAGTGGCCTCCCCAGGACCCAGGGCCTATGGGCCTTGCTTCCCTCGGTCACTTTGGTCATGTGACTCCTGTAGGCAGATCTGCTGGAGGAAGGAGAAGGCGGCTTTGAAGATGGCTCCCAGCTCCTGAGGAACTTTGAGCAGTGGCTGCGGGTGGAAAATTCCAAGCTGGTCAGAATCATTGCCATGAGAGTCACCTCGGCCAAGGACGTGAGGACCAGAGAGGCAAAGCTGCAGGTGTGTTCTCCTGGGGTTGGCACCCCTTAGATGGGCTGGTGCCTAGGGAGTTCTACGGTGGTGTTTTGTTTGGTGGTGCTGGGGATCAAACCAGGGCCTTTGCACTGAGCTGCATCCCAGCCTTTTTTCATTTTTATGTTTTGATTTTGAGGTAGGGTTTTGCTAAGTTGTCCCAGGCTGAGCTCGAACTTAAGACCGTCAGGCCTCAGCCTCCCTTAGGGCTGATTACAGGCATGTGTCACCACACCCAGTTCCACCAGGGGCTCCTCAAACAAGGGAGCACTGTATATACGATCGATCATTTGAGAGCTTTTCTCACTTGCATATGAATAATGATTTTATATTTTAGAACTTCCCCTCGCATTCATCCATTCAGCCTCTGTCTCTGTCTCCCACTCAGAAAACCTTACTGTTAATCCTTTGACACCTGTATATCAGTTAGCTGTTGCTGCGTAACAAAGCAGCCCATAGCTTGCGATTTAAAACAAGAGCTGTTTAACCTGTGACAGTGACTCTTGGCAGTTTAGACTGAGCTTAGCCTGGCTTCCCCATTTCAACAGGCCAAGACGCTTCTGCTGGGCTCCCTCACTCATCCTCCTGCAGGACACAGCAGAGGCAGGCAAGGCACTTGTAGGCCTAGACTTGAACCAGGTTGCATAACTCCTAGGCAGAGAGTCACAGAGCCAGCCCAGACTCAAGAGGAAGGAAAAACAGGCTCCCTCTTGGTGAAAGGGACACCAAGATCGTGTCACCAAGCGCAAGGTTATGGCTGGGGTGGGGATGGGGGTGGGGTGGGGGGCCAGGGTCATATCTGTCCGCAGTCTGCCCTGACTCCCCCCCACTTCACTGCTGCCCCTGGTTACCCACGTCCATCTGTGCTGCTGTAGGAAACCGGGTAATTTCTAATGAGCAGGGATTTATTGGCTCACAGACCCTAGTGACCCTAGTCCATGGTCTAGGGTCTTTCTGGAAAGTTGTTACCTTCTCTTTTCTTTCGATATCATTTAAACAAATATGATTCCTTCTCACTGTGAGCTTTATGACTCTGCCGCTCTTGTGTGTTTTTGATCCTACTGTTTCTTCACGTTGGGTTCCGAGCATCTTTTTCTGGTCCATCTTCCAGCTTACTAATTCTTTTTAACAGTGTCTTACTTGCTATTATGTGTTTCTGTCGAGTTCTTAATGTTTGTTATTGTAATGATCAGATCTAGAATTTCTATTTGGCTCTCTTGACAGTTTTCTTGGTCACCTTTCTAGCTCCCAGGCCCTTGCTGAAATGTTTAAGCTTGCCTTAAATTCACTGAACCCAGTGAACATAGCTGCTTCATAGAGTGTCTTGTAATTCTGGGTCTCGAGGCATTTTCAGAAGGTTTCTGTGGGTGTTATTTTTTCTTTCTCTTGTCCTTGGTGTCTTGTGTCTATAGGTGGCTGCTTTGATTGTGTGCTGGACATTGTGCTTGACAAAATACACATAAGGGTAGTCGGGGATTTAGGATAATCTCTTTTTCCAGGAGGGATTTTGTTGGCCACGGCCAAGAAGCAGGGCCTTTATTACTGTGGGACTACTGGATCCAAATCAAGGCTCGTAGCTGCCTGGACCACTGAGCTGACCTAGAGCTGGGCTGCGGGTCCTCACAAGCCCAGGTTTTCTTCTGGTTCACCCTGCTCTGAGGGTGGAGCCTGTAGGGTCTCAGCTGAAGGAGGAGGGCTTCTCAGAGCCCAGACTGTCCTTCATGTCCGTCCTCTGTGAGTCTACCACAAGCACAGATCTGCTCTGCAGCTGCTGTCCTGGGGGCGAAAGCAGGCTGGACCCAGAGTTTCCTCCTCCAGACCCCCATCCTTTCCCAGTGTTATTTGGGTTTGCTTTTGGGGGTCCTGGGGATGGAAGCCAGGACCTTGTGCTCTGCCCTGGAGCTGTACCTCCAGCCGCCCTTTCCCGAGGTCCAGCCTGATGACCTCTCTTTCATCAGCTCTTCCCTGGCTCTGAAACATTTTTAATAATCCATCCTCTGGGAGTGATTTGATCCAGTTACCTAGTTGCCTGTTCCCTGGAAGTCCTTCCCAACCACCTCTGCTGCCTAGATTTGGTACTCACCCCTCATGCCACACCTCTGCCCACCTCCAGCGGGTCAGAAAGACCCCAAGCTTCCTCACTCGGCCCCTTTGGTCTTTCCCAGCTCGCATTCTAGTGGGTGCTGAGCAGCTATGCACGGAATTCTATGCTGCACGGCTCATGAGCCAGGCACAAAAACAGGGCTTCAGCCCAGCCTGCTGCATGTGGAGCCCGCATCCGCCCCCTCACACTATCTGTAGGAGCCCTGAGTCTAAGGTGAACACAGTACTCTTATTTTGACAGAAATACCTGCCTTATCCAACACCACTTGGCCGCACTCGGCAATGCCAAGAGCAAGGCACATTCCCCTGTGATCCCCTTTATAATGGTGGCGACCCTAGGTCAGCCTCCAGAAGAAAGTGGCCCTGGATGTCAGGAGCTGCAGGAGGCGCTCTGTGTCCTTCTGGTGAGCAGCCACCAGCCATGGTTTGAATCTGTACTGATGACGGTCCCTCGGTTTTTCTGCCACACCTGTTCCTCTCTGCCAAGTCGCAATTGATTGGTGTCCCACGGGCCAGGTGAGGTGTCTTGGGCCACCTGGGCTGCACTGTGACACTGCCTTCCCCCCAGGAGCTACAGGCTCAAGTCCCAGAAGGCCAGCGTCTCTTTGAGGATGTCCTTCATCTCGGGCCCTCGGGAGCTGCCTCTGAGGAGCTAGAAGACCTGCGCTACCGCTGGATGCTGTACAAGTCCAAGCTCAAGGATGCTGGCCACCTGCTGGTGGGTGCTGAGCCCCGGGAAGGGCCATGGTTGGGACCAACTCACACAAGGGAGGACAGCATGACCTGCAGCGCTCGGTGCTGGGCACCCGCATACCAGGCTGAGGTGGCCACTCCGTCATACGGAGGTCCAGGTCCCCAGCACTTGACTGACACTGTGTATTTGGTCTTCTCACCTCATGAGGCCAGCATCCCCGTGACACACACGGTGACCTCACAGTCCGCTCATACAGAGCGCTTGCTTCCTGCCACTCTGGGCTCATTGTTGGAGATCACCTCAGTTCTTCTGGCCACCTCTGCCAGGGCAGCCGCATCCCTGTCCCCAGAGAGAAACCTCGAGAGGCCGAAATGCCTGCCCAGGATCACACTGCCAGGCAGGCTCAGAGCTGGCCTTGAACCCGCACCTGTGTTGTGGATGTGGAGCAGGGCAGGTACAGATGGCATCAGGAGCCCTGGGGTCCACCTGCACCTCTCTGCTCATCTGCTGCGTGATTCTGAGTATACACATTCCCCTCTTGGCTCCTGTGCTGACTATGTAAATAATACCAACAGCCCCACTAGTAATAATAACCCTCGTGGGGTGCTGTGTCCTCATGTCAGCCCTACAGAGCAGACAGCTGTTATTCCCTGAACCAATGAGGAACCAGAGGTACACAGGCGAAGCATCCCCAGTCCAAGAGGGCCACAGGGCTAAGGCCGGTCCTTTCCAAGCTCAGCTCCAGCTCAGCTCCAACACTGCAGGCTCTTTGGGCCCGGAAGCAGCCACTAGGTGTCAGCCCAGCCCCAGCCAGCGGCAGCCACAGCCGGCCAGACGAGGCCCGCAGACCGGCTCCCAGCGGCCCCAAGTGTGTTAAAAAGCTCGTTAAACCCGAGCCCTGCTGGCGCGGCTGTCCAGATGACCAGACATTCTAGAGAAACACTCCCTTGACAAAATGAATTTCCATTACCGGCTCAGCTGGGATTTGCGTTTTGCTCACTTCTCTTGTTTTCCCGTTTTTCCCCTCCTTCAGCTGCAGAGTTCTGCAGAGGAGTCAAGCGCATTCCAGACGGTAAGAGTCGCCATCTGCTCGCACGGCTAGAGGGTGGCATGCCTGGAGAGCTGGTGGTCGGTGCTGGGCTTTCCAGAAGTTTCCATGAGTCCGAAGGGGTGTTTGGGGGGAGTCAGAAGCCTAGGTGTGGAGAGGGGACTGGCAGAGGCATGCAGAGTATGCAGCTGTGAAAGAGGACATGATGGACATGGGACTCTTAGCCCTGAGCGCTTGGGGACACACATGTTGGGAAAAGAGGAGGGTGCTGCTAATGATGGCTGAGACCACGGGTGTCACCAGCACCTTCCCAGGGACGGCTGGCTCCAGCCGCCTTGGTGACGGAGGGGCGTGCTGGCTCTCGGGACACAGTGGGGAGGGTGGAGGAGGCCTTGTTCTACTGGGTTGGCGTTTCCACTTTGCCCGCTGTGACTGCTCAGAGCCCCGCTGTGGGGTGGGCAGCAGCCGTGCCAGCAGAGACGACAGGAAGAAGTAACACTGCCGTGGCTGTGGGTGGGGATTCACTATGGTGGGAGGTGACACTGGAGCAGGCTGAAGGTCCGTGCAGCTGGAACAAATGTGCTGGTGTGCTGTGTTCACTGGCCGCCTCTCTCTCTCCCTCCTCTCTCTCCCCTCCTCTCTCTTCTCTCTCTCATTCATTCTGCCAGTGGGTACTGGGTGCTGACTTGGTGCCACGTCCTGCCTGAGGCACTCAGAACACCTCCTTGAGCAAGAAAGCAGCAGTTTGTGCCCCTAGACTGCCCACCTGGCCAGGCAGAGAGGGGGATCACGGCGGCCTCTCCACCCACAGCACAGGGGGAGGCTCTGCTCTGAGAGCTGGGGGACAGTGACAGTGGCTGGGAGCTTCGTAACCCTGAGGCTCAGCACATTTGTGGCTAGCGGTGTTGGGCAGGACTCTGGTATATACATTAGGGAGGCGCCAGGTGGCTGTAAAATGTGCTTCTTCAGGCTACATTTAACACAAGTGGGTTATACAGCTTGGGGCTGCTGGTTTTGGGCTAGGGGACCTCAGCCTGCTGTGCAGAAGGGAGCCGCCTAGACGTCCTGGTGTAGGCAACTTGTGAAAGGCAGACTGCTGGCCGTGCCTGGAGGTTCAGCTCCATTAGGTCTGGGGTGGCCCAGAAATCTGCCTTTCTGATGAGTTCCAGGGGACCCCAGAAAGCTGGCGTCACACTTTGAGAATAGCTGCTTTGCATTTTGGATTCCGACTCAGGAAGCACATGAATGTGTGAGACCTTTGGCTGGTCACTTAACCCTGGTCTTCCAAAGCGTAGAATGAATCTGCTGAGCTAAAAGGAAGCAAAGTTCCTGGTGTGACATGTGACGCACAGGCCACTGTCAGCCACTGTGGAAAGGAGGACCCAGACCTCTGCAGACTCTCTCTGCTTCTCTTCCTGAGAGCAGAGGAGCAGTGGTACTGTTCAGGTGACATCTGCCCTTGGTTGGCTCCTTGCGTGGTGGTTTGCTGATTTGCCCGTGTCCATCAGCTTTCTGTCACTGTGACAAAGCCACTGAGATCATCAGCTTACGAAGAGAAGAGGTTTGTTTGGAAGCAGTGTTTTGGCAGTTCCGATCCGTGACCCACTGGGCCTGTTCTCACTTCCCTGTGACACGTGGGCATTAGAGGGCCACTCCAGGGCCAAACCCTCACAGTCCTCGGGTTATTTTCTTGTTATAGTCCGGGTGTGCATGTGTGCACGTACGCACCCTGCACGCGCAGGCCCGCTGACAGGTAGGAAATAGGTGCTGTCTGCAGCAGCTGTAATCTTGCCAACTTCAAAACATCCCATTTATTATTTTTAGTACAGAGGAAAGGAAAGAGCCGGCCCCAGGCTGGTTATTTACGAGCCGTTGGTGCTCCGCACTTTTTTTCTCTCTCCAAGCCCCAGTAATTGACAGCTCGGCTACGTCACTGGCCTCAGCCCGCCTGTTTGTATAAACAGAGTTATTAAGATTTATTAAATTTGCAGCTTCCCACGTGCTCACCAGCTCAGTGCCACCGGATGTTTGCCCAGCACCCCCTCACACAAGGCACCGTTGCTTTCCAGGATGCAGTGGGGCTGGGAGTTCACTAAAGCCCTGTCTTGGCCAGGGATGTGGCACCCCCTTTCCTGGACTCGAGGGGCAAAGCGGCTGATGCTGCCATCCCCTGGGAGAACCAGGACAGTTGCCAGTGCAGACAGCGGCCACCTCCCCTGCATCGGGCGGGCAGACCTGGAGGGGAGCCGCTCGACTGAGCACACTTCCAAGGCCCAAAGGCTCCCACTTTCACAGCTCCTTTCTGTGGTGTTTGGGCATCTTGTTACAATCCAGTTTTTCCAGGGAGCGTTTGGGATGACTTCCCCTAGCACGGTCCGAGACTGGTAATGACAGGGTTTGGGTGGCAGAAAGCTGAGACGGGGTGGGCAGGCACCCCTTGTCCTGCCCTGCTTTCCCTCTCCCGGCGTGGGTCACAGCTTTGGCATCAGGCAAAGTGTTCGCAAAATCCGAGGAGTCAAGGAGTCAAGTCAGGGCCTCCCCAAACCGTGGCAGCCCCACCCCCCCTCCCCGGCCCCGTGGCAGCCGGGCCGGTGGCACCCAGTCAGCAGCAGGCACACAGCCACCTCCCCCGGGAACTCAGGCGCTCGCTTACACAGTGCGTCACCTCCCTCCCACTCTGCAAGTCACGGCTGGGTAAATACAGCAGAGAGCACTTACTCATTGCGTGGGACATGCACGGTGCGCTTCCACAAAGCCAGCGTCTGAGGACGTGGCTGAGTGCTAACATTTGAGGCTGGAGGCAGAGCGTCAGGTGTGATGATCTGGAGGACATCAGGCAGGCGAGCGGGGAGGTGGTTAGATCTGAGGGGAAGTCAGAGTGCCAGCCCAGTGCTCCCCAGATACTCCCGCATACCGCCATTGACACTGTCACCACCTCCTCAACCACCGTGAACATCATCTCCACCATTATCACCACCACCATCGCCGTCACTGTGATCACCAGCAGTTATTACCCCCAGCAGCATCACCATGATGATAGCTGTCATCACTACGATCATTGTCACCATCATGAACATCATCACCACCATTCTCATCACCACGACCATCATCACCATGATCGTCAGCACCATCACCACCACTGTCATCACCACCACCACCCCATCATCACTGTCACCATGAGCATCACGGTCACCGTGATCACCATCCCCATCACGGACATCATCGCTGCTGCCATTACCATTATCATCTCCTTCACTCCATTATTACCACGACCATCGTCACCACCCCCACCATCACCATGGTCACCATCACCACCACCATTACCACCTCCATCCCCAGCACCCTCAAGCACCATTCCAGCAGTGCCAGCATCCTACCTCCGCCACCGACAGTGTTGTGTGGTGGTCTTTGGTCCCCGGGGAGCCAGCAGATATTTTCTACAGTAACCGCACTGGGGGGCTGTTTTATTAATGGTGCTAGTACTAGAGCTGAGCGTGGGACCCGGCACCCCTTTCCTCATGGTGTAAACACACTTGGATTTGAGTCCTCACAGCCCAGCAGGTGGGGCGGGCTTCTCCCCCTGCTTATGGGAGAAGGAACAGACTGAGAGGTCACTGATTTGCCCCAGGTCGCACAGTGGTGTGTGATGGGTCCAGACTGGAGCCCGCCCCGCAGGTTCCCAGGGACCCCGTGCTGTGCCACACCTGGGCTTCGAGGGCGTGAACCTTCCTGGGCGGCCGGGACATCCAGGAAGCCACACCCAGCCAGTTCCCGAAGGACTTGGGGGACGGCCATGGTGGGGGCTCTGCAGCAGAGAAACCTCCAGGGACCTGTGAGACTGACCTTGGGGTGCAGTGAGGGGGAGGGTAACGAAACATGCTGATGACACAAAGGAGCAGGGGGAGAGGGAGGGAGAGGAGGGGAGAAGCAGGGTGGCAGAGCGCACTGCAGTGGGTGCCCACCTGGTGATGGTGATGGGATGGTTTAGGTGGCGGTGACACCAAGAGGCACACTGACCAGGACAGAAGCCTGAGTGTCCACCGTGTGCAGCTCACCAGCCCCACAGCCCTGCCAGGGAGCCACCACTGTTGCTCCCACTTCTAGGTTTAGACCTTGACCGACTTAACGAGCCACAGTGAGTAAGTAGTCTGCAGTGCTCAGTGGGCTCACGTCTTTATCAGTTGGAAAGGTCACATGAGGAAAATGCACGTCACAGACACACCATCCTGCGCAGCCTGCTTAGCCACAGAGCCCACTGCAGTGTCACTGCTCCGGCTTTGTGACCCAAGCCCCTGGGAGGTGCAGCTCACCCTCCTGCCCAGCCATCGGAGGTGCCTGTAGCCTGCTCACAGATCAGTGCTCAGAGCGTGGCTTCTCCTGGGTGTCTCTGGCTTTCACATCCCTGTGAGTCTGGGCAATCACGATGCAGGGCGGGGTGGCTGGGGGCCCGCTGGACACCGGGTGGGAATTTACAGAATCACCAGGTGCAGTCTGTGATTGTCTTTATCTTCTTCCTTCCGCTCCTTGGTCTGAGAACACAGCAGAGATCTTTGTTTCTGGCACACCCCACGGCTGCCCCAGGGTGCAGAGGAGCCCTCGGAGCTGCTCATGTCCTGTGTCTGTCCCGCAGGCCCGGCGGTGGCGAGGCCCGTGCTCCCTGCTCCGGAAGGCGTGCTGCCTGGCGCTCTGGTTGCAGCTGCTGCTTCTGCTCTTTCTGCTGCTGCTCTTCCTGCTGCCGGCCGGGGAGGAGGCCCGCGGCTGCATCCGGGCCAACAACTTCGCCAGCTCCTTCATGCTCATGCTCCGCTACGACGGCCCCCCACCCACCTAGGCCGCTGCAGGCCCGTGGGTGACCTGCTCTTCCCACCTCCAGCAGTCCCAGGGCTTCTCCGCAGGTCTCCAGCTGGAGGAACTGGAGACGGCGGAACAGAGGCTACAGAGCTGCCTCGGCGTAGAGACTGCGGCCGGCGGAACCTGGGACAACCTTCCTTTTTATACAGCGTTGTCTTCGTCTATTTATATACCGTGCGCAGCTCCGGAGACATGCACAAAATTTTATATGCTCACTGTGTAAAGGCTCAGGACGTACCATTTTACATATGATCTGTTTGTAGCTGGGGACGTCCCAAGCAGCTTCCCCTGTGGGATTTTGTGGCCTTCATGCCTTGGCCTGCGGGCCACCCTGGAAAGCAGGAATTCGTGTCACTTTGGTGGCAGCTGCTTCCGAGGAAGCCGACCCCTAACCCAGCTGTTAGTGAGGAGCCCAGCAGGCCCTGGCCCAGAGCCCGAAGCCTCTCACCGTGCATAGTGGGATGTTTCTAAGCCATGAAGATTTGGTGTATGGATTAGAAGTACAGATGGGTACAATCAAAGGCAGGCAGGGTGACAGCAGGGAGACAGAGGGACACCAGGACAGGAGTCGGTGTTGTCTAAGGGTGCAGATCAGTGCAGGCATCCCCACTCTGACACAGACCCTTCCAGAAGTGGTTGGAGGGCTGTCCAGGGATTCTGTCTGGAGCGGAAGCAGAAGGAGGTGGGTTTGGTGCCTCATTTCCATGCAGAAGGGGAGCCCCTGAGGATCCAGGGAGCCTGGTCACCTCTGTGAACTGCACTAAGGCTAGAGCAGACAGCAAGCTCCTGCCGCACAGGGGCCAGGGACTGAGGGCCCGAGGGCCTGAGATGGAGCTGCCTCATCTTTCTGTTCCTAGAAGGGAATCATGCTGGCCCATTGGGCCAAGAATACCCCATGCACCTAAGGCCCAGGCCATCCCGGCTGGCCACAGCCAGGTCTGGGCAAGGTGGGAAGGGACCAGCCTGACTCCATGCTGGGCCCAAAGGCTAGAAACTTGGTTTCTCCTTGCCCTAGAACCCTGGATTGCTCCTGAGTGCATTAAAACTAGATTGGAGCCAGGCCTGGTGGCACAAACCTATAATCCCAGGACTCTAGGAGGCTGAGGCAGGAGGATTGCAAATTGGAGCTGAGGAAGCAGTTTAGCAACTTATCGAGACCTTGTCTCAAAATAAAAATTAAGAACTGGAGGTATACATAGGTACAAAAGCCATGGGTTCAACCACTGGATCAGATTCCCCCCAAATCGACACTAAATGTTCTCTTTTTAGAAAATACTTAGTGCCCTCTCTGCAGAGGGACTTGTCCATTCAGTGTCCACTAAAATCTGGAGGAATTTCCTCTGACCTTGTACCAAGGTCAGAATGGGACGGTGCCGCAGACACAAAGAGGCACCTTATGTAGAGGGGAAACCGAGACCCTGAGGCCCTCAGCCCAGACCCCACTCTCCTAGGGACAGAGACCTCGCCACCCAGGTCTCAGGCGCTGCCCATTCTTGTGCTGGCAGGGGACCTGGAGGAGCTGGGCCTCTCTGGAAGTAGGAAGGTAGGGCCTGGGAGATCCCTTTTCTCCCTGCCTGGGCCCAGGAACAAGGGGACCCTAGACTAGAGAGCAGGCAGCCGAGTCCAGGAGCTCCCTCATGGGGTGGTCCAGCCTGAGTCAGGGCCAGGACAGAGAGTGCGTCCCCCTCTCCACAATCCAGGCAACAATGAGGGTCTGCAAGGCCAGAGCCCAACCCGCTGGGCCAGCCCAGGCTGAGGATGTAGCTCAGGGCCAGGGTCCTGGGTTTGATTCCCAGTACCACAAAAAAGGAAAAAAATAAAAAACAAGAAAAACAGAAAGTCACACAGCAGCTGTGTCACAGGTGCTACCTGTTGTGTTGGGAGGGAGGACCCCGGGAAGTATACTGCTGGGTGGAGATGTCCTATATTTTTAAACTTTGATATAATGCCATAAAGCCTGTGTATTTGTATAACTTTTTTATAGAGAAATGATATTTTCATTATTTTCATATATATGTATGTGTATATATGCAGTTGTAATGTAATAGCCCAGGGACGGGGCCTCCCCAGTGTAATGCCCTGCTGCACATGGAATGGGGGCGCACAGTCATTGTGTGGGTGGCACTACTTACCAGCACTTAGAAAGGTGTCATATGGAACCTGGGTGTGCGTTGCCTCCCGGGCCTTGGGAGTGGGGACTCTTGGGGCTGGGGTGAGACAGGGGGTTCTCACAGGCCAGCCTGGGGTGTGTGCGTGTGCGTGCGTGTGTTTGTAAGAGACAAGAGACCTGAGGGAGAGAGAGGAAGAGACAGAGACAGAGAGAGAGAGACAGAGAAGCAAGAGGAAGGGAGAGAGACTCAGCTCACAGACACCGGACCAAAGCTGTGCAACTCTTCTCCTCTGGTCCCAGACACCTAGGACACAAGGTGCTCGTCCACCTCATTTTTTGTCTGGGTTCCAGGTGGGGGTGGGGGGCATTCCCAGACGCCCCATCCAGTCAGTGACTTCTGTTCTCATCTTGCTGATCAAGGCTGGGTGACACAGTTCTTCCACGTCTGCCAGGCGTCTGGGACCGTGTCCCAACAAAATAGATTGTTTTAGCAAGAAAGAAGTGTGGAATGCCATGGCGTGAAGCTTCGATGTCCCTGCTTCTGGTGGAGAGAGCCAGGCATCACCCTGCCCCGCCATAGCCGGAGAACGAAGTGACATTGCACCTATGCTGTGTCCTTTGGGCTGAGCCCAGAGCCGCACCCTGGGACCCTCTAATTCTTCCGGGACAGCGCCTCATTCTCTAATAGACCACAAAGCCTAGAGAGGAACAGTGAGTAGCCATCTCACAGAGGACCTTGTCACCCCATAGACAAGAGTTCCTCTATCAGGGGCCCACAGCCAAAGACGCTAAGACCAGCCATCTTTGCCCCCCTGTAATGGAGAAATGCCTTCTGCCTACGTAAGTTAGAACAAGGACAGCTTTGTTTTCAAAAGGCCATTAGCAAACAAAAGCTCATGGTCCAAAGCAGATCTTAGAGCAGGGCACCCAGAGCCTTAAAGAACAGTTTGTGGTGCTCAGCATCCCCTAGCACTTGTCTGCTTCCCAGTTGTCACGGCAACATCATGTGGTACCCAACCACCTGCACAGACAGGAGACAGCGATGGCAAGAACCTCAGTTTCCCAGAAGGATGCTGGCTTCCTTTCTAGAATCCTCACTTCTGAGCTCAGCACCCAGGGACACCAGGCCGACCCATTCCTGATACCTCGGGAAGAAGCCTGACAGCCCAGCTTCCTCCTTTGCTGAAAAGGGAGGGAAGGACCCCCAGAAGCCGTGATCTCCTAGAAGCCACATCCCAGAGAGGGTTAGCAGCCTGCCGAGAAGCAAGCGGCTAGATGGTGAGCCAGGGATGGCGGGCTCCAAGCTACACAGGTGACCTCTCTGCCACTGCACAGAACTTCCCCGTCGTGAGATACTGGCCACTCTGCTCTGGCTATAGACAGGGGAGTTGGAGGAGCCGCCCCAGAGTGGGGCTGCAGGGCCTCTCCCCACACACACTGCTGGCCAGGAATTCTTTAACCCCACTCCTCAGAGGGCTGGGAGCACCAGGCGAGTGTGGCAGAGATGGGGCAGGGTGGATGTGGTCAGTCTCCACCTGGAAAACAGATACCTGCCACTGCTCCCAGGGGGTGCTTTGTGAGGTCACGGCCTGCTTGTACCCCCAGCTCCTTCCTGGGGGGATCCAAGGGGCAGTGGTCCATGTTCCAGAAGCTTTTGTGGGGAAGAGTGGGTACATCAAGAAAGTTGTGTGTGCTCGCAAGCTCTGTGTGTTTGTGTGTGTGCATGTTTGTGTGTGCGTGTGTTTGCACGCATATGCATGGACTAGACACACACCCCCAGGCAGAAGCATGGCTGATGAGCCCTTGGCCCAGCCCTGGGCATTAGGACAACGGTGACCCCTGCCCATGGGAACCTAGGGATTCCCCCCCTGACTCGGGACCATTCCCCGGATGTGCAGCACTTGGTGGCTATTGTGGGAGCCGCCATGTGTCCTCCTGACATTCCCCCACATGAGGGGATGCTGCGGGGGCCCTGGCACACTAACAATACCAGCTCTGGCAGGTCAGCAGTGTCGTCTGCCTTCCTCTCTGGAGACAGTGGCGGGACGGGGAACTTGGTACCCCTCAAAGTGCAAATGAGAGGCATCAGCCCATCTCACTCCTGCTCTGCCCTAAGCCAAGTCTGCACAAGCAGAGTCACCCTCTCTTTGCTCCCAAGACAAGGTCATACTAACTCGGCACAGTATCGCTCATGCGGTGTGACCAGGCGGTGACACAGTGAGGGGCGGGCACAGCACAGGATGTTGCCAAAGTTGGCTTTGGTGTCCGAGGGAAGCTAATGCCACTGTCTGAAATGTTTTGGCATAGAAGCAGCGTGCAGAGGGGCCATGTCCCCTGGGAGAGCCCCGTGGGTATAAACAAGTGTTTGCAGTCAGTGATGTTTTCTGGGACGGAAAGTGTCAGCATCGCAGCCCGGCACTGTCTGCGAACAGCTGTGTCACCTCCACTCACGTCAGGGGAGACAGGGATCCCCTTGCTCCACGCCTGCACTGTGTTTTAAGGTGCAAGTTCCCGCCCTCTCCTCTGGTGCAAGCTGGAGGTAGCAGTGTTCTAAAAGATGGCTTCCTGATTTCTTTGCTGTTTTATATTTTTATTCTTGGTTTCCTTTTTCTTTTTTGTATCCGCTTGATGTTTGGAAATAAAAATATCTATTTTGATCTATGAAACCATGAGTGATTTGGAGATTGCCCTTCTGAACACAGGGGTTGCTGTCTGGTGAGGGATGGACGGCTCAGGGGGTGGGTGACTGTCACTGCAGTCTCCTTTCCAGGCAGACGGCTCAACTCTGGTGACAGCAACGCTGTAGCAGTGTGACTGGCCCAGCCCGGGGTTCCTCCTCCTCAGTCCCAGACCTGGGGTTGGGCCAAGTAGACGTGGAAAGTCCAAAATGCACACTGAGTGCAGAGATGGGGCCAGAACTGACCAGAAAACCAAAACTCACAGGCAAATAGGGCATCCAGTTGCTGCGTTCCTGGGGACCAAGGCCCTGGTGACATTTGTTTAACAAACAGGCCTTAGGTTTGGGGACCTGCTGCCCAGGGTCTCATACAATGGGAATGCAGGAGAAGTTGGGGCACCGCCTCCTGTTTCCTGGGAGGTCCAAGAACCCAACAGGTGAGCCCAGGACTTGATGCCAGTGGACAGAGACTCCAATGGTGGCCCTGCAGGGTGGCCCGGCTGGCCAAGAGTGAGAGCTTTCACACCTGAAGTCTGTCGCTTCTGCAAGCACAGCCACAGCACCACCCCGAGAACACTTTCCAAGCGGAGGGTGTCACAAGGGTCTGCCTCTTCTATCACTTGTTCCCCAACATGAGAATTCTTTTAAAAGTCTTCCAGCATTCTAGGAATGCCGATAATACTCTCCCTGGCTTTTTGCATCTCTGTTGGCCTAGAAATCCTTCTCCTTTGGAGAGGAGAGAGATGGGGTTGTGGGGTGAGAAACATTATACCTGCAGACTTTCCCTGCTGGAAGGAAGGAGCAAAGTTTTGGTCTCTATTATGTTCTTTTTGCTTTAAGATGGCACCTCACTATGTAGGCCAACTGGCTCCAACTCACAGTAATCCTCCTGCCTCAGCCTCCCAAGTGCTGGGATTACAGGTGTGCGCCACCACGCCCGGTTTTATCTCGGTGTCAGGAACTGAGTGGTGAAGACTGAACCTTCGGATTTGTTAACCATTCCCTGTGTGTGCCGAAGGGCTTGGCTGGCATGACGCGGGAAGAGCAAGGGTGGGCCGGATGCCACCCTCTCCGGGGACACAGGATTCTTGGTTTTCCCAGCCCAACCTGGCTTAAGGGCAGGGCAAACGATGCTGTCATCCACATAACCACTGCCACAGTGAGTGTAGAAGTGACAGACACCCAATCTTGTTCTTTCCCAGCCCTGAGCATCCCTAAGTAAAGCATAGAATTAAGTCAAGCGGCTGGAATGTAGCTCAGTGACAGAGCACTGGATTCCTTCCTCAGCCCCACAAGAAAAGAAGTAAAAACAATTAAGTAAACCAGGCATGGTGGTGCAGCCATGTAAATCCCAGCACTTGAGAAGCTGAAGCAGGAGGATCTTGCATTTCTGGCCTCCAGAACCTGAGGAATGAGTTTCTGGCATTTATTAAACCCCCAGTCTGTGGTGTTGTGTTCTAAGACGCCCACTTGTGCCTGCAGCTCACAGAGTGACCACGTGAGACAGACAGTGGGCAAAGCCTTCAGGTCTGGGCACACAGGCAGCACATGGACCAGGGCAATGGAGCTGACAGTGAGGTTCCCATGCATGAAAAATGGAACAAGCAGCAGGTGAGGTCCATCGGCAACATGGTTCCTTCTATAGAAGACTCAATGGACAGCTCCTTGAACGCAGAACTATTCTGTCTGTTACCTAAACCGGGCCCTGTCTCATGTACTGAGAGGTACCGAGCTGGCTATGCTATTTCCTTCTGCCTTCCATTGGCTCTAAGCAATGCTAATGAAGGCTGGTTAAGATACTGATGCGTAATCTTTAAGGCAACTGAGATGCAGGAGGAGGCTCAAATGGGTGGCCGAGGACCCCACTTCTGGGGGAAGTTTTACAAGGCACAAGCACGCAGCTACAACATGGTTACAGCTCTACCCAAGTGATAAGTTGAAGTGTAGCTGCTTAGGTGATGCTGCTCCAAATGGAGAATCAAGTCACATAGCTAGGGCTCGTGGAAAGAACAAAGACCTTTTCTGGAAGTGATGAGCCCGAGGGTCTTGGTCACACACCAGGGTGACTGATGTTTATGGAGCCTTCACTAGACTGGGTGTTACCATTTATCTCAGGCCTGGTCATTCTGTGTTTATCCTGAGGCCTGGCCAGTAATGGCCGCACCTCTGGCCACAGTTGTCATGCATTTTCATCTTTGCCCTGATTCCCTCCAGGGCCCAGACCTAGCTCAGGTGTCCATAATATCTTCATCTAGCAGGGAGGGAATTGCTCCAGATCCAGGTCCATAAACTCACATGCTTCTAGAACCCAGACAGGAAACACAGAAGAGCAGGCTGCATAAAGTATAGAAAAGAAGCTTCCAGGGGAAGAACCAGCAGCAGCTCCTGAAAACCGCGCCATGTTGGAACTTAGGATGCTGTGAAACCAAACAACCAGCCTGCCTCCCTGCTTAGCAATAGTGAGCCTACTGATGCACAGCCTAGAGTCAAAAATCCCACTTCCCGCACCCCCCTTTTCCTGCCCCCCCCCACTTCCCCGCCATAGCAAATGGGAACCAGAAATCTGAGCATCTCCTGGGAGGTTGACCATAGCAAATAAGGGGGATTTCCTTCTACCATCTCTTTGAAGGCAAATATTTTTATTACTGTTTTGCTCTGTTCTGATTAATGGTGCTGCTCTATTCAATATTCTGTTTTGATAAGTTCTATAATGTTCTGTATTTCATGTTATTTTGATATACGTGATTGAAAGAACAACTATTACAAAGATAACGAAATATACTGTGATACCTATTACTGTTATCCCGGTAACCTGCTGTGAAGTTCTGTACCAATTTCACTGTACGATCTTAGTTGGCTTTATTCTGTCTTGTTCTGTTGTATTTTACCACTTTCAAAATAAAGTTAAAAAAAAAAAAAAGAAAGGTATCATGGAGCCAGGTGTGGTGGCTCACAGCTGTAAACCCAGCATTTTGGGAAGCTGAGGCAGGAGGATCTCAAGTTCAAGCCTACCCTGCACAACTTAGTGAGACCTTGTCTCAAAGTTTAAAAGAAAAGAAAAAAAAAAAAAAAAAAACAAAACAAAAAACAGGGCTGAAGATGTAGCTCAGTGAGAATGATATAGGGGAATGAAACTCCCAACCTACTATGTCCGGTATGAGTTCCTGTTCTCTAAAATTGAAGAATGAATTTTAGGAACAACGGAGGTTGAGAGCAGAATATATTTATTGAGAGAAAGAAAGCTTCTGTCTGAGAGAGACAGAAGGGGTCCCAAGAGGGTTGCCAAGGACTCTGTCCTTTCCAGGGATTTTATAGAGTGAAATCATGGGGTGAGACGGGTTCAAGGTGGGGAAACTGGGAACTCAAGGGCAGACGGGCATGAGGTGGGGCAGGACTGTGGTTAGCCAATAAGATTAGTAGTTCAGGTAAAGCTGATTACCTTGGGGACAAATGAGGATGTGAGTCACACAGAAAGCAGGCATTCTTAGAGCCACTGTGACTCTTCCCTAGGGGGTTGGAATGGGACTCCTGGCTTCCTCAGGGTGAAGGGAGCTATTTAGAGGACCAGTCCTTAGGATGTGGATGCATTTGGTTGATCCTTTGTCTCGAGGCCTGGCCCACAGCAGGAGGTGTCCGTCTTCCTCACAGTTGCAAGGTACCTGGGCTTCTGCACTGGCTCCTTCCAGGACCCAGCCCTGCCTCACTGCCTGTAGCATTTCTAACTAACTCAGCTGCCTGTAACAAGAAGACCCTGGGTTTGTTTCCCAGTACCACCAGCAAACTACAGTACAATTCACCAAGAAGTGTCGGGGAGGAGGCCGGGCCTGTCCAGCTGCTGCCCTGCAGGAGTGTCTTGGTACTGAGTCTCACAGTTTTAATGCTCAGAACAGCATTTTTAAAAAGCAAGAATTCAAATACCCAGCCTACATTACTGTGAGTGAGAGAGTGTGTTTTTGAGTTGGAGGCAGTCTGTCAGCCTGGGTCTAAAGATTCTTGGTAGCTCAGCAATGTTGCAGTTCCGTGTGGTGCAAAGCTGCAGCCACGTGTGAGCAGTCCTTCCCGGGGACCCGAGCCCGCTCCCTTCCCGTCACGGTCTGAGCTGGACCTGAGAGCCTGCCAGACATCCCTCAGCCTTCTTCACGCTCATGCTTACTTGGCTTCCCAGTGCAGTTTCTAGCTGGCCTTTCTCCCTTTTGCTGATGAAAATAGGGGCTCAGAAAGACCCTAACTTGCCCAGGTCACACAGCACGTACCCAGGATTCGATCCTTGATCTTTCCAAAGCTTTTGGCTTTTGTGGGTGGACGTTCCATGATGGAACCATGGAAAAAATGATAAATGCTTAAAACTTGTGGAGACCTGAGCCCAGTATGGTGTCCAGACCCACAATAGTGTGTGCAGGATTCCTCAGGAATGCAACTGGATCCTCCTCAACAGGTAACCCAGCAGGCCAGATCAGGCTGAGCAGCCCCTGGTGAGCATTCCCGTGTGGCTCTCCAGCCTGTCCCTTGTCCTAGCGGCTGCCTAGTTTGCTGTTGGTGGAAGCAGGAGGGACAGGAGGTCCTGAAAGCCAGCATCGTTCCCATCTGCTCCCTATCAGGGCATTGTTAAATATTAAATGTGCCCCACTACACCAACAAAGACAAGCAGAAGCATCTCTTTGTCTAGGGTCCCCTGACTGACATCACTGGGGATTAAGTGACATCCTTGTTTTCTTATAACTGGAGCAGATGGGTTTTGGGGACTGCTCAGGGAGAGAACAGGCTCTGTCTCACCTGTGAGCCAAGCGGGGAGTATTTTGGTGTTGGTGGAGGTTTAAATAAAATACCAGCTCCAAGACCAGGGTAGGAAAATGATGTCTTGCAATTGTCCCAGTTAAGGAAGTGAAAACCTAGAACAATCTAAGTGTCTGTCCATCCACTTGTCCATACACCCATCCATCCATATATCCATCCATGCAGCCATCCATCTATCCATCCACCCATCCATCCATCATCCATCTATCCATCCACCCATCCATCCATCATCCATCATCTATCCATCCATCTACCCACCCATACAGATACCTATCCACCTATCCATCTACCCTCCTACTCATCCTCACCTGTCTGTCATCCATCATCCATGCACCCATCCATCCACTCACCAACCCATCCATCCATCCATCCATCCATTCATTTATCCTCATTGCTGCAAGTGAGCCACAAGCCAAGAGATGGGCATAGCCTGGAGAGGCTGAAAAGGACAAGGACTGGATTATCTCCTAGATCCTGCAGAAGGAACACGTCCTGAGGATCACCTGATCTTAATCCCAATTTTGGATTCTTGATCTCCAAAACTGTAAGATAATGACTGTGCTACTTAAGCCCTGAGTGTGTGATAGTTTGCTACAAAGCATTAGGAACTAGCACACATTTTGTGTTCAGTGTTGTAGCACAATTTTGAGTTCACTGTTAGCATCAAACAGACCGCGTTGTGGTTTGTTTTCCTGTGGCCCCACCCCAAGCCTCATGCATTTGCGGAAGTGACCAAATCTAGCGTTTGTGATTGGTTCATTGTGTAGCACTCGGATTGGTGGTGTGAATGTTTCACCCGCCCAGGGGTGGAGCCAGGATACTATGGCGGGAAGAAGGTGGGTCTGTGTCTCTTGCGGGTTTGCGCCTTGCAGTTTGCAGCCTGCGTGAACGGTAGCCCGCCATGCCACCCTCCCTTGCAGCCAGCTGAGTATGGGCTGAAACCTCCAGAATTGTAAGAAAATAAGCCTTTTCTTCCCTAATTTTGTGCACCAGGTATTTTGTCTCAGCGACCAGAGAAAAGTAAGCAAACAGACTAGTAAATAAAAACCAGAGTGCACAGAGCCCTGCACATAGTAAATGCTCAAACACACAACAGTTGTAAACAGAGACCCGAACACACTTGAACGTCTGCTGCCTTCGTGAGCACCTACCTAGACTAACCAGAGGAGGACAAGGGACATGTGTGTGGCCAGTGGACAAGGAACCTGGGAGTGACCCCAGCCGAGACCAAAAGAACCGCCCCAAAAGAAAGAACCGCCCAGGTGAGGCCAGCGTCCACTGCGAACACGTTACTCACAAGCTAGAATCAGTGCTTCTCACTATAAGGCTTTGGGCTTTTTCATCACGTATCATTTTTCTTATAATTACAACTACCAGTGACACGCACTGAAGACTTGTGCGGGGCCCGCCTTGGCACTAAAGCCTTCTTAGACATTTATGCTTCCTACTGATGTGCCTGGGTGCCAGTCCCCCAAAGCTGATCAGAATGACCCACAGTTCCGAATGAGTTATATTTGATCAGGAACAGCCTAAGAGCCTGCATCTTAACCTGGTCCTTCGCACCACGTGATGGGAGACAGAGAACCACATCTCATTTTGGGTTCACACCGTCCCCCACATCACAGTGACCCTCGTGCCCATTTTACAGACAGTGACAGTGGGGCTTGGGGAAGTTAAATTTGCTAACTCATGGCACAGGCAGAGCTGCAACCGACACGAGCAAGTGGTCCATCGGTCACCAGCTCTGCTGGATGAGTTGAGGCTGCCTCAACCCGGGGAGAGTAGTTCCCTTCCCTGTCAAAGGACCCATGGCGACACATCACCCCCTGGGAAAGCCTGGTAGCATTTAATACTTCATCACCACCTCTGAGAAATCCTCCCGGGGACCCCTACTCCCAAGCTCATTCTTTGTCCAAACACTTTAAAGACAACCTCAAGAGGTGGTGATGGGAACTGGCTTAGCCTTCGAGAGGCCTGCAGGTGCCTGGGACAGTTAGCTTGTGGGGGGTCCCAGGGGAGAATGACAGCCACATCACTGTAAGGAAGAAACAAAGATACACAGCACTGCCAGCTGCACCAGCTGCTCCCTGCACATACTCACCCTGTGTTGTGTCCAGAAATGGTCTCATTCTATGCCGTAGGACCCGGCAGACAGGCACTGTTATCATCCCCATTGCACAGATGGGTAAGCTGAGGTCCTGCCATTTCCAAGCCAGATCTTCTAGCCTCCTGCTATTTTTGAGGAGTGTCCATCCTCCCCACACATTTCCATTGAGAATGGTAGCCAGCACTGACTCCTGCTTGCTTCTCAGGGGAGCAGTACAGGACCCCTGAGGAGTCACCATTGGTCCCACAGAGTGGATCATGACCCCTCCCCCCAGCCCTTGAGTGTGGCCCCCAAATCCAAAACCTGCTCAGCCTCTGGATTCCACAAAGGCTCCTCAGGGGACAATTCTGCCTCCCTGTCCCAGAACCACTTGGAGATGTCTGGAGATGTTTTCAGTTGTCACAGCTAGGGGGCGGGGACATACTCTGTTGGTTGGAGGCCAGGGATGCTGCTAAGTGTCCTCAGATGCACAGGACACTCACACAGGACAAAGGACTACCCGCCCCGAATGCCAGTGGCCAAAGGCCCCGGCAGCTGCTCTCAGCCAGGGCTCCAGCTTCGTCCTCGCCTGGGTTGCTTCCGGTCCCCTGATGAGGGTCCTGTTTCTGGACTAAACCCTCAGAGCTCATCTTGCCTCTGCCGTATACAGCGCCCCACCTTTGGTGTCCTGTGGCTCTTACTGACCCTGACAACCTGCCGGGATGGTCACCTGCTTCCTGCCACCATCTCCACAGGCCTGGGCCAGGTGGACACCCCCCAGCCCCACGGCAGAGCCACCCCACTCTCCCTCCCTCCTTCCGTGCCCCACACTGGGGCAGGACAGTGCTCAGGTCTTGGCCGACACCCATTGCTGTCCCTGTGTTCTGCGGGAGCACAAGAGAGATCCCAACCCGTGAGGACGACACCTTCTCACCACAGGACACAGGGGTCCGCCTGGCCCAGCACCACCCCCACTTCCTGCCCAGGCTGCTCATTTCCAGGCATCCGGAGGTCCAATTCCCAGGAGCCTTGGTGTGGGGGTGAAACTGCCCGGGGAAGAAAGACGGCAGCTCATGCCTAAAAATAAAAATATCATTCAGTCCTCGGGTCTGACGGCAGAGAGCAGCCGCCCCTGGCAACGGAGCGCCACACTGGGAAGCTGTTGCAGGGGTGTTAGCATGGATCTGGGCCACCGCGAAGACAGAGGGCCTCTGCGCTTCGGGTGGCTCTGGATCTGTGGGTGGCAAAGGGCCGTGGCCCCCCACAACTGGCCCCATTTGTTTGGGCTCCCGATGCCTCCTGGAAGCGTAGGTTTGGAAGTGAGCCTCCTCACGTGGGTCCAGGAAAGCGCACCCCTTCCTGCGGCTCCCAGTGAAGGTGGGGGCTGTGGACGAGCCGGCGAAACTGTCCCTCGGTTCCCCCGAGATGTTCCCGGCCAGGATCCTTGCTTCTGAACCTTGAGCTCTTTTTCTTTCTATGCAGTACTGGGAATTAACCCAGGGCCTCAGACTGAGCTACATCTGAGCCTTTTTAAATTTTTCATTGCAACACAAGGTGTCACTAAATTGCCCAGGCAGGACTCAAACTTGCAACCCTGCTGTCTCAGCCTCCCAGCGTGCTAGGACTACAGGCCTAGGCTACTACACCTGGCTGACCTTAACCATGTAATGACTCTCTGCCTTAATGTTCTGATCTATAAAACAGACGCAGTGCTTATCTCAGAGGGCTGTTGTGACTTTTTTATTCTTTTTTTGCTTTTTGAGACAGGGTCTCTCTCTATGCAGTTCAGGCTGGTCTTGAGCTTACTTTGTAGACGAGGCTGGTCTCGAACTTGCAACGATCCTCCTGCCGCAGCCTCCCGAGTGCTGGGATGACAAGCATGAGCCACCACGCCTGGCTGTTGTGATTTTTAAAACAGCAGAAATGCAAAGCATGACCTGGAAGCCAGTGTCTTTTGCTGCAAATTGGATTTGAGGTCTGACTTAACTGTTTATAGGTTTGGGGGTTGTACTGTATGCAGCATTAAAGTCCTGAGGGTGCACCCATCTGGCGATGGGATCCTTGCAGAAAGAGTTACTAAGATGAAGTCACACTGGGCTCTGAGTACAATATTCCTGAGCCTGGTGTCTGCGTAAGAAGGTGATGTGAAGGGACAGCAGAAGGTGGCTGTGTGACATGCAGCAAGTGCTGGAGTCCTGGGCTCCAAGCTAAGCCATGCCAAGGACTGGCAGCTACTCCTGACCCTGGGGAGAGCCACAGAACCGATCCTCCCTCAAGGCCTCCGAAGAACCGGCACCTGGTGATGCTGGGGCTTGTTATCTGGTCTCTTGGCCTGGCCAGGAAGAATCCTGAGGTCTTCAGCTCAGTCATTAGAGCAGCCTTAGCAAACTAAGACCAGGGGCGTGGCCTCTCCCAGCCGGGACTTGTTCGGCTGTAATCCAGAGAGTAAAACAGATGATAGATGTTCTGGCAGTTACAGAAATGAAAATTAAGACAACTCTGAGATTCCATCGGATTCTAGAAAGAATGGCAATTATTAAGAATTCAAAGAACGGTGAGTGCTGGTGGGGTAGGGAGGAAGGAACCCTTCTGCACCATGAGTAGGAGTGTAAACTAGTACAACCCCTGTGGAAACCAGCATAGAGAGTCCTCAAAAACTAAACCAGAAACTCCACGTGACCCAGCTATTCCCATCTAGGTATCTCTCCAAAAGAGCTAAAGACGTTTATCAGAGTGATACACGCACACCTGTGTTTATAGCAGTACAATTCACAGAAGCTAAATCTTGGAAGCAGCGTATAAGCCCATCAACAGAGGAATGAATAAAGAAAATGTGCTATTTCCCCACAGTGGAGTACTACTCTGCCATAAAAATGTTAAGTGAATTAAGTCAGACATAAGCCTAAATATTGCATGGTTTCTCTTATATGAGAAAGCCAAATTAAATAAATTAAGAACAAAATAAAATAGGGAAAATGATCTTCGGAAATGGTAAGGGGACCAAAAGCTGGAGGGAGGAAGGAGAGGAGAGGACAGGAAGTAAAAAGGATTCAGGGGTGCTGTGTCCATGTACCGGCTCCCCGTGGGAAGGTAAGCATTGCATACTGCAAGCCTGGGCTCAGACGAATAAAAAGCTTTTAAGAAGTTAATCGATGTGACAGTGACAGATGCCTTGTAGGTGCTGAATGCATATGAATGGAATCTGAAGCTCAACCACCTTTGGAAGAAAGGAGAAAGGGATGGGGAGATATCTGTACCCCAGCCCAGCCCAGCCCAGAGAGAGGCAAAGTGGGCCCCACATGAGAAGGCCAATGAGCAAGGTCACTTTTATCTGCAGATGAGAACACTGGGCAGACGGCCTGGAGAAGGAGCCGGCCAGAGAAAGCCCAGGCAGCGTGAGATGAGGCGGAAACCATCTCCCTGAGTGGCCAGGAGCCCCGCCCACCTACAGCCCCAGACCCGGAAGTGCACGGCCAGAGCTCATGCTCCCCACCTCCTCCTCAGTTCTGTCCTCCCTCCTTGCCCTGCCCTGACCTGTCCTCCATGCATGAGGGACCAGTGCAAAGAGATGACCCCATGTGGCCAGTCCCAAACTGAGGCTTTTCTTGCGGAGGCTGGGGAAAGACTTCTTACATTCCCAGGAGACTCAGGAGGGGCGACACACAGCTGGGACCTCTCTCCCAGCTTCCTGGAGGACCTCACCCAGAGTAGGATTGCAAACTCTAGGCAGAGAGAGACAGAGAGACGGAAAAAGAGGCCAGGACGTGATTTTATCCTTAACCCGGCCCTATCTGAACTTCTCTGTTGCATAAGTTAATTAATTCTGTTTTACTTCAACCATGTAAGATTCTGCTGTCCACAGTCAGAATGTCCTGTTCCACCCCAGAGGCTTGGCCAGGCGTGGGCGGCGATCAAAGAGAGTAGCCTGGCTGCCAGGTCCCGAGAGCTGCTGAGCCCGAGGAAGGCCCAAGGGCAGCACAGGGAAGCGGTGTCTGTTTGCAGCTGCTTCCTTTGCAGAAAGGGCTGTGGTCACTCTCTGAAGGAGACCTCAGCCTGCAGGCTACCCCTCTCCAGACTTCTACCTCCCCAGCTGTGGCTGGGTCTTGAACATATAGTCGATAGATCTGACCACACCCCTATCACAGGTCACACAAACTGTTTATAACTTGGGAATTGGAGAGTGGGCCAACTGGTCTACCTCAGCCCAGGTTCATCCTTTGCTGGGTTTGATGAAGACTGGGAGAATGTGACCTTCAGGCCTCACCAGTGGTTTCAAGGACAGCTACTCGCTGTCTTCCACCAGCTTGCAAGGCCCAGGCACTTGGAAGCTGTCGGGGGTGGGGGTGGGGGTGAGTGTACAACCTCTGAGCCTCTAGGATTTGCTCTAGAGAAGGCTGCAGGGTGAGGCCAAGGCCTTGTGGGCTGCAGGAGGCACTCAGATCTGTTTCATACTCCAAGCCTGCCAGATAGAGACACTGAGCAGTCACAGGGTGGCCTCACTGTGCTTTGGCAAAAGTTTCCCCCCACCACACACCACCTCTGCCCCTGGGCGTGGTTTGTAGGGGCAGCAAGGGAGTCCTGCAAGGACAGCATTCCTGCAGGCCAGCGTGGGCCTCAGCGCCACCCTCAGACCCCAGAGGGGCCTGGAGCTCCAGTAGGTGGTGAGCTCCTGTCCGAGGGCAGGCAGACCACAGCTGCCCTGCAGGTGCAGCACAAAGAGGGCTGGGGGAGGGGAGCCAGCAAAGCAGAGAGAGGTGCCAGGTGGGGAAGGGAAGCCTGATCTGCAGAGCCCAAGTGGGCTCCAAGGGCAGGAAGGGAAACTGGTCCTGCTCCTGGATACTTTGAAAGCAGCAAGGTCTTCCTCTGCCCTTCGCGGCTGGCCAAGCTGCATTTCATGAGTGACTCTTTCTCCCTGGGCCTCCTGCCTTGGGCGCAGCACTTAACGTTCTCAACGTCAACAAGAAATTGGTTAAGAGCATGGAGCCAGACTGCCTAGGACAGATAGGAGCCGCACCCTTAGCCAATGCGAGACTGAGGATGCCTTGCTAACCTTTCCCGGCTTCTGAGCTCCCAGACATTCAGTTCAGAGTCGAAGGGAAACACAGGAGCTCACAGGGCTCCTCTGCCTCTACAGGGGCCCACGCCCTTGGAGCAGCTCAGCTCAGGTTGGTCACTCTTGCTGAGAGAACAAAATGACAAGTTAAGCATGTTGGCTCTGGGTGGCCCCCACACCGTCCCTGCCCTACCCAGACTCCAAGCCAGGAGGCCTCTGAGGACCAGCACCTCCCCAAAGCAGCCCTGGGGGACCTAAGCTGGCACACCTTGCCCTGTCCTTTGTATCCTCCTCCACCCTCTCCCACCACGGAGTCGATGGTGGCATTGTCTTCTACCCTTCTCAGCCACTCTCTGGGGCAGTATTTCACATGACCTTCTATCCACCACACAAATCCTCAGTTCAATGATCGTAGGGACCAACGGATGGGTTGCTGTGGCCATGACAGAGGACCTAGGACCCCATGCTGTGCACCTCCCAGTCTGCAAAGGGAAGGGCAGGGCAAGTTTTCTGGAAGAAATGAGGCCTGACCTGAACCCCCTGGCTGAGTGGCATCTTGACCAAGGATATTTTTTTAAGTTCTTATCACTTTGCTGCATTCTACTGTGCCTCTTTAGTTATAAAACAGATAGGGGAAAAATGGGACAAGTCACAGCTGCTGTGACCTCATTGCTTCTGACCCACTCCAGAGTCCTACTGCGGTTCAGTTACTTAGTGGGAAAATTCCCCCATGGGTACAGTGGTATCCGGACACAGACGTATGGATGTGTACACATGCATGTACATCCATAAACATAAACGTGTGTGCGTGTGCATGCGTTCATCACACGGAAGACTCCTCCAAGACAGAGACAGGGCTGCCCTGAGACGCGCTGCCCAGCTGAGGCTCTGAAAGTCTTTCGTAGGCAGGAGCTGTGGCTCAGACACACCTGGGCTTGAATCCAGTCTGACTATGGCCACCTCCTCTGTGCATTGGTCCCTCACCTGCAGTTCCCCAGGAATTGCTAGAAAGGCTTTCTGGACTCCTGCATGTGGAATCCCAGGTTAGCCCGGCCCAGAGTAACCAGGAGATGTGGGCTTCCTCTCCACCTGCCTGAGTGTAAACCCTGGACCTTGCTGGCTCAGTAGAGCGCAGCCAGGCACCCTAGTGACACAGTCAACACCAGAGGCCAAGACCACCCAGGGAGCACAAGCTGATCAAGGAATCCTATTTTGGAGACTTCGACTTCTGTGATTGCCAGGAAACCACCATGCTGAACTTTGATGACCCTCAACCCTCTCTCTCATCTTCCCAGGAGCTATAAGCTCTGCCAACAAGTGATCAGATAGTACATGTTTTTCTTGTGAAGTTTTAGAATTCTCTAGAACAATAAAGCTGACCCTTCACCCCCTTATCACATTTCATGATAAAGGCAGCCCCCAGTGATGGGCCCACTCAGAGATCATAGAAACATCTGCCTAAAAGCAGAAGATAAAGCCTTTGAGACAGGCCTTCAAACGGAACAGGCCCAAGCAGTATAAAAGCCCAATCCATTTCCACCACGATAAGCTTCCTTAGAAACTGAAATCTGATTTTGGCCCTAAAGGAGAAAATTAAAACCAGAAACCGAGACACGAATACCATTTTATTTTCATGTGTGGGAACCCTTTAAAAGCAAGAAATGAGAATGTCCTCCAGAGAGGCTTCTGCTTTCCACAAGGTGACATTTTGCATGGAGTCATTGTCCCCAGTGACTCCAAATATTGTCACTTCACAGAGCTGGAAATGCTTGAGACCGATGTACATAAGGTTTTCATTTTATATGCAGAAGAGGCCTAGAATTTCTGTTAATGATGTATTCCCCTTCCTCAGCAAAAGCCTGGCTCAAAGCAAGCATTCATCCAGGATTTGTCTAATAAATGAGTCAAACTGTGACCGCCAGCACTCATAAGCATCGTAAAGCTTTGGTAAAGTTTCTGCTCCCAGCATTCTTTCGCCCTGTCTTAGAGCATCGGGGCTGTAGGATCAGGGTGTGGAAGGTTGGGAAGCTGTGACATCGCAGAGTCCAGGTTCAAGGCAGCAGCAGACTCAGGTCTGGCGCGAGCTGCTTCTCGTTCGTAGCTGCCCACACCAGCGAGGCCAGCTGAGTGTGCACTGAAAGCTTCAAAGCCGGGAGCCCACATAAACCTTTGCTCTCTCTAAGTTGACGGACATTGGGTAACAAAGCTGGCTGACACAGCCTTCTGACACTGCCACTTAGGAGGGAGGATTTAGACAAGCTTACTCAGACTGCAGCCCAGCCAGCCCAGTGCCAGTGGAAAGCCCAGAGCAGCTCTGCTGTGGCCGCCCCAGACTTCGGAGCAGACGGCATCGGGGTGCAGGGGACAGCATTCAGGTGCCTCCCTTTCTTGTCTGACCCTGAGGGAGGCGCTGGCCAGTCTTATCACTGGCTGCATGTGCCACTCTCATGGGTTAGCTGTGTTCCTCTCGCTTCTGAATGCCCCGCACACAGTGACGCATCCCCTCGTGTAATTCCTTGTTAGTCACGCACAGACCTGTCACTGCAGGAGTGACTGCCTGGAATCCTCCAGAAGCAGCTGGTGCCGCATCTCCCTGCATCTCCAGCTGCCCGTGGTGATGGATTAGAAAGAGCCCAGGAAGGGGCCGCACAGGAAGGTCAGGGAAAGGGAAGGCCAGGAAAGAGCCACAGGGCCAAAGTCAGGGAGCTCAGACAGCTAGCTGCCTCCAGGTTTTGTAGCACTAACAATCGAAACTGGGGCCTTTGTACTGAGCCGTGGTCTCAGTGTTGCCTCACTATATATCTGTAGCAAAGATGCCCAGGCTGAGTTTACACTTGTGGGCCTCCTGCCTTGGCCTCCCCGTGTGCAGGGATTTCGGGCGCGCAGCACCGTGCCCAATGCCGCATTTTTAATATTATAGGAAAACAACAGAATGAGGCCTTTGGAGCTGGAGGAGTTATCTCAATAACCAAGGCTCCCTGGAAAAGTTCAGGAAAACAAAATGGGCATAAAAATAACAGATATAGCCTGGAGGGGAAGCTCAGTGACACAAGTGCCTGCCTGGCAAGCGTGAGGTTGTGAGTTTGATCCCTGGTATAAAAAAAAAAAACCGATAGTATAAAATTTTATCTAATAATTTCCTAATTTATTATAAAAAAAGAGTAAGAGTCAGAATAATATACTAACAGACAATGAAAGCACACAAAAAAGATATGCCCACAAAGTGGACTAAATTCAAACCTGTCATTAAAAAAAAAACCCCTAAAGTCATTAAGGATATGATACAATTCACAAAGAGAAAACATAAACTAGAATTTCAGAAAGAAAGATGAGGAGAGAAGACAGAACTCGAGAATTAGACACAGAGAGACTGCGGCACAGACATAGCTCAGCTGCAGAGTCTTAGCTAGCATGTGTGAGGCGCTGGGTTCCATCTCCAGCCACAAGGGAGGAAGGGAGGGAGAGAAAAATAAATGAGAAAAAATTATTTTAGAAATAAAGACAAAACTAGAAGAAATGCAATGCAAACAGTACACCTGAGAATTCCTTACAGTAAGTAAATAATAGAAGGCAGAATCTTTTTGAAATAAAAGAGACAAGGATTGAGAGAGCGTTAAAAGCATTAAAAATAGGCAGAGGAGATCCAATATATAGATAATGGGAGATCCTAAAGAGAACAGAAACAAGAAAACAGAAAATGCTAAAGACCAGTTTTCAGAAAGAAAAAGATTTGAAACTATCTGTTGAAAAAGCACCCTGTATATTTAAGATTTATTAAGCAAAAACAGCCAAAACCAGAATAGGTAATTAAAACCATAGACTTAAGGAAAAAAGAACAAAAAGCATGTGGTTTATAAGGTAAAGAAAATTGTATTGCTGTCAGGCTTTAAAAATAGCAACATTTATACCAGAAAACAGAGCATCTTAGCTGAGATACCCAAACGGAGAAAACGCAAGCCAAGGTATTTACATCCAAGAAAATCAGTGTTCCAAAAGAGATAGTATAAAGATAAATCAGACTGTCATCATCAGGAATCAGGAATCAGAATCAGGAAGGGCAAAATCAGAAAACACTGTTCCTAAGAAGTCCACCAGAGAAGGAGCTGCAGGTGGCCAAAGGGACAGAGTGACATCAACAGATGGCTTGTGGTTGACACCAACCATTCTCTTTGCTTGGAGAACTGAAGTCAAAAGAAAGTTAAAAGCAAGCGATTTTCTGACAGCAGAGGTAGTGCCCAGCATGGTGACAGGGAGGAGACAGACCAAGTGGAAAAGCACTTTTACAGAGAGAAATTATGGGGGGTTCCGTTCCTTGAAAACTAGGGTGATCAGTGTGGAAGAACATAGATGTGGATGCAATAGAAAGGGGTTAAATGAACAAACAAAACCCTTTTGAATTTGAAACATCAGCATGAAATAATGAAGTTCTTTTTCTTTGCGTATTAATGATACTCTGGAAAAGACCTAGAACCAGTTCATCACCGCATACAGACAACTATCCACAAAGACTTAATGTAAGTGTTGACACTAGAAGACTTCCAGAAGAAAATATAGACAGAAAAAAATTTTTAACATAGGGGGAAAAAACAGGGTACAAAGAAGTCATAACCATGAAAAAGGGAAAAGGAAGATAGATTGGATTTCATTAAGTTGTAATAACTTTCTGCTTTAAAAATTGAAATGCCGGTAGTGTGCACTTAAGTGAATTTTGTGGAATATAACTTGTTTCAATAAGCTATCAAATTTTAAAATAAGAACAAAAATACTAAAAGCGAGAGACCTTTCTTATGTTTTAAAAAATTACCAAGTTGAAGAAAAACTTAAGGAATTCAAAATTTGGGACAGAGACTAGGAAGAAATAGTTTAAACCCATACAGCCTGATGAAAGAATTATACTCAGACTATACATACACCTTCTGCCACCCAATAATAAAGAGAAAAACGGAAAGAATTGTCAAAACACTCAGACAAACACTTCACAAAGGATGACATGTGCAGAGCCAATAGAGGTTAGATACCACTGCACAGCCTCAACACAGCCCACTTTAAAATCTGAAACTACCATTGGCAGGAATGGAGGAGAGCGGCGGGGGCCTCGCTGATTGCTGGGAGGAGCTTATGCTGAATCAGCTCATTTAGAAAGAAGTCCAGGGATTTCTTATAAATACACAATTGCCACATGTCTTTGTGATTCCACTTACTCAAGGAGAATGAAAATATACAGCCCCAGAAGGACATCTGTAATGGTTGATACATTGTGTCAACTTGAGAATTTAGAAGTTTAAGTAACTCAGCAGGGGGCCAGGTCCTCACTTTGTAAACACCCTCATCCTGTGCAAGAGGAGAGCATGGAGATGGTGTGAGTGCTATACCTTCTTTCTTTCCTTAGTTTTGGGTATTTTGTCCCAGCGACAAGTGAAAAGTAACCAGGACAACGTCCAATGGAATATATGTATCAGTCAGCTTTTCATGACTGAAACAAATACCTGAGATAAATCAACTTAAAAAGATGAAAGGCTTATTTTGGCTCTCAGTTTTTAGGTTTCAATCCGTGATTGGTTGGCCCTGTTGCTTTGTGGCCAATGGTGGGGCAGCTTATCATGGTGGGAACACATCACAAAAGAAAACTGCTCACCTCATGGTGGCCAAGGAGTGTGGGAGGAGGACAAGGTCCCACAGTCCCTTTCAAGGGCTTTCCTCCAGGGAGCTGAGAATACCCCTGAAACCCATCTCTTAAAATATTCACCGGCACCCAATGGCACCACACTGAGCCTTTGTGGGGACACTTAACATTCTACTTTTGGTTTCTAAAGATTTATATCCATGTTACAATGCAGGAAACATTCAGTCCATCTCCAGGGGTCTCCACAATCTTAAGCTGTCCAGCATTGCTCAAAAGACTAAGCCCAGGTTTCTTCTGAGACGCAAGGCAAACTCTTACCTGTGAGCCCCTAAGAAATCGAAAGCCAAGTTATGTAAATCCAAGATAAATAGTGGGGCTGTCAAAAGGAACAAGTCAGTAACAAAAAGGAAAGAACAACTATGTCAGATTCCAAAGAAGAGAGCAATCTACATGCATATATATAATCACAGCATAGGCAAAACTACTCTATAGCAATTGAAATCAGACTCAAAGTTGTCTAGCTGGGGTGGCTGGAGGTGTTTAGTCAGAAAACAGTTGAGGAAACTTTCTGGAATCATAGAAATGTTCTATATTTTGATCAAGATTGTGGTCACTTGGGTATATAATTTGTATAACTATACACTTCCTACACAGATCCAAGTATAACAATAAATTAAAATAATAAAGTAACAGGATAGTTGCATAAGTGTGTATAAATATTGGAGTCTGAAGAAATCCTGATTAGTCATACCTCTCCTTTTTTTCTTTATGTTCAGAAACGAGTGAGAAGTAGATGCAGAAACTAGGCAGGTGCAGATCATTTTTAGCTAACTTCTTTACTGAAACTGCGAGATTACATAGTTTAGCCATGTGATCGTACCTGGTCTCCCTAATTCTTCCCTCTCATCTCCCAACAAAGCAGATGCAGTTAAATTATGCCACACACCTGTCCAACTCCAGTTCTGGGCTGAGACAGGCTCTGAATTTGGATTCTCCCAAAGCAGAGCCTGAGATGAAGATTTGGGTGCCTGCAGTTGATTGGAGAGGTGATGGGGGCAGGAGGGGGACGGCAGGGAGAGGGGTGAAGGAACACTATCGGGGTCTGCTGTGGTCGTGGGTGCTCAGTGTCATGCAGTCCTGGGAGCATCCCTAGCCCTTCCCAGAGCTTTGATGGAGGATGAAATCTTCACCCTGCAACTCATTCTCTACTCGTGACAAGTGGCACTGAAAAGCCAACATGGATCTACACCCTCAGAGGCCAACAGGTCTTGCTGAGATGTTAGTATTTGTGCAGAAAATGGTCAAGATTAACGTTGCCATCAGACTGTGAATTCCCCGAGGGCAGAGCCCCTGAGTTCCTGGTCATTTTGCCTGGCACAAAGCAAGTCCCAGTGTCTACTGCACAGAAGGACTGAAGGAAGAAGAGGAGGGAAGCAAACAAGAGAGAGGGAGGGAAGGAAAGGGCTTGTGGGGGCAGTGACGATCCCAGGGTCACACAGAGCTGGTGGGGAATCCTGCACCCAAAGAGGGGAGGTCAGCGTGAGCAAGGGCTCCCACCCAGGGTGAAGAGCACAGGCTGTGTGTTAGAGAAACGATTTGTTCAGGGATCCAGTGGTTGCCCATGCGATATTGTGACAAGGTAAGAAATGCATATTTGGTCTCTCCTCTGGGTCCTGGCACACAGCTCCTGCAGCCTCTGGAGTGACAAGACAGTCTTTTGTATGCTAACGAGATAGGGCCCCTACAGAGCTTTAGTGGGCTAGAACTTCTGGCCTCACTCTCAGGGCAGCGGAGAAGGGCTGAAGGCCTAGCTGGTCACCAGCAGCCAAAGACATACTCAGTCCTGCGTATGTAATGAAGGCTCCATAAAAGCCCAAAAGGACAAGTTTAGAAGAGCTCCCATGGGGCTCCCTGGGGGAGGCAGCCCCAGAGGGGCAGGGAGACTCCACCCTTCCCCTCATCCCTCCACCTCGTGAGTCTCTTCTGACAGGCCATGCCTCTGCACCCTGTGTGACATCCTTTGTAACACACGGGAAATTTGAGCACGTGTCCCCTGAGTTCTAAGAGCCCCCTCTAACAAATAAATGGAATTGTGGAAGAGGCCATAGTATTACCGAACAGCAGATCCCGTGGGCCTTCATTCCAGATTCTTGGTGTTCTGCACAAAGAATTGGACAGCACACAGAGAAAAGGCAGCAAAGGTGTGCCCTTACTGAAGGTTGGAAAAGAAGTACACTCTTCGGCGAGCAGGCAGGTGAAAGGATCACAGAGATTCTGGAGAGAAGAGAAAGGGGTCTTTTGTACCCAGAATTCCTAGGTTATCTCTCTCATGCAAATAAGTCACTGGGAAACCTGGCCTATCAAATGCTCACTTGGTGTCACTCCATGTGTAAACTGCCCTATCACAAAGCTCGCTTGGCTTCCTGCCATATGTAAATGGAAGATCAGGGACAGAGTCTTTTGATTGGTTGTGGCCAAATGTAAATAAAAGGGAGGAAAGAGTGTCATCTGATTGGTCCTGTGAACAGCGCCAGATTCAAATAGAGACTGAATATAGCACTTCTCTGATTGGTTCTGTGAACAGTGATGCTGCTATCACCATACTGGGAGTGTCTCTCTCCTGAAGAGTGTTCTGTGCCCTGTTGCCCCATCTTAACCCCAGCCCCACAATTTATAGCTGATAGAAAGTTTTAAAAAAAACCGTAAGACTATGATTTATGTCAAAAGAGGGAACAATCATGTAGGACCAAGCCCTTAACCTGCAAGGGTTTTTTTTTTTTTGCTTGTTTTTTGTTTCTTTTCTTTTCTTTGGGGGGAGGCATCAGGAATTGAACTCATGACCTCACACTTGCCTGACAGGCACTTACACCACTGAGCTAAACCTCCCGCATTACCTGCAAGTTTTGATGCTGTCTGCAGGCGAATGGCGCTGGGAAGGAATTCTAGGCCACCTGAGAGGTGTCTGCTGAAGGCTTGCTTGGTGTGTGGGGAATCACATGCTGGAGCACCCACCTGTTATCTGAAATGCTGCCACGAGTGGTGATTTCTTCTGTCTAACAGTTTGGAACAAAGACAGTCAAGCAAAAAGGTTGAAGCAGGAAGGGGAGAAGCAGGTCCGTAGTGCAGAGCCAAGAGCCAGCAGGGGCTTTTGTTATGGCCAGGGCTGAGGTCAGCAAGGGCAGAAGGAATGTGAGCAGGGTCTACAGAAAAGAGAAGCCACTGGCCTCAGCTGACCTCAAGGAAGACATTCCTGTCCACTCCAGGTCACCTCCCACATACCTGATGACCTCTGCCAGCAATGAGAGTGCCCCTGGACCAAATGCACCAGGACAACTCCACCAAACAAGGTGCAGGGGGATTGGGAGGACACCCTAGCTTCCTACCCTGGGGTGAGGCTGACACGTGGCAACCCATAATGAACTCACCTTTGGATCCCCAGAAACCCCACCACCAAATAAACCACTCCTAGGGTCAGCTTCACAGGACTCAGCCACGGGTGGGTGAGTGACCAAAGCATACGGTAAACTGCAGGGCGCTGCCGGTTGCTCGGGGTGAAATGAATGACAGCCCTACTCCGCCATAGGCCACCCCCTCAGATCCGTCAGTAAAAGAACCAGCTCTGTCCTGCTTGTTGCTGGCTGCATGCGCTTGCCACAGCTGCCCTAGCACAAGACAGTGAGGAGGGTGGCTTACAGCACATGGGTGTTCCCACTTATCCAGAGCGGGCCCCTGAGATCCCGGTGAGCACAGCAATGCTGACCCCTGAGATCCCGGTGAGCACAGCAGTGCTGCTCCGCCTGCGGCCTCCCTCTTTGGCTCAGGCAAGTCGCTTCTCCCCGCTGGCTCCTCCACGGCTATGATCAAGGCTGCTCTTACCAGGACACTGCCATAGGGGCGACGGCCCACTCTGATGACCTTATTTTAAGTTCATTACCTTTATCTCCAAACGCAGCCACCTTCTGGGTTCTGAGAGCAAGCACACCAAAGCTCAGACGTGGGAGATCGTAAGTCAGCTCCTAGCACTGGCCTCAAGTCTCTTTATTTAAAATGGGCTGCTTATTCGTTTGGTTTGGGAACCCACCTTTGCCATGTCTTGCCTGCCTCCCATGCCGAGGACACGCTGGCCGCTGCTGCCCAGAGCTGACTGTGGATTTGGCCCGCAATGGGGTTTTAAACTTAAGTCCCTCTGCAGAACATTAGTGCTGTCGCCGCTTTCCTACTCTCCGTCCCCATGGAGGTGGCCGTAATTGAGACCCAGCCGTTCATACAGTCTTCTCCCGGGCCAGCTTGGGTTCCCAAGGTGTAGGTAAAGTGGAGCGATTTTTATTTGCCTTTTAATGTCTTCAAACTTTAGAGCACTTCCCCTGAGCCCTGGTGGGGCCTGAACTCTTTCCTCTGCACCTGCTGCAGCCTGACACAAAGCGCTGCTGTGTCCCCACGGCTGCGGGAAACACCTACCCGCTCCACCTCCGCCAGTGACAGGCCACAAAAGCCCAAACTCGAGGTGAGGATCAAAACAGGCCAGGCCGAGGGGCTGCCAAACCAAACACAAAGGAAATGGCCTGCGAGCCCAGCCGAGAAACCAGATTCCGTGGAAATGGCTGCTCCCCGCGCCCTGGAAGGCTGGCTCCAATAAAGTGGCTCCGGAAGGCCCGGAGGACCCCCATGGCCCTCGTCTTGATGGGGATGCCAATAAAAATCTCAGAACCTCCAGACTGCAGGCCCTCTAGGCACTGGCCTGGGGCTGTAAACCAGGCTATGAGCAGCTGGGGAGCCCAAGGGAAGAGGCCTGCTCCCCAGAAAGCCCCCTAGCCAACCGCCCACAAGCCAGAAAGTAATGGAGACACCATTAGGGGAAAGAGGCCTCGCCCCAGTGTGGGGAGGGGAAGTCTGGCCCCCAAGCCAGGCTCTTGCTCTAAAACCAGCCTAGAGCTGTTAAACCCGTGGGAACCTCAGGCAGAAGTAACTGACTGACACAGTGACCGCCAGGAACTACAGGTTTCTAAAGAAATCTGGGGAACCCAGCCTCAGGAAGCAACCAGACCTGGTGGCTGAAAAAAAAAACTAGGGGAGCATGCTGGAGACCCAACCATGCTCAGCCACAGAAGCTGAGATGTCTACTGTGTGTGCACACAATTGTGCGTGCTGCTGAATCCATGGGCACTGGACACCGGGGGTCACTTGCACACAGAGCCAGCCGTGTGTGTCTGTGGGTTCTATTTCTGTGGCGCCGGCCAATTGCAGTTAAAAAATATTTTAAATAAATGTAGCCAGGCAACAAATACAGTGATTGCATTTGTACTGAGGTATAGAGGTTTTCTTGTCATTATTGCTGAAGCAATACAGTATAACAACATAGATTGTTTTAGATATTAGATGTAATCCAGAGGTGACCTACAGTACATGGGAGGATTGCATGGTTTACATTCGATCACCACAGCCTTGTTTGCAAAAGCACGAGCACCTCTGAGTCTTGGTATCGCAGGGATCTTAGCACAACTCCCCCACAAACACCAAGAGACATCTGCGTACTCGTGTGAGGTGGAAAGTCACCAATGTGTGTACTTGTGTGCACATAAGCCTTCCAGATTGAGCAAATGAAAATAGGGGCATCCAGTTAAATTTGAATTTAGACAAAAAACAGATAATTGCAATAGAAATATTGCGTACGTCATACTTAGGCTAAAAAAAAATACCCATTGTTTATCTGAAATTGAAATGTAAGTGGATGTCCTGTGTTTTCTCTGGCAACCTCTTACATGCGTAAGTGTCCAAGCTTGGAACAGCCTGACATTTGGGATTGCAGAGGATTCATAATGAGGCAAAGCATGCATGCACACACACATACACATACACACTCACACACGTATAAAGTGCTTCTATGACATCCTCAAATGTTCTAACAGGTGGCAGTCACTCTTTGTAAGAGGACTGTTGTTTACCTTCTACGGTGCAGTTGTAACCTAAGTGCATTTAACTTACAAATTGTTCTTTGTGGTCTCGCAGAGGGGGATAACTGGGTGTGACACCTCCTGCTCTTCCAGCCGGGAGCAGTGGCCCTGGGTGTTCAGGCTGGGAGGCTTCAGCCTGTGCCCCTCCCCGCTCCATCTCAGCCCCAAACAAACTTCCAGTGGGACACTGGGCAGTCGGGCTGCTGGACGCGTTCCACCTAATAACTGAAGTCTGAACTGCCCCTTCCCACAGATAGGGAAATATGCTGGAAGGCGATGGGAAGAACTGATTTGTACTTCTGGACTCCAGAGCAACTCATCATGGGGCACAGGGACTAAAAGATGTCTTAAGTCTGTGAACACGAGACTTAAAAAAGACTTCTAAGGCCAGGGAGTTAGCTCAGTGGCATAAGCGTCTTGCCTGGCAAGCACGAGGTCCTGAGTTCGATTCCTAGTACCAGAGAGAGAGAGAGAAAAAAAAAAGAGAGAGAGAGAGAGAGAGAGAGAGAGAGAGAGAGAGAGAGAGAGAGAGGGAGAGAGGGAGAGAGGGAGAGAGAGAGAGAGAGAGAGAGAGAGAGAGAGAGAGAGAGAGAGAGAGACTAAGCTTGCAAAACTCCCAAGCACTAAGAGTCTTCTTAGGAAAACTTACCCAGTGGCCCCACCACATCCCACCTATCCTGTTCCGTGGACTACAATCACAAAATATCAGAAGTAAGTACTTTATGAAGAAAAGAGGTTTATTCAGCTCATGGTTCTGGAGGTGAAATGGTCTAAGTTTGGGCAGCCACACTCCATGAGGGCCACGTACTGAGCCATCACGTGGCAGAAGGCATTATGTGGCAGGACCACGTGTGGGAAGTGCAAGCGACTCATTCAAAAGAAGCCAAACATGTAGGGCAGTCTGACAACCCTCTTGCTTAGTAACCAATCCAGTCCCTAGAAACTTTCACTCAGTCCAAGGGTGGGTCCCCCATGATCTAATTATCTCCCATCAGGCTCCGCCTCTTAAAGGACCCACTGCCTCTCAAAGCTGTTCCACTGTCACAGTCAGTTTTGGTCACATTCAGCCGGCAGAACCACTCAAGGTAACAAGTGTTTCCGGGTTCTCCCCTAGCCTGTCTAGGGAGTGGCCATGACAGCAGGGGTACAGGAAGAGGGTGAGACCCCAGGCCTGGCAGGTGGGAAGAGGGTGTGTAGACCCAGCCTAGACTCAAGACATAGTCTCCTTGAGGGGTCTCAACTGGCAGTGGGGAAAGGCCTAATCCTCAGACAATCCTCAAAGCTACCAGCAGCAGAGTTGGTTGTCACTGGAAATGTGTCTGCCATACCTGTAAGTCAAGAGCATTTTTATAATGAAAATTGGGCACAGGAACAAATGCCTTGTTCAAGCTGAACCTGCCACAGCTATGGGAAAGAGGGTGTGGTAACAGGAGCCCAGAGAGCTTGCAACAAGAGAAGAGTCTATAAAGAAAACGCTTCTCTTTCCGGGATGGCTGGGGTCATAAGCCAGATGGGAGGCTCAGCCTCTGGGGTTCAAGTCCAGATTTCAGCATCCGCTTAGGAATGTGGACTCATTTTTGGATGGTTTGGCCCACTGCTGTTAACCGCTTGACTTCTCTGTTCTCCTCCATCCTCTAGCCCTTTGATGAAATTTAAGACATCTCAAAACTTTTATCAGTGGCCCGGAGCAGCAGCAGGATGAGAGCCTGACTCACCATTTCGTTGGCTGTCCAGACTTAGAAGGTGATGGACGTTAATAGTGAAGATCGTTAGAGGATAATTTTCAGAACAGGATGAAATCATGACTCTTACACAGATAAGAAACGAATGCCAGGCAAATATTTTACCGACTTCATTAATAAATGAACAACCAGGAAGAAATTACACCGGGGTCAAATGAGCATTTGTCTTACAGAGATTTGTATTCTTTCTATCTGACAGACTCATTTGCATGGCCCTGGACCAGATTCGTTTGCATAGCTATGGAAATAAAGATTTGCATTACTACCAATTTTCTGTAAATTAACATCTTCATGGAGATGTAAAGGGCATCAGAAGCAAATACAGAGGTCGAATGAGATAATCCTGGGGCCCAGGGTGCCATTAAAGACTATCCAGAGATTTTTAATCCATTTCAAAATCTACAAATTTTCCTGAAGGAAACATTTTTAATTTTAAAACAGGTTGCCTCTGTAGCCGTTACTTTGTGAACAGTGGTGGTGGTGGTGGAGGGGACCCATTTCTCTGGAATTTGAAATGTGTTATTCAGTTCAACAAAGAAGCAGTTCCTCATCACGAATCTGTTTCCAGGGCTCTGAAGATGTGGGCTTTGCTCACCAGCTGTCCTGGGGATGGTCAGCCTGGCCCCGGCCCCTCAGGAGTCTCTCTAGTAGGGAGAGCTCACGCTGTGGCATCTGCTGCCTCAACCCCACACCCATCACCACTAGCCCGGAAGCCAGGGGAGCCCCAGCTGAAGTGGGGTGGTTGGTGGTGTGCCTGGCAGGGTGTTAATAGCATGCTGGGCTCTACTCACCTGAAGAGAAGTGGAAGGATCTCGGGGGGCACCAGGGGCCCCACCGGCCCTCTGCTTCACCTCCATTGGAGAGGGCTGTTGCAGACTGACGGGATGCAGTTTTAGTCTCTGGGAAAGACTAAAGGGTGGAGTGGGGATTTTGTTACTGTTATTGCTGTTGCTTTTTTTTTTTTTTTTTTTTTTGAAAAACACCTCTTTTAGAAAGAGGGTGAGAAATTTGTAAGCTGCAGTTACTAAGAGGTGTATTACTTTACCTCCTGGAAATAACTGTCCCCCCAAAGACTGATAAAACACCTAAAAAAATAAATTCACTTATTGCTTTGTCACTTGAGGCCAAGTGAAAGCCAAGGACAGGGACCCGAGGGCAGAAGAGGATGGAAGGATCTCTGCAGAGAAAAAGGTGGGAAAGGAATGGCCATTTATGGAGAAGCCACCTGTGCCCAGGACCTTGAGGCAGGTGACTGACCTGGCTCCCCTGCTCCCATGGGACCACCCACACTCACTTCCTGAGAGGCAGCAATGGGACAGCATCAGGTCCATGTTTTGGAGGGACGGGGCAGCAGGCTGACCTCACATCCTCAAGCTCCGAGCAATGATGCGAGATCCTTTCTTGAGGCCACCAGCTGATTGTGACTAAAATGCAGCCTGTCACCCAAATAGAGCTAAGAGGTGCACTTACTGAATGCTGATGAGGAGGACAAGGTAGTCTTTCTCCTGGAAAGTCTGTCCCAGGTCCCCAGGCACCGTGTGACACAATCAGATAGCCCTTCTCTTTGTTATCCACAGACAGAGCAGCAGAAGGGAGCTGGGAGAGGCTAGGAAGGGAGGCCCTCAGATGTCAGCAATGCGGCCCCGGGGGACATTCTGCCGGCCCGCCATGAGGTCACCCAAGACCTCTGAGTCCACCGTATCTCTCTCTCTCTCCTTCTAAGTCAGAACCTCTGCCCCGCTGCAGACAGAGATTGAGGTCTAATGGACTGGCCTCTCACACTTGGAAAGCCAGAGATCACACCAGGTCACCCCTTGGTGCTCTGCCTGAGTGACCGAGGCCAACTCCCAGAGCAAGGTTATTTGCTTGCTCTAGGAGCAACACAAGAGAACTCAAGGCAACTTCTCAGCTGGGTGACTTACATCACAAAGGTGGATGTGCAGGGGACAGAGGGGCCAGCAACAGACAGTACCCTGCTCACAGCTGCCCCACAGCAAGCTTGCTTGCATGCTGGCTAAAGGCAGGGTGTGGCCACTCACAGGGAGAGGACCTCCCAGGAGGTAGGATTCTGCTGAGATGCCTGACACGGTGACCCAGAGGACAGGGTGCTGTGGAAGTTACTGTCTGCCTCGTACAAAGAGCCACCTTCCCCCACTGGAGCCAGCGCATCGTGGGCAGGCATGTTTCCAAGAACCTCTCAGCTTATCTGATTCCCCAAGGGGAAGATGCTAGAATTAAGTCCAAGAAATGAAAGAACCTGGCTGGACCCAGAAAGCCAGGCCTTGGCGGGAGGTGGGGAGGGTGTATTCTCCAGCCAACACAAAAGGGTTCACCTCGGAACAGCACTGGCTCTGGGACAATCGTGGCGAGAGGCTTCTCAGCCAGAATCATCCATCAAACGGGCTGGTGAGGTGCCAGCCAGGCTCAGGCAGCTCAACGAGGCCAAGTAGCCAAGCCCTGGCCTCTGGAGACTCAAGGAGTGGGCACCATCTGCCACTGCTCTTAGTGTGGTTGGTGGCCCAGTCCAGGAATGTCCAGGAGTGGCCACTGCTCTTTCCCCCTGCAGCCCTCTCTCTCTGAGGTCCCAGCTGTTTACAGGTGGTCCAGTCAGTCCCTCCTGGCCAAGCCTGGGTGGTTTCCTGCCTCCTCAGAGATGACAGCAGCAGTCAGCCTTCTAGCTGCCTAAGCCCCTCCGGTGCCTCACCAGAACTCCAGAGCTGCCCTCTGGGTTAGTGTAATTATTCCTATTTTATGGACACAAAGGCAAGGCTCAGGGGCCCAGCACCCCGCAGAACCCCTTCTGCACACATGGCTTCACATGTCCCCTGGGATCCAGGATGTCCCTGGAGAACTAGACTGGCTATCATGCTATCAGCATCATCTCCAGAAGTCCCCGGTGAGAAGAGCCTGGCTCTAAGTGGCAGTGTGACCCTGGGCAAATCATTCACCATCTCTAACAATCACATCATGCTGGTGGCTCCTTGGAGGAGGCGACCCTCCAGCTTGGATCTCAGGACCAGCTGGGTCAAGCTCTGAGCAGGGGCTGGGTGAATCCATGGGCAGGGCTGTCCCCTTGCCACCATGGATGCCCGGATGCTCCCAATGGGAAGACGAGGCCTGGTGAGCAGGTGCTGCAGCCCACAACCCAGGGGAGCACCAGGTAGATGGTGGGGGGTGGAGGGTGCTGCTTCCTTCTCCACAGCCCCAGGGAACACCAAGCAGGGTGGGTGCAGGACAGCCCCAGCAGTGAACACCAGGCCCAGACAGCCCTGGTGCTGCAGGGAGACACCTGCTGTGGGCCCAGCTCTTAAGTCCCGATGTTGTCTAGAGCAGGAAACTCAGCCCAGAGCGGGAAATGCAGGCACAGCCTGGCTGTGTTGGTGCCCACACACATCACAGTTCAGAGGGTCCCAGTGTGCACTAGACAACATCACTGACAAAGTCAGTGTTGCCCTATGCTGAGTGCTGCCCGTGTGCCCAGCTCTGGGTCCTGCTGGGCAGCACTCTCTCACAGCCAGCCCATAAGTCCCAGAGAGGTCCAGGGGCCCAGGGCCACATAGCCATTGCAAAAGCAAGCTACAAATTAAGCCGGGGAAGAGTCCGATCCCAGGGGTGCATTTCTCCCATTACTGGTCCACCTCCAGCAGAGCCCTCCCCCCAGTAAAAACAAACCACAAAGAACACTGCTTTCCAAAACAAACAGAAGGAACCTTCCTAATCTCCGTGACCTGACGTTCACAGACTATCATTTGCACTCTATGGATTCGGGGCTTTCCAGTTCCCAGGTTCACCAGCCTCCAGAAAACTCTGGATTCTCTGAGCCTTGATTTCTCCTATCGGAAAATAGATTTCAGGGTCTGTTGGGCAGGGCTGCTGGTACAGTGTGAGACTCCCCAGATGCCCACAAGGGCACCAGCCAGGAGCCTGCAGAGTCTACGCCCTCGGCCCGCCCTCCTTGGCCGTCCAGCCTGACTCTGGCTGGGGTGGCCAGGCAGGTTTTTTCCACAGTCAGGGTCAGGGAGACTTTGAATACTTGTGAGGGGAGCTGAGCAACCACCCCCATGCGTCCCCAGAACAAAGAGGCCTCAGAGCTGCTGGCTCAGTGCAGGGCTGGTGGCGCGGGGACCTCAGTAGCCCAGTCTGCACAGTGCACGTGGCCCAGGGTCCCGCTCTGGGGTCCTTGGCCGCAGCCTCAGGGACACTTGTCCCAGAGCCACACTCTTGGCAGTTTATAAAATGAAAAGCCTTCGGGCGCCTCTCTGCTAGAGCACCCCACCCCCAGGGTTCCTCAACAGAACCCTGGCCAGAGCTGACCCCGGAAGCCAAGGCAGAACGAACCCCAGCTGAAGCCAAATGCTTGCTTTTCACAGAACCGGAACAGGACTTGAGCGCTTTCCAAAGTCGTTCACTGGGAACATTTGTGTGCTTGTTTGTTCGTGGAGAGACCCCCTTCCTCACTGGCCAAGCTCCCCTGGGCTGGGCTGGACATGATTCAGGCTCTATGGGAGCCTGGGGAGTAAGAAGCGAGGGCTTAGGGGTCACAGGTCCGGTGGCACCCGGGAAACGTGGCCAGGCTGAGTTCACAGTGCAAACGCAGCTGCACGGTGGAGAAAGGAAGGGGAGGGAGGAGCACTGGGCCGGGAGCAGGGTGGACGCCCTGCAGGAAGTGTGGCCGCCCAGGGTTCCGCCCCCTGCTCTGCAAGAGTAAGTAAGAGAATTGTGGCTGTGGCTGGGTGCTATAGGAACAGAGGTACAGCCCGCTCATTCTCCTGGGCAGCTGATTGTGAAATAAACCTGAATTTCACCTACCTGAATGTCCTGTGTTTAAACTAAAGGAAATCAATGCAAGAGACACAGGAGGGACAGTTGAGGCTTTCAAAGTCTGGAAGGTAACCTAAGCAAAACGTCAAGCCGTTTGTGAACTAACCCATTCATTCATCCACCCACCATTCTTTCCTTTAACATTTAAAGAGCGCCTCAGAATCTGTGGAGTCTTAGCGATCCCCAAATGCTTCCCGTTTCCATAGCAACAAAACTCCCACCCCCTCAAGCATTAGGGGCCACCTGCAAGCAACTTGAGTAAGAATTTTAACATAGGCTTGTTCCCTGGCTTCTAATGCCCCCGCCTCTCAGAAGCACCAGCGGGGTGATGTGCAGAAGAGGCTGTCACATGGAGCCCTCACGCTCGGGACCCTCCTTACCATTGCCTGTGTCCACAGTCTGTAGTTTACAGTGCTCCTTCCACTGGCCCCTTGCATTTGATTTTCACACTCTCTACCCCCAGGTCAGCAGTCATCTTAGAGAAGGGGAAATGGACTGCCAGGGAGGTAAAGCAAAGAACCAGGCTCTTGCAGCCCCTCAGAGGTTGGACGGAGATGAAAACCTAGAGCTTGGAAATATGCTGTGAGGACCACTCTGGTGCTATGTCAGCACTTCACCATGATTGGGGAGGCTGAGGGCTGGTACTTCCCAAGAATCAGTCCCATCTGGTATCTGGGAGACACCAGGATCGGACACCAAAGAGCTGCCACCTATATGGGATGTGCTAGTGACCCAAGGAGCTTTCTAGAGGAATCCCGCTGAGACAGATGGGCTTTGCCAGAGAGGGCCACATGTTCTTCTGCCGCAGAGCTTCTCCACTCTTCTATCAGGAAGGAGACAAAATCTAATTCTACCCCTGCTCCCTTGGTGCTGAGCTGGCCTGAGTGACCTGCCTGACCCACAGAAGATGGCACTCCCGGAAATCCAGGATTCGTGGGGCTGGCTCATGAGAAGCCTTGTAATGTTTGCTGGAGTCTCTTTGGCTGACCTTGAAATTCATTCTCTCTCTCTCTCTCTCTCTCTCTCCTCAGTCACATGGAGACAGGAGCATGAAAATAGTGTGCCATGTGGCTATGGCCCCAAGATGGCCTTTAGGTACAGCACATGGCGGTATCTTCAATCAGACTAACCCTCCTGATAATAACAAAAACTCTGGATGCGTCTTATACAACCCAAAACATTTGCTCTTGGGTCTCTCAAGACTGAAGCAAGAAGAGAACCGCAGGTTCCAGCCCAGTCTGGGCAACTTAGAGACTTCTCAAGACTTGTCTCAAAATTTAAAAACAAAAGGCGATCTGGGGATGTAGCTTAGTGTGATGGCCCTGGGTTCAATCCTCAGTACCATTCCCACCATATCGGTGGGATTTACACTGGCAGGTAAATCAAATGTGGTGGGAACACAACTGTGTTCTAGCAAATATAACTTTATTGGTCATCTCAAAGAAAAAATCTTTTGGTTTAAATCTCAATCTCTCTCTCTCTCTCTCTCTCTCTCTCTCTCTCTCTCTCTCTCTCTCCCTCTCTCTCTCTCTGTCTCTCTGTCTCTGGTTTATTTCTAATGTTATTCTATTATTTCCTCAATTGCTTTAGACCTTTTCTCCTTTTTGCTGGCAATTAACACTGTTACTTCCCCTCTAGACACCTCATTAACTGCACCTTACATATGTTGATATGTTTTTACTTCTGTTCACTTCCAATTATTTTCTAATTTTCCTTTTAATTTCTCTTTCATCCACGCATCAAAGAAGGGTATAATTTTATTTCTCTTACTAATGGGATTTTCCAGATATAATATCTTTAAGACACTCTTCTGTCTTAATTCCATGTGAGAATATGCTCTGTGTAACTGGAATCCTTTTACATTTACTGAGATCTGCTCCAGAGCGTGGACTGTGGCTCCCCTTGGAACGGGTTCCTGGGGTGTTGGAAAAGCACGTGTGTTCCGATGCCCTTAGGTGAAGTATTTATAAATGTCAGCTACGTTGTGCTGACTGATAACGTCCCCTTTGTTTCTGGTTTCCTTTTTCCTCTTTTTCTGCCTTCTTTCGGGTTAAGTATGTTCTCCATCTTCCATCCTGGCTGTGCCTCTGCTGACGCTTAGAGGTGGCTTCAGCATCCTGACACAGATCTGTCATTTGGCACAGTCTCCCTCTGTGTGTTGGAAGTGGATGCAGTTGACAGGAGGGGGGAACCTTTAAGAGGTGGGGCAGGAGGAGGAGGGAGGGGTGAAGTCCCTGAGAAGTGCCTGGGAGGGAAACGGGTGTCCCGCGTGATACCTGCACTAGATCCGTGGTTGTAGGGGAGCAAGCCTGGCCGCCCGTGCCTCTGGCTTGTGAGCTGGTGATCCGATCTCCTCCTCTGCACACAGCCCCACTGCCGGGATCCCACCCTCCCGTCAGAGCACAGCTGATGTGGGGCCCACGTCCTTGGACCTCTGAAAGTCCTTTCCTGTAAGTAACCAGCTTCAGATATTTCCATTCAATAACAGAAAGGATTTTTTTTTGGTACTGGGAATCGAACTCGTGACCTTGTGCTTGTCAGGCAGCTGCTGTGCCACTGAATTATATCCCTCGCTGAAAAGGAACTTTTAAAGGAAAATATTGCATGCAAGTATTTTGCCCACGTATTTATCATTCATTCCTGACCATGCGAAGCATCACCCAGGACGTGGGACAAATGGAATTCTCATGCGTTACTGGCGGGAGAGTAAATTATGCGACAACCACTTTGGAAAAGAGTTTGGTGGTTTCTTAAAAATCTAAACATCATCTCTATAGGATCCAGGCCTTCCACTCCCACAGATGTACACAAAAGACATGCAAGCACGTATCTACACAAAGACCAGCACCTGAGTGTAACAGTCAAAACCTGAAGTGCTCAAGGGTCTTGGATGGATAAACCGGTACCTTCGTGTAATAGATACCACTCATCAGCAAGAACAGGAGAACTGCGGAAGCTGGCAACACCACCGATAAACTGCACATTTAGTGCAAGAGTGCTGTACAGTGTCCAGCTTGTGAAGCCTGGGAAACACAAACCGATCTACAATGACAGAAAGCAGCTCCATGGAAAAGGAGAGAGAGGGATGGATTTCACAGCAGCACAAGGAAAGGTTTTGGTAGCTAAATTCATTACCTTACTCGTGGTGATTGTTTTATGGCTATGTGTATGCTAAAGGTTATACTTGAAACAGGTGAGATTTATTGTATGTTAACTGTACGTCACTAACGCTGTAAAAGTGTCTTGAGTGAGCTTAAAATAGGTTGGGTGTGGCGGAAGAGACCAGTGAACTGGAAAACACAGTAGAATTTATTCAAATTGAGAAGATAATGTTTAAAAAAAAAAAGGAAGCCTGGATAATTAGTGGGCAACATCTGGCAGGTTAACATAGTCTCAAGGGCTGGGGGTTTAGCTCAGTGGCACAAGCACCTGCCTGGCGAGCATTAGGTCATGAGTTCGATTCTCCAAATCCTCCTACCTCCAAGAAGGGTTAGGTTAACATATTTTCAACTAGAGCCCCACAAGAGGGAGAGTGAAAATGAGGAGGAGACAGAAAGAACAGGAGCCTCAGTTTTTAACAGATTTCCAAAAAACTACAGCCCTCCAAAACTTAAACCAGTCAAGTTCGAATGTCAAAGACACTACATCCCAATCAAATGCCTGCAGAGCAGAAGGTGTTCCAAAAGCAGCCAGGGGGGCTGGGGCGTGGCTCAGGGACAGAGCACTTCTTACCTGGCCTGACAGGGGCCCTGGTTCCATTGCCAGTGCCATACACATGCATGCACATATGTGCACATACATACACACGCACACATGTACATACATGCACACATGTGAACACACATGCACACACACATACATACACGCACTCAAAATTACCCAGAATAAAAATGATACACGAAGCCGGGTGTGGTGGCTTACGCCTGTCATTCCAGCACTCGGGAGGCTGAGGCAGGAGGATTGTTGCGAGTTCAAGACCAGCCTGGGCTACAAAGTGAGCTCAAGGCCAGCCTGAACTGCATAGAGAGACCCTATCTCAAAAAGATACACGATCACAAGGTTGCTAGCTTCCTTCTAAGCAGAAATGGAGGACCATGGGAAAGAATGGCAGGACACATGTTAGAGCACAGGTCTGTCACTGCGCCAGCGTCACAGACTGCATAGATGCAGACCAAGTCTGCCACAGTGTCACCGAGCATACAATCTTACGGGGCTCCCGTGGCACACGGGGCCCATCAGGGACCTGCATGTTTTCCATGGTCCATGGCTGTACATCCTTCAAAATGCAGGAAGAGAAAACTCTCAGCCCTAAATCCCACACCCCTAAATACGTCCTTCGACAATACAAGAAATAAAGATGTTTTCAGACAGAGAATTTACTGTCAGCACACCAATGTGACTGGATATAATTTTTAAAATTCTGAAGGGAAGTGTGGATCTTGAGGCAGGAAAGAAGAACCTGGAAATGTTAACTACTGGGGAAACATGAATGAGGAGCTTTCATTAATGTCTCTGAGAGACACAGCAAAACATTTTTAAATATTGTAGGGTTTATAATTTAGGTAGAAATAAAATATATACCAAGGAGAGCCCAAAGAGTGAGACAGAAGTAAACAGATTTATGCTACCGTAGTTGTTCCATTTTACGTGGTATAATATTAGTTCAAGGTAAACTGAGGTAAGTTTAGGGCTGCTTATCATAGAACCGAAAGTCATCACTAAAATTAGCACAGTTGGATATAGCTAACATGCCCAAAGGAAAAAAATTAGAATATTAAAAAAATACTAAAGAAGTCAATGGAATTGAAAGAAAAATTATTAGCTGGGCTTGGTACTACAATTCCAGTATTTGGGGAGGCTGAGGCAGGAGGATTGCAAGTTCAAGCCCCGCTTGGGCAACTTAGCAAGATCTTGTCCCAAAATAAAAAGGGCTGGGCCGTAGTTCAATGCAAAGGTCCTTGGCTCAATCCCCAGTCCTGAAGGAAAATAAAAGCAAACAAATAGCAAAAATCAATAAGGAATAAAGTCAGAAGTAATTTCTTTGAAAAGATTAGTAAAATGTATTAAATGCCCAGTTAAATTAATTACAGGCCAAACAATAGCACAATTTATCAGTCCAGAAATGAAAAACGGAACATTTTACAGACGCTGTACACATTAATCGATAACTTTATGCAATACATTTGACACCTGAGATGAAACAGATCAGTTACTGGAAAAGTGCAACCTATTAAAACTGGCTCAAGATGAAACAAAGTATCTACAGTTGGGCTCCCTGCCCATCTCCTGGCAAAACCTAGCAAAAAATGTTATTCATTGCTGTCCTTTATAACTTTAAAAGGTCTAGAATATGTTTATGCCTTTATCAATTCACAAAGGTTTATTGGCACCTTCTAGGCTTTAGGCGCTGCGCTAGCTAAGAGGACTCAGACAGCACTGCCATTAATTAAGTTAATTAAAGTCCCTGCTTAGTAAAGCCCGGGCTTTGGATCCTGGGTGGGGTTCACAGCTCACCGCTCTGCCATTGTTTCTGTGGAGAAATCGGATTTGTTGACAGTATTTTGAGGCGAAGTGTTTGCATGGGAAGCCAAGTTTATACATGAACTCAGGGAATTGTTTGTATTCTGCAGAGGAGATAGAACCGTACATGATACAATTTAGAAAGCTGTGGTTTTTTTTTTAAACAAGAAGACTTTAAAAGTGGTAAGAATCTTCAGCAGTGTCAGTTATCTGAGAAGCGCATGCTGTGGGAGCTGGCTCTTGCTGGGTGTTTCATGGACAGGCTGCCAGCTAGCTGGTCTCCGGGGTCCCCAACACCTCCCTGCTCACCCACTTCCGGTGTAGAATCTGTTCCTGTCAACCCAAGGAGCACCGTAGGGTGTAGGAGGGAAGCTCTCTGGAGGTTTAACGCCGTATCTGTGTCTTATTGCTGCCTGTGCTTTACCCTGTAGGCTCCACCCCATCTCACTGGACCTGAGTCACGTGTGAGACCATAGGGTAAGAAGCACAAGCCCATTTTACAGAAAGAAAGACTGTCCAGCAGAGGGAGGTGATCACTTGAATGAGGGGGAATTGGCACAGCTGGGCCTCGAGTTCTTCCCGAGTCCGAGTCCTCAACCCATGAGTTACACAGGACTCAGTGATTTCTCTGAGGCGAGCAGAAGGAAATTTTGTTTTGCGGTTGTGTAACTGACTCTTGTAAATATCACTGGAGCCAGGAGAGGCCAGTAAAACAGGAGACAAATAAGGGCTCTCTCTGAACTGTACTGTTTCCTAGAATCAAGGCCAAGCCAGCACGAGGGCACAGGGCTCCATCTGTGGTCAAGAAGCCCAAAGCCACCCCCATGAACTGGTGGGCTCTCAGGTAATGGCTTTGGCCTCCTCCCCAGACTGTTGTGACACTGGTAGGACATAAAGCCAGCATGGTGTCTCCCAGGGCATCACAGAGGGACAGAGAAGGAGCCAGGAGCAGCGAGCGACACAGGAGGGCCTGGCCTCTACCCCTGGACTTGCGCGAGGGAAGCTGGGATCTGTGAGTGCTGTGTTGCCCCCCCACCAGGTCCTCTTCCACCCTCTCCAGAGCTGCTTCTCTGGGCTGTGCAGGTGACAAACTCACTGGGCACGCGCCTTCCTGGGTACCTCCTTCCCTCTGCTTTTGAGTCTGCCTCATGCATGCTGGTTTGGCTTTTTCTCCCCACCCACATGATCCTTGCTTGAATTTTGGAATTACAGATGTCGGTGACCTTCCATGGCCCCTGCTCTTCTGAACCCCCACGCCAGAGTCCTGCCTTTTGAACCTCCTGAGTCTCTCCTGGGACCTCCACCCCCAGTGCAAGATCTCAGTGCCTGACCCCTCTCTGGGTCTTGCAAATCCGTATAAAGGTCTCTCTGCATCAAGACTCACTGGTGGGAGCCCCCAAACCAGGCTGGGAGGGCCCCTTAACTATGTCTGCCCAATTTCCAGCCTCCACCCTCCCAAGGGGAGTCCTGAAGACCAGCCTGCCTGGTGAACAAACCTTGGCTTATCTGCTCATGCTTAGCCACTTGTACTATTAATTGTCCCATGGTCACAGTGGCCCCTGGTCTCATTTTAGTAAACAAAACGCCCATTCATTCGATGTAAAACCCCAAACTCTGAACTGCATACTAAGTTTAACCTTCTCCCCTCCCTCTGCTCGGGTCTGCTGTAGGAAGGAAAGGGCCCTTGGGAACTGTTCTGTGCCTCTCGTCCCATTGTCACAAGACCACAGTTACTCTGCTTCTGTTCTGAAGCCAAGGCCACTCCAAGCAGCCTCTGAAAGTCCTTGAGGTTTATTTTCAAGTGTCAAACCAACCCACTGTGTCCCTGAAACTATAGAAAACACACATCTAGGGCTCTGAGGTCACTTTGCCCGCTGGCCTCGGATGGAAGGACGCCCTCTCTACACCCACACTGGAGGCGGGGTTAGCAGTGGGGATGCAGAGTGGATGCGGAGGGGAAGCATCACCCTAAGGACCCGCTTCCAGTCTCCTGGGCTGTCCTCTGTTGTGCATTTCAGATCAGCAGATGAGGCGCAGGATACCGGCTTCTAGCTCCTCCTCTGTGAGTCCCACCCAGTCAGTGGGATCCCTGCTGCAGGACTACACAGGGCCTTGGGCAACTCGGAGAGCAAGAAGCTTCACCTTAGCACCAGGAGAGACAATGTGCTTTCCATTCAGTAAGAGCCTGGTGCACTGCGAGCCTTCCATAAATGGCATTATTCCAGCAAGGAAATAAATGCCGGCCAGGGCTCTTTATACCTCTAACAGTCCCCGTCCTTGATGTCCAGGCTCTGCATTTGTGTCCCTTCTCTCCATGCATACATCAGTGAATCCATCTCATCCATCTTCGATGGGTGAGGAGAAGAGGCGAGGTCCTCCCTGCAAACCTGCCCTGCGGGGCTGCGGACATTGTCACACTCCCTTCATGTCCCCAGCTCCCTGGAGCTCACGGTTTCCAGACGTGGATTTGCCCAACCCGGAGGTCAGTGCTCATCTTCATCTTCCTGTGGAGTTCAGCTAGACTGATTGCTACTTCCTGGGTCTCAGAACACGCTGGTCACTTCCTCTTGGGGACATCAAGCTTTCTGACTGCTCCTTCCATGTTTTCTCATCTTATCTCCTCTCCCTTTCCCATCTCCTCCTCAGTCCTTCTCTCCTCTCCCTCCTCTCCTCTCCTCTCCTCTCCTCTCCTCTTCTCTCCTCTCCTCTCCTCCCATCTCCCATAACCACTCCCTTACAGACCTTGTCCATTCCCAAGGCACTGAACGTCATTTATACACTGATGACTCACACATGCATCCCCTCAGGGTCACAAAGCTGGCCGCCTGTGTGACAGCTCTGTCCTCCTGAAAAACCCCAAACTTTAAACCCTTGGTTACCACAGCTTCCTCACTACCTACACCTGCCCAGGCCCCGTGGCCTTGCCCATCTAGCCCCAAATGACGAATAGCATCCTTCTTGCCAGCTGGTCCTTCCTGCCTCCACGCTTGGTGGATTCCATGGCAATCCCTTCCGAGTATCTCTGGATGATGCTACGCCTCTGCCCTGCTCCAGCGCATCCCTGTCACTATTATTCTTACTGGATTATTGCAAGAGTTCCCTGGGGGCCTCCTCGCACCTCACTCAGCCCCACGGGGCCTCCACATGGTGGGACACAGAATGATCCTGCTCCATATTCCTGTGCCGAACACTCCTAGGGGGCGTCCTGGCCTAGGCAATAAGTCAAGGGGGAAAAATCAAGATGGTGGATTCTGGCAGTGAGAAACATTTAACTGCATTTCAGAGCTGTGTCTCTTGGGTCTGCGGTGGATTCTTCCACTCACCCCATCTTTTGTGTACCCACCACCCCGGTGTCCCCATACATACATCGATAGAGTTAGAGTCCGTACTTGTGCATTCGGCTTTCAGAGGAACCTTGAAAACTGTCCAGAGGGGCTGCGTTTAGTATGCATTTCCACCCACAGTTGCCACCCTTGACGTCTTCTGCATTTCCCTCCAGGACAGTCTCTCTGCAGAAGGTGGAGCCGGATCTCACAGAGCACGAAAAGCGCACATGTGCGGTCACTAATGCTAACACCGGCTCAGCACTCACCGGCCGTGGGCACGTCCTCTTTTGTGAACTCAGTGGTGGACTGACTGTGTCAACATGAGTGGGAGGAGCTCAGCTAAACCTGCTCAGCACTTCCACATCCTAGGGTACAGAAGACCCACCCTAGGGCGGCCCGGAGCCCGGATGGTGTAAAGGGGAAACCAGAAGACGAATCTGCTTCTGTTTCTTCGGAGGAGCCCCAGTCTTCGCCTTCACCATGATTAGTGGTTCACTGATTGTGTCAACTTGAGACATTTAGAAGCTTAACTAAATGGATTTAGCAACTCTACACCTGAGGGTGTACAAGAAGACCCACCCTAGGGTGGCTCCTCACCTGGAGGACAAAGGGAAGGAGGAAGGACCAGTGCATTCCATTCTTGGGAGAAGCTCCAGTCTTCACCTTTGGTTTGGACCTCGTCTTCTGGCTTCCAGTGCAGACTCTTCAGCCTTTCATCATAGAGCCTTTGGCCTTCTGTTGCAGGCCCATCAGCCTGCTGGTGTGGACTTGCAAGAGACACGAGGGTAAACTCCAGATCTGGGATTGAATCCTTCAGCCTCTGCACACTTCCTCATCGGACTCTGTGGCTGACCACTGTAAGCCAATCTTGTTTGTTTTACATCTGTATATCTCGAGTTATATCTGTTCTCTCTAGTAAAACCCTGAGGAGTGCAGATTTTGGTACCAGGAGTGGTCCTAGAGAAACAGAATTATAACAATGGCATTCGTTAGAGGTTCTTGGAGTTGGCTCTGCAAAGTGGTGAGACCTGAAGACACCCAGGTCTCCGCTTCTACTTCTGTGGAATATACTGATAATCCTTGGCATGAACTGTCTAAACTAATACGTCTCATAGATCCATTTGATTATCCGGATTCACCAATTGTGAGATGTCAGAAATTTAGTGACTCTGTACAAAACAGTTTTGAATATCTTTGTCAGAATAGACAATATGATGATGCTGGATGGTTGGTCTTAGCCTCTTTGGACAAACTAATGAAAGAAAAATCCCATCTCCAGAAACAGATAAGCAATTTAAAAGCTTCTCAGTGTGTCATGAGTGAAAATCTCCTCTCTTTTAGCCACAGGGCTGAGATTGCAGAAACCCAGACACAATCCCTCATAATTCGATTGGCTGAACTGCAACGTAAATTTAATGCTCAGCCTCGAAGGGTATCAGAAGCAAAGCTGAGGGCATTGGTTGGAAAAGAATGGGATCCCATGAATTGGGATGGAGATATATGGGAGGATTCTGAGGAAACGGAAAGTACTGAATTTCTGGATGCTAATGAAGTTATTTTGCCCGAGGTAGAGATTTCCCCACCTGAGGTGGCAGAGGCATCACCACCTCCACCCCCTGCTGTGTTGGAGTCTCCTAGTATACTTCAGGAAGCTAATCCTGTGTTGACTATACAGGATTATGCTGATGCTCCTCAGGATCCACCCTCAACACCCATAACCAGGCTCAAATCACAAAAAGCTCCTAATGGTAAGATACATTGTGTGACCCATGAAGAGGTTCGCTATACTCCCAAAGAGCTTTTTGAGTTTTCCAACTTTTATAGGCAGAGATCTAATGAGCAAGCATGGGACTGGATTTTACGAGTGTGGGATAATGGAGGTAAAAACATACACCTGGATCAGGCTGAATTTGTTGATATAGGCCCATTAAGTAGGGATTCTGAATTTAATGTCATAGCTCGTGGAGTGAAAAGAGGTGTTAACAGTTTATTTGGATGGTTGGCAGAGATATGGATCAAAAGATGGCCCACTGTGAATGAATTACAGATGCCTGATACTCCATGGTTTACTATTGATGAGGGGGTTCAGAGGCTCAGGCAAATGGGAGTGCTGGAGTGGATCTGTCAACCTAAACCTAATCCTCCACATTGGGATGATCCAGAAAACATACCTTCACCAGCACCTTGAGAAACAGATTTGTGAGGGGAGCACCAGCATCCCTGAAGGGCCCTGCTATTGCTCTTTGCATGCCAGACCTTACAGTGGGGACCGCAGTTACTCAATTAGGGCATTTAAGGGCAATGGGCTTGACTGGGTCCCAGAGTGGCAGAGGTCAAGTGGCGGCACTTAATCGCCAAAAGCAGGGTCCACGGACTTACCGTAATGGACAACAGAGGCGGAACAATGACCAGAATAATCTGACACGTGCAGACCTCTGGCGTTGGCTGATTAGCCATGGTGTTCCTAGAAGTGAAATAGACAGGATGCCTACAAAATTTTTACTAGATTTGTATAATCGAAAAAATTTAAGGGCACATGAATGAAACCTTACATCAAATCGTGGTAACAGGGAATCACGGCCCCTCAACCAGTTCCCAAATTTGAGCCACTTTACAGATCCAGAACCCCTCGAATGACGGGAGGCCAGGTCCCCTTGGAGAAGGATTCTGATGCGCCAAAAATTTACGGTTAATCTTTCTCCCATCCTTCCCCAGAGGGACCTAAGGCCTTTTGCCGGAGTAACCGTCCACTGGGGGAAGCAGAATGATCAAACATTTCAGGGACTACTGGACACTGGTTCTGAACTAACACTGATTCCAGGGGATCCAAAACATCACCGTGGCCCTCCGGTAAGAGTAGGGGCCTATGGAGGCCAGGTGATCAATGGAGTTTAGCAAAGGTCTGACTTACAGTGGGTCCAATAGGTCCTCGCATTCATCCTGTAGTTATTTCCCCTGTTCCAGAATGTATAATTGGGATTGATGTACTTAGTACCTGGCAGAATCCTCACATTGGTTCCCTGATCTGTAATGTGAGGGTTATCATGGTTGAGAAGCCAAACAGAAGCCACTAGAGTTGCCTTTTCCTGGTAAAATTGTAAACCAGAAGCAATATCCCATTCCTGGAGGGATCCCAGAGATTACTGCCACCATCGAGGACTTGAAGGATGCAGGGGTGGGGGTGCCCACCACATCTCCATTTAATTCCCACATTTGGCCTGTGCAGAAGACAGATAGTCTCGGAGAATGACCGTGGATTACCGTAAACTGAATCAGGTGGTGACTCCACTTAGAGCTGCAGTACCGGATGTGGTTTCCTTGCTTGAGCTGATTAACACATCTCCTGGTACTTGGTATGCAGCTATCCATTTGGCAAATGCCTTTTCCTCCAAACCTACCCATAAGGATCATCAGAAACAATTGCTTTTAGTTGTTAGGGCCAGCAATATACCTTCACTGTCTTATCTCGCCAGCCCTATGTCACAATTCGGTTTAAAGAGATCTTGATCGCTTTTCTCTGCCACAGGATATCACACTGGTCCATTATATTGATGATGTTATGTTGATTGGGCCTAGTGAGCAGGAGGTGGCAACCATACTGTATTTGTCAGTAAGGCATTTAAGAGCCAGAGAATGGGAAATAAATCCAACAAAAATTCAAGGTCCTTCTACCTCAGTGAAATTTCTAGGAGTCCAGTAGTGTGGAGCATGTAGAGATATCCCCTCTCAGGTAAAAGATCAATTGTTGCATCTGGCTTCCCCTACAACTAAAAAGGAGGCACAACGCTTAGTGGGCCTATTTGGATTTTGGAGGCAACACATTCCTCATTTGGGTGTCTTACTCGCCCCTTTTACCGAGTGACTCAGAAAACTGCTCATTCTGAGTGGGGCTCAGAAGAGGAAAAGGCTCTGCAACAAGTCAGGGCTGCTGTACAGGCTGCTCTTCCCCTGGGGCCGCAAGATCCAACAGGTCCAATGGTACTCGAGGTGTCAGTAACAAACAAAGATGCTGTTTGGAGTCTCTGGCAGGTCCCCATTGGTGAATTACAGTGAAGGCCTTTAGGATTTTGGAGTAAGGCTCTGCTGTCATCTGCAGACAACTACTCTCCTTTTCAGAAACAACTGTTGGCCTGCTACTGGGCCCTAGTGGAAACTGAAAGTTTGACTATGGGACACCAGGTCACCATGCGACCCAAGTTGCCTATCATGGCCTGGATATTATCTGACCCACCAAACCATACAGTTGGACGTGCACAGCAAGTATATCATTAAATGGAAGTGGTATATTCGTGATCGAGCCAGGGCAGGCCCGGAAGGTACAAGTAAATTACACGAGGAAGTTGCCCAGATATCTATCGCTCCTGTACCTGCTATGTTGCCTTCAGTTTCCCAGCACTCACCTATGGCCTTGTGGGGTGTTCCATATGATCAGTTGTCAGAGGACGAGAAGGTTGGGGCCTGGTTTACAGATGGCTCTGCACGTTATGCCAGCACCACCCGCAAGTGGACAGCTGTAGCATTACAGCCCCTTTCTGGGACAGCCTTAAAAGACAGTGGTGAAAGGAAATCCTCACTGTGGGCAGAACTTCAAGCAGTGCACTTGGTAGTGCATTTTGCCTGGAAGAAGAAATGTCCAGATGTGAGACTGTGTACTGATTCATGGGCTGTAGCCAGTGGTCTAGCTGGATGGTCAGGAATTTGGAAGGAACATAATTGGAAAACTGGTGACAAAAATATTTGGGGAAGAGGTATGTGGATAAACTTCTCTATATGGGCAAAGGATGTGAAAATATTTGTTTCCCATGTAAATGCTCACGAAAAGGTAACATCAGCAGAAGATGACTTTAATAATCAAGTGGATAAGATGGCTCATCCTGCTGTACAAAATAATCTCAACAACTCATTCCTCTTGTCCACCTGTAACTTTGTACCCCAACCTCCTTCTTCAGCCACCCCAGTCATTGCCCAATGGGCCCATGAACAGAGTGGCCATGGTGGCAGGGATGGAGGGTATGCATGGAATCAGCAACATGGACTGCCACTGACCAAGGCTGATCTGGCTACAGCCACTGCTGAATGCCCAGCATGCCAGCAGCAGAGGCCAACATAAGACCCTGATATGGCAGCATTCCCCGAGGTGATCAACCTGCAACTTGGTGGCAGGTTGATTATATTGGACCACTTCCATCATGGAAGGGATTGCGCTTTGTCCTCACTGGCATAGATACCTATTCTGGATATGGCTTTGCCTTTGCCACACATAATGCTTCTGCTAACACTACCATCCGTGGACTTACAGAATGCCTTATCCACCATCATGGAATTCCACATAGCCTTGCCTCTGACCAAGGGACACATTTTACAGCTAAAGAAGGGAGACAGTGGGCTCATGCTCATGGAATTCCTTGGTCCCACCATGTCCCTCACCATCCAGAGGCAGCTGGATTGATAGAAAGATGGAATGGCCTTTTGAAGATACAGTCACAACGCCAGCTAGGTGGCAACAGTTTGCAAGGCTGGGGTAAGGTACTTCAACAGGCTGCATATGCTTTGAATCAACATCCATTATATGGCACTGTGACTCCCATAGCCAGGATTCATGGGTCCAGGAGTCAAGGGGTAGAGGTAGGAATGGTGCCACTCACCATCACCCCTAGTGATCCACTAGCAAATTTTTTGCTTCCTGTCCCCATGACTTCATGTTCTGCTGGCCTAGAAGTTTTGGTTCCAGAGGGGGGAAGGCTTATACCAGGAAGCACGACAATGGTACCATTGAACTGGAAGCTAAGACTTCCCCCTGGTCATTTTGGTCTCCTCATGCCTCCGAGGAAACAAGCTAAAAAGGGAGTCACAGTGTTGTCAGGGGTGACTGACCCAGACTACCAAGGGGAAGTTGGACCACTACTCCACAATGGAGGAAAGGAAGAATATACATGCAGTGCAGGAGATTCCTTAGGGCGCCTTTTAGTGCTACCGTGCCCTGTCATTAAGGTTAATGGGAAATTACAGCAACCTAATCCAGACCAAGTGGCAAGTTGTCCAGAACCTTCAGGAATGAAGGTGTGGGTCACTCCACCAGGGAAAGAACCGAGACCTGCTGAGGTGCTTGTTGAAGGCCAAGGGAACACAAAATGGGTCGGGGAAGAAGAAAGTTCTACATACCAGCTATGACCCCGTGATCAGTTACAGAAAAGAGGATTATGATTACTATTTTGACCGGAGCCGCGGGAGACAGGAGGCCAGACTCGAGCAGGATGAGCTCTCAAAGTTTATTGCGTACAGCGAACCGGACCTAACAAGGTCCGCCACCCTCAACGTTGGTTCCTCTTCCGCCGTTGGGGGCAGGAACAACCTCTTATAAGGGGAAGCAGTATCCAATCACAGAGAAGCACGCCTAACAAGCTGATAGGCTAGTGTCACGGGTAACTGGGCAGATATGACAATTTGGCGGGCTTGTTCAGGCCGGGAAGAACCCGGAAGCAGGAAATGGGTGCCATTCATAGGCAGCTTCCCACATCTCCCCCTTTTTTATTTATTAAAATAGGATGGTCTGTGGGTCCCTCCAAGGTGTCTATGACCTTGTTGCTGTTAGACACCTAGGAGTGGGCCTACCTTGTAGGCCGAGGCATGAGAGAATGTAGAGGTCTATACCCTGCTGTGCATCACCCTGTTTTGTGCATATCCTTGCGCCAGGACCATGCTCAAGGTGAGTGGTTCATTTTTTCGCAGGGCCAGGCTTTTGTGAACCGAACCTGGATGCATATAGACATTCATTCCTGCCTTCCCCCCAACCTTTGAGGCGGATGGCACTGCAGTACCCTTGGTCTCGCATCTCAATGCCAATAATTTGACTCCAGGAGGGACCCCTGGCCTTAAAGGCCATATATATCTGAGTGGAGCCTGTCTTAGGTTGACCGGGAGGGCTTTTCCCGTCTTACCCGTCATTGGCTTGCCCACTCAGCTCTTATAGCTGATGTTCTGCAATGTGAAGGAGATATGCGGCGGCCTGCTGGCCTGATGGGCCACCTGCTGCCATTTGCATGGCTGCCATAGCTGTGATCTTAACCTGCTGCTGAGTTTGTATGAGGCGATCTAACAAGCATTTGATAACCACAAGCCCTACTAGGATAGCCATGGCAATTAGGATCCAAAAAGAGGTAATCGTGGGACAGAAGGAAGAGAAATGGAGGGTCGACCGGAGTTAAGCGGGTGGGTCATAATCAAGGACTGTTTGATTGATGGTGTAAACCCTGGGTGAGGCGGGCGAGGCAGCTGAAAAAGGTGCCAATGTAGGCGGGTGGTGCCAAGGACCCCGAAGATATTGTGGTGGTTCTGTGGAATCTGAGCATATCACAGGGGTGATTAATAGGAACCTACAGAATAGAAAAAGCTCCAAACCAGACATTTTAGTTTGTAGATGGTCTCGGGCGCTGAGCGTCGGTCCCAGAAGGGTCGAGTTGACTTGTGTTCGCGGGCTTATCCTTCTGTGCTTTATCAGGAACTGGTGGGGAGTTTACTGCTCGCGTCAATCTTTCCGGGACCCACAGCGGCTCGCGACCTGGTTCCTGTGGGAAAACACAAACCGCACCTCGGGTCCAGCTAACCACTGGATCCGGGCCCATCCATTGTCCTGTAAGGACATCTTTCCATCTCACCAGCCCTTTGTCGGCCGGGGACGGGTTATTGTGCTCCATGGCAGGGGAATGATTATTGTGATTAAGATTTAAAAAATTTATGGTAAAGAGTGCCAATGATATTCTTCCTTTGGGCGTTAGGCCATGGCCTATTCCCTCCTTTTGTTTTTGTAAGACATCCTTGAGTGTCCGATGGGATTGCTCAATGATGCCTTGTCCTTGGGGGTTGTAAGGAATGCCATGTTTAAGAGTGACTTCCATTTGTTGACAAAATGTCATAAAAATTTTGCTGGTATAGGCAGGACCATTGTCTGTTTTTAGTATATTGGGCTTTCCCCAAGCAGCCCAGGCTGCCAGGCAATGATTAATAGCATGGGTGGCCCTTTCTCCAGGTTCTTGCCTCTAAAAGCGCCATGGTAAATGGCGCATTGGGCCCATAAGCTGAAACTGCGTCCTTGATAGCTTTAAGTTGTTTAATTTCTAAGGGCTCATAATATCCTCCTCCTCCCCTTGCCTCCTACTTGTACCGGAAATGCATGGAGACCGGAACACTCAAAGGGAAGCCGCGACCATACCCTCTGGTGGAAGGAACGTCCTCCTCCCTCCCCAGATGGGGGCGCAGAAGGCAACCCAGGAAGTAGCTCTCCCTCTAACCAGGGCGGTGCCATAGGTTGTGGTGGCAGCCCAGGGAGCAACTCCTCTTCCGGCCACGGCGGTGCAGTGGGGCCTGGCGCCCTGAAAGGGGCGATCGTGGGTCGCGAACTTGCCAAAGGGCGGAAGGGCTTAAGCTCCTCCCATAAGGCGGAGTAGCTCGAGCAGGGTGGTGTTTGGTTCCCCTTTTTATCTTCCCGAGCCCTGAATTCCTCTTTAAGCTGTGCAGGAGGGTCCTGTTTAGCGAAGACAACCTCCTCTTCTGAACCTTCCGATTCAGAATCAGAATTAGAGCCCTGAGGGTCCTCCGGAGACCCACAATCGGCAGTGGCTCCGGGCTCCTCTGAGCATTCCGATCGAGCTCTATCAAAAGCCTGTCGGGCTGTATTAGCGAAGCGAAAGCAAAACAGATGCAAAGGGAAAAGAAAAGAAAAAAAAACCCAGCGTCCACTCGTGTGGCGCTCAAAATCTGTTAGGTGCGTCCACCCAACCTAGGTGACCCAGTACTCACCTGTCCCGGGAACCGCTGTATCTCACGTAGCTGATCAGGGTGAAGAGAAGAGGCACTCGAGGCCTTCTGTTGTTATTGGGCCAGGTCCTCCGTCGTACCGCAGGCGACAGCAATCGCACCTCCCGGCCGAAGAGGCACGTCGCTGAGTCTTTTACCTTTTTCCCCGTACAGGCCACCAGATGACCGGAGCCGCGGGAGACAGGAGGCCAGACTCGAGCAGGATCAGCTCTCAAAGTTTATTGCGTACAGCGAACCGGACCTAACAAGGTCCGCCACCCTCAGTGTTGGTTCCTCTTCCGCCCGTTGGGGGCAGGAACAACCTCTTATAAGGGGAAGCAGTATCCAATCACAGAGAAGCGCGCCTAACAAGCTGATAGGCTAGCGTCACGGGTAACTGGGCAGATATGACAATTTGGCGGGCTTGTTCAAGCCGGGAAGAACCCGGAAGCAGGAAATGGGCGCCATTCATAGGCGGCTTCCCACACTATTTCTCCCCAAATATGGTTCTAATGTAATATAATGTTAGGCTTAATGCTGCTTTTTGGTAATTGTTAAACTTGTGTTATAATGTTAAGGTTATAAACTGATAGGAGTAAGCATCAACCAAAGAAAAGTTACATTGTGTATTCTGGCAGAGGAATTAGTGCGTTTCCGTTTGTACGAAGGACAGTTACAACATGTTAGGCGCAATTATATGCGTGTCTGTGTGTCTGGAACTAGTTTAAAGAAATGTGTCTGGTTGCCAAGTTGACAAGGGGTAGATTGTAGTGGTTGATTGGTTGTGTCAACTTGAGACATTTAGAAGCTTAACTAAATGGGTTTAGGAACTCTACACCCGAGGGTGTACAAGAAGACCCACCCTAGGGTGGCTCCTCACCTGGAGGACAAAAGGGCAGGAGGAAGCACAAATGCATTCTATTTTTGGGAGAAGCTCCAGTCTTCGCCTTTGGTTTGGACCTCATCTCCGGGTTTCCAGCATAGACTCTTCAGCCTTTCATCACAGACCCTTCGGACTTATGTCACAGACCCATCAGCCTGCTGGTGTGGACTTGCGCCACACACTAGGGTGAACTCCAGACCTTGGATTGAATCCTTCGGCCTCCAGTGTGTAGATGCCCCCTGCACGCTTCCTCATCAGACTCTGGCTGACCATCAGAAGCCAATCTTGTTGTTTCTGAATTATCTCATGTTGTATCTGTTCTCCCTAGTAAAACCTGACTAATACACCATGGATGTCATCTCCTGGCTTCCAGCGCAGACTCTTTGGCTTCCATTGCAGACCCATGGGCCTCCCTCAGGGACTCACTCAGGACACAGCAGCAAGTCCCAGACCCTAGATTCGGTCCTACACTGGCTGATACCACACCCTATTCAATCATTTTATTCATTTAAAATAGTAGCTTGCCTTTTCCTTTTAATTAATATTTTAAATTGACAAACCAATAGACCTGCAGGGGGGTAGTGTGATGTTTCAATACGTGAGTATGCACAAAGTGATTAAGCCAAGTTAATTAGCTAACCATCGCTTCATTTATTTTTGGTGGTACAACTTAGGAAACTTATTCTCAGTTATTTTGAAGTATATAGTACATGGGCCTGGGATATAGTTTAGCAGCACAGTGCCTGCCTGGCAAGCACAAGGTCATGAGTTCAATTCCTGGTACAAAAAAAAAATGAAATGTATATTATTATTGACCACAGTCATCCTGCTGTACAAAATAATCTCAACAACTCATTCCTCTTGTCCACCTGTAACTTTGTACCCCTTGACCAATAATTCTCCATGCTTTTTCTCCTTGTCTTTTTATTGATTTGTATATCACATGTTCTCTATATAAGTAATTAAATATTAAAAATGAAATAAAGATTATACAAGAAAACTAGGAGGATATATGATCTTTAAGTAAAGATTTACTTAACTGAATAAATATGATACTATTTTTAAAAGGCTGATAAATTGATTAACATTAAAGTAAAAAAAAAAAAAAAACCTTTTGCTAGGTGCGGTGGCATATATCTGTATTCCCAGCACTTGGGAGGCTGAGGCAGGAAGATCATTTCAAGTTCAAGGCCAGCCTGGGCTACCTAACAATTTCAAAACATTCTGAACTACATAGTGAGACCCTGTTTCAACAAACAAATAAAATAAAATGAAAATTTTGCTTGACTTTTAAAAAATTAATTTCCTGGGTATATGTCTTAGTTATCTTTCTTGTTGCTGAGACAAAAATCCCTGAGACCCAAAGATAAAGGAGGAAAGGTCTATTTAGTTCACAGTTTGTGGAAGTTTGTAAGCAGTTGGCTCCAAAGCAGCGTGGCACTTGGTGGAGGAGCAACAGCTCATGGTGACAGCAGAAGACGGAAAAATCAGCAAGTGGGTTTAAAGGTGCCTTTCTGCCCCTTGAATTTTATCCAGACTTCTGGGATTACGGTGGTGCCAAACCATTACGTGGACTGATTAGAAATCACTCACCCTTAATTCCAGCATCACATACTCTAGATCCAGCCTCTTCTGAAGAAGCCCTGCCTATGACCGCATGAGGCTTTGGGGGGACATCTAGACACAAGCCGTAACAGTAAACCTTCAGTATACGTCATGATCCCATTCATCATAGGTGTTGTACCTGTGTGTAGTGTATCTTGATTCTTCTTTTTTTTTAGCCTCCTCCCTTCCTCAAGCCTTATTTCCCTCCTTATTTTTGCTTGTCTTTTAAAACACTCAACAGGTAAGTCACAGAATGGGAGAAGAAAACATCTATATATCTTTATCCTCTAGCTAGCTAGCTAGCACACACCTATGTGTAACCAAAATGCTTATATTTGTACATCTAAAAATGAAATGAACACAATATTCTTAACAAGATTATTCTTCTGTTTGGTTGATTTGCTGCTGTTGTTATTTCTGACTGGGTCTCACTACCTAGCCTAGGCTGGCCTCAAACTCGTGATCCTCCTGCCTCAGCCTTCTGAGTGCTGTGATTACAAGCATGAGCCATCATGCCCAGCAGGATTTTTTTTGCATTTGGTTTTTTGAGACAGGGTCCTACCATGTAGTTCAGGCTGGCCTTGAACTTGCAGAGATCCTCCTGCCTTGGCCTCTGAGTTTTACAGGTGTGCACCACCACACCCAGATCCAACAAGATTATTTTTAACAGCCACTAACTAGATATGCCCAATGTCCAGATGCATATAGTGAGGCATAATTATACAGTGGGGTACGTTTTCACAGTATTTCACTGTGGACTCAACTGCTACATGTTGGGACAAAGGTGAAACTCACAGACATAAGGTCCATCAAGAGAAAATATTCACAAAGAATATGTATTGTTTAATTTCATTTATATGACACAGGCAAAGCTAACTTTTCCTTCTGTAAAAATGAGTCCCTGAGCTGCATTGTGCTCCTTGACTTAT